>NC_048578.1:17115000-17715000 GCF_013265735.2 Oncorhynchus mykiss
AGACCGCCTTACATTTCTGCCTGTCTTGGTGGGATGGTGACATCACCAGGCGGTAAATTAATTAATAGACCAATAAGAATGAGAGTTCCAAACCTCCCTGCAAATAACAGCTAGTTTAACATTTTCCCCTCCCCACTCAGACCACTCCCAGACAGTCCTAGCTAAATTCTTGTTTGAGAAATTGCTCTTTACTAAGAAGCTATTTTTGTTTATTTTTTAACCATTTTAATTGAAAACAAATCACAGTAAGTTACTTAATTGTTACCCAGAAATTATTTGATATTGAGATAAAAAAATAAAATAAAAAACGTCTGCACTGGACCTTTAAACTCCAAAATATTTGAGATGTCAGTATGAAATCTGAATGTGTTGTGTTTTCATATTTGTTTGTGTGTACATTTAAAAAAAATATATATATATAATAGTAGATATGTGTTCGATGAATAATCTAGAAAGGAATCGGGATCACGAAAAGGTAGTCACACTCAAGGAAAACTGATAGTCATATACATTTTGTGAGTATTTCAAACATCTTACACAAAAACATCTTGAAAAATGACGCAACAGAATGCAAACTTATAAACTTCTGAAACTATCATTATGTGCAGTACTATACAACTAGCTACAACCCCCCCCCCCCCCCCCCCCCAATTTATTTTTGTCTCACACAAAGTAACTACTGCCAAATAAAAAGATTCACTACAAAAGATTGAAAGAAAAAATAGAAATATTCAACTTGCCGCCTAACAGATATCCCACAACTTATTAAATGTGTCTGTGGAATACCCTATTAGGAATGAAGAATGGAGGTTGAAGGAAGAAAGGGCTTTACTTTAAATTGAGTGAGTGCCAACGCACATTTATTGGATCTAATGTGGTACAAGCGACCCCCTGCCACAATATTGGAGCTCCCCGGGCCAGCACTGTCACAGTGAGAGAACATAATAACCTTTTTTAAGGGGGACGACCCGCAGAATAAAGACTTCACAGTCGGTGCGAGCCAAGAAAACGGAGGGCTTCGCGCCTCAGATGAACATAATCTTTTGTTATTACATTGTTAATACGTTTTCGTTCTGCGCTATGATCTCAAACCTCCAGCAAACCACCCACTACACTACACCTCCCCCTCCCATGAAAAAGTTGATTTCTATTTCAGTATCCGTGTAACCTTGTGAACAGATAGAGAGAACAACTGCCTCAGTGTATAATACTTAGTATTGACCAATATCTCCATCACCATCTCACAAAGGATGAACTTATCCTAATGCTAGGTCTCGAAAAAACAAAAGCTTTTTTTTTTTAGGTGTCTCTGAAACGTTTTTATCACGCTTATTCAGCTGCCAACCTGAACCTCCGGTTATACCTGTGAGCCACCCCCCTACAGTAGTTGCGGACATACACCACATTTGGGTGGCTGAGGTGGTTCAGCAATGTGGTGGCCATTGGGTCCATTGATTAACAGATTGGAAATATTAACTGGGGGATCATCCATCCCAGATCACCCATGTCATCTTCATTCCGCATGGTTTTAGTGACAGGGCAGAAAATCCTCGGTCGGAGCAGGAAAGCATGACCACCTCTCATTAGCGTTGTAATTAAGAGGCCATCAGATAATGATCAATCAGAGAAATCATTCGCTGCAAAGACATTCACATTCATGCAGATGTGCACAGGCACACACACACTCATAGACACACACCAAACAAGCATGATGTTTTAAATGTCTAATTTGCTGCTATTTCTAAATTCATATCAGAATTATTTCCCCCAGAAATTGTGAAAATCCT
This sequence comes from Oncorhynchus mykiss, assembly GCF_013265735.2. Classification (NCBI taxonomy): domain Eukaryota; kingdom Metazoa; phylum Chordata; class Actinopteri; order Salmoniformes; family Salmonidae; genus Oncorhynchus; species Oncorhynchus mykiss. The sequence goes on from NC_048578.1 coordinate 17,116,788, forward strand.
AATTCAACTCTGTGTAATACAGCCCGACCGATGAATGGAGAGTGAGGTATTGAATATCATATGAAGGACCACCTCTTCTTCCTCTATCATGGAGGTGTGATAAATAAACATATGGCCTGTTTGGCAATATGTCAGTGCAGTGTTTTATGAGGCCACATTTTATACTGCAATTATACAGCAATTCACATTAACTCAATGAAGCCACCGACGACCCACTCACGACAACCCAACCCTGGCCACCGTATCGTCACAGCACAATTATGCAGAATCCACGTCCCTTTGATTTAGGAACTATCAACGGCTGAAAATCATCCTAGGATGGCGAGGAAGAAGGCCCGGGAGAGATTGAATTGATTGAATTTGATATTGTTGTTGTCAGAGATCTTAACATGCCAGAATTTACAACCCGAGAAATAATAATGTCATATAAAACTGACAGAGGGAAGACAGCACCCTCTTGTTTGCTCTCTATCTCCATCTTTCTCTCAGGGGTTACCCATCCCGATCCTTTTCCATTTTGAAATGTATTCCGTTTTATGGAGAATATGACACGTTTGTGTTTGACATGGGAGGCGGGGAGGCGATCGACAGCAGTTAATGTACCATGTGTATGTGGAACGTGGGACACTTTGTCACACGATAAGATATTTATATGACTTCTAAGATGATCTATCCATATTCTCTGAAGTACTATTCTAAATGTATAGGGTGGAATAAATATTTGATGAGTTTTTGTCTGAATGATTTATTGTTCTAAATAGTTTTTTGTTTTTTTTCACTATGCATATGTTTTTGAAGTTCCATATTCCCGCCCATGTCCTTTTGTGTTGTTCAAAATGGTTATGGGGAAATAAAATCGAGTCGACACATACGAAATGGACAGACTGGCCATCAGAACAACCATGCGCAACGTCAAATGAGCAAACTTCTACTCCTTTCACAGACCCAGGGAAAAAGGGTGCCATTTCTGATACCACAAAATAAACCCAATCCATTTGAACACTTTTCTACCTCTGCTGGTCTGTGACACAGAGCTATGGTCATCTGGTTTTGGCCTGAATGGGACTAGGTACCGGATGAGTGGGTACATCAAGGTGACCATCTCCACCTCCTCCTCTTCCCATTTTCCTTCAAACCCACACACTCCACCCCACACTCCCATCATCCGGGCCCATGTTAGTGCAGTGTAATTACTCGCCCCAACCCCCCAAAAATGACAGGACGTTGACCCCGACGAATTATTGAATTTTCATCGTCCGCCTAAGGCCATGTCGGGGCTATTCAATTTTTGCCTGAGGAGGACAAGCCATTAAAGGAGATAAGTCAAGAAACCGTCTCTTCTGATTGCCCGAAAGAAGCCATTACCACGACACAGGAGCGGGGACAGCTCTGGTGAGAGTGGACATCAGAAAGATGTACACACACACAAACACACACACACACACACACGCACGCACAGCATGTCTCCATCATCCACATACTCACACACAAATCACCCTCCACCACACACACACACACAACTCAACCATCCCCCGTCCTCCAGTCGCTATAGGAGAGCAGCAGACACAATTTACATGACTTGAAGGGAAGTGACAGAGAGCAATCAGCCTGGGGAATAGGGTTAGAGCCTACCACGCAGATACATATTACAGCCCAACACCCAGCCCCAATCAGATTGCTTATACCGGCCACGACCTACGACCCTGACACATATCAACCAATTGCCCTTTAGAATAATTATGTGGAATAATCTTTTGGCATTTGATTTGAGGCAGATGGTCAGGGAGCCCACTCCTAATGTATTTTTTTGGGGTCATTGGTAATAAACACTTTTGGTGCGGCCCGTCTGGTGCCTAAGTGAAATACCCTTAGAGCTGGAGGTCAAAGTTATCTATTTGTGTCTGTCTGTCAGTCCGTCAGACTGTCAGTCTGTTCGACCATCTCCTATGGTTGGTGTGGATGATCACCATTGGGAATAGTATGATCCTGTGATTGTTTTTTTGAAAGCATCCCTTGACTTGGCCCCCTTTGATGACCGTCTGGTAAAATCTCATCTTTACTTGAAATTCTATCTTGTTCAGTCACAAAGCACCATTACAATGCAAAGAAATTAAAGAGAGAAAAACAATATTATTTCATTATACTGTCAAATGCAATATTCCTGTTTGAGACCATCTTCTTGTTTGAAACCATCTTCCTGTTTTAGAACATCTTCCTGTATTAGACCCTCTTCCTTTTTGAGACCATCTTCCTGTTTTAGACCATCTTCCTGTTTTAGACCGTCTTCCTGTTTGAGACCTTCTTCCTGTTTGAGACCATCTTCTATCAGCCAAACTCAACAGAATTAGATCATCAGCTTTGATTAGCAGGTTGAATTAATTCATCAATACCCGGAGAGCTCAAAAGAGAGCTTCAAAGTTACTTAGGATCACTGTGACATTTCTAAATGACCTTGATGATGTCCTGAAATGTATACCGTGCTAGAGCAGGGAAATGTGTTCTCTGCTCATTTCACCTCCATATTTGATGCACATAGCATAATATACAGTGTCCATGTTAGGACAGTCACAGTAGTGGGTAGAGGGTGTAAAGGTACAATGCTTCTGGTACTTTAATCGACTAGGACTCACATTTGGGCACCTATTTCTTTTTGTTCCGTATCTACATCAAGTTAAATTTGCACCCAATGTGGGGCTTATTTTATTAAAGCAAGACGAACAGGCATTGCACATCAAACATGATCATTACATCATTTACATGAAAGCAAAACCCACTGCCTCTCTTCCATATGAACATCCCCTTGCCTCGTTCATTAACCAGTTGATGACCATTAACCAACAATGACCATTAACTCAGCATGACCTTAACCCTGGCCCTATAGCTACACAACTATAAACTTAACCCTGTAGTGCTTGTCTTGCCACCTCACCCCACCACTGTCACATTAGTCTGTGACCTTAATCATACACTCCTATCAGAAACCCAGTGAACCTAGCCTCCCATGAGAGTTCTGCTCCCTCACAAACTCTGGCTGAGCCCGGATACCCTATTTAGGGCTGTGATCGAGGGAGGCCCCGCTCAGCCACCCATCTCATTGTTTCACACACTCTGCCCAGCCCCCAGCTAGACATGCATGTCCCCACTGGCTCCCTTCACAGCAGGATGGTAGTTGGCCATTTCCTCCACCCCACCTCCACCCTCCACAGAGGGTTAACATCGCCACATGTCACTGTCACACATCAAACCAGAAATGAAAGATCTTTTGAGAGTCTGTGTCTGCTATTCCCTCTGTGAGATCCTGACATAGGGCCTTTTTATGAATCCTGGTTATTTAACGTTGTAGACTTTGTTGTCGTATAAACTTGACATTCTGTAAAAGAGCAGGAGCAAAAGGAGTACTACAAAAACGTTATACAAAGTATTCATTCTAGCTAAAGCAAGCACACTAATAATAATATGAAATATGCAGAAGAGTTATGTTGCTAGCTGAAGGAAGAACACTAAGGAGATCATATCGTGGGGGCAGACTCCATCGACTCCATCAAGCGATCAAATGTTCCACTCGCTTGCCTGTCATTTAACGAAATCTCACCAGGTCACACCTTCCCATTTTGCCCCGAGGACACCAATTTATCCAGCGCATCTGTGTACCTATGGGATCGTAATCACGTGTGAGGCTATGTGGACGTTGACCACGTTCCATGTACATGTTGTGAGAATGCTCCCCCAGCTTTCATGTTTCATCATGTTTGGTTGTGGACTGCATCACTTTACATTTATTGAAATGAGCGGATCCCCAGGGGTTGTGTGTAGAGCTGAGGCCTGCAGCCCTGCATCTATCGACTCCCCAGGATTAAGGCTGGCTGAGGCTGCAGGCAGGTCCCCTAGGCCCGTGAAGGTGACCCACGCCATGGCAAAGTTCAGGAGGGGTGAGAGCTCCCAGGAGCAGATTAGGGGCCTGCCTGTCCCAGCGGAGACATGAAAGTGTGAAATGGTATGTGGCATGCACACACACACACACACACACACACACACACACACACACACACACACACACACACACACACACACACACACACACACACACACACACACACACACACACACACACACACACACATGAACTGCGCCAGTCACATCAAACAGGCCCCAGCTCAACAAATGCAAGTACACAAACATCAATTAGTGAGATGGGTCATGTTTGACAGCTTGGTAAATAGAAAAAGGAGTGAGAGTAAGTTAAATAATGTCTAAATACAATAAAATGTGACTTTTGTGAAGTCTTTACCATTTACTGCTGTGACTGGATGTTTCAATCCATGTGTACTATAGAATGTTGGACTATCCCATTGTCTATGTTTATTAAGGCATTGGGCTTTCCCAACATGAAAGTTTACTTTTCTGCATACCTTGTGAAATAAAAGTGCATTGAATGAGTGTTATAAAATGGACTTCTTTGAAGTATACCCTCAATAAGACATTTCTTAAAACATCTTAAAACATTTTTTTGTAATTCAGTCCTGATCCCATGTTAAGTCTCCTAATTGCGCTGAGAAAACCAAGGAGCTATGTTCAAACAAGGCCATCCATTACACAGTGGTAGACAGGGTAATAGTTGTCTGTTTTTAGGTGTTACGAGGTTGTACAATTTTTTTAATTGGTTCTTTTTTTTAGTAAAATCTTGCTGCCTTTGAAGTTATCTAAGGGATGACAACTTTCTAGCATCACTTTCCCACCCCAAAAATTATGCAAAATAAGAACATGACAATTATGACCTGTTTTTTCCATTGGTTACCATTATATCACCACCCAATAATAATATTATTTTAACGTCTGTGAAAAGGCGAGGGGGTGCCTATGGACTAATCAAGGGGTTGAGTATATGAACAACGGACTCCTTCAGTGCTGAAGTGGTTATCTATTTCCCCTCAGAGTGGTGTCATCACCACCACTATCACACAGCCGCTCTCTTTCAGCTTGGAGAGGCAAAATAATTGGATTCTTTCCCACAAATAATGCCTTCACCCTTGAGTTTAATTAACCAGTAGACCGTGGGGCCAGGGTCCATCCTACTACAGTCCACTCTGCTATAAAAATATTCCTATTTAATGGCCAATATTATTGTGACTGGCTGATGATATAGGTCATTATAGCAAGATGCTGTTTTTGAGAAAATTGTGTAGGATAATTTAACCTGCATGATCATCATTTTGCTGCTGAATGTTCCTGTGGAAGACTTTAACATCCAACAGCTCAGTGGTCTCTTTTAAAAGCTTTAAACGTGTCTTTTGTGTTTATGCAATTCATGTGAAAGTGTGACCAGTCTATGAGCTGAGCAATGTGACCAGTCTATGAGCTGAGCAATGTGACCAGTCTATGAGCTGAGCAATGTGACCAGTCTATGAACTGAGCAATGTGACCAGTCTATGAACTGAGCAATGTGAACAGTCTATGAGCTGAGAAATGTGACCAGTCTATGAGCTGAGCAATGTGACCAGTCTATGAGCTGAGCAATGTGACCAGTCTATGAGCTGAGAAATGTGACCAGTCTATGAGCTGAGAAATGTGACCAGTCTATGAGCTGAGCAATGTGACCAGTCTATGAGCTGAGAAATGTGACCAGTCTATGAGCTGAGAAATGTGACCAGTCTATGAGCTGAGAAATGTGACCAGTCTATGAGCTGAGCAATGTGACCAGTCTATGAGCTGAGCAAAGAGCTGTACATTGTACACTTTCAAACCCGCACGTGGTTTATAGAGCAGAGCACATCATTTGGTCCAGAAAAATACCCACAAAGTCAGTAGTCAATATAGCAACAAACACAGACTTTGAAAACAACTACACCAAACAGAGGCACATTTCCCAATCTATCAGAGGTCAGGCGGCACTGCTACACTGTTGGTCAACACATTCAACAAGGCAAAATCCCAAGTAACGCCAATTTAAGGGATCGAGGCACTATGGTCGGTGGATTTAGGGGACTTACTTTATTACCGTGGGTGTTGTTTTATGGGCAAAGTGCACGCCACACTCTGCGTATCTCAAGCCCCTGTGCGTATTATAACTCTTCCTAAGGTCCTTAGGGCCACTTTGTATGAGGAGCTGCCATTTTGCTGTCACTGTCCCCCTACACTCTCTCCGGTCTCTAAAGCTCCATGTTTGTTGTTCCATTCCCCTCTATGTCTCCCCGAGGAGCATCCTCATTTTAATATAAATAGAAAGCTTCATCATGCAGTGGCACAAACTTTCCCATGCTGCATTGCTCCAGTGGCATTATCAGCTCCATAGGACGAGAAGCTACTGTGAAAGCAGACAAAACAAAACATTTTATTTTGTTTTTGTCTCAGTTGACCATTCTGATTGGTTGACCGTTCTGATTGGTTTTGTCTAGCGGGCACAATTGAAACGAGCTTACATGTGACATAACAGCCCTACGACACATTTCTGTGAATCCCCCCCCACCCCAAATAAAATTAAGTTAATCCTGCAAAAGTAATCAAAAAACAAAGAAATAAGATGATTTCAAAATGGGTTGTGTTGGTAGACGGACATACAGTGATGAAGAATCCACTGATAGATTGCCCAGACAGACCAGACAGAAATGTGGCAAATCGTTGTTTCTTATGTGCTAGAAGAAAGGTTCTGAGATCTAAGAGAAAGTGCTTCTTACCAGCCTTTGCTAGCCAGGGCCTGCTCTAGTCTAATCAGATGTGCACAGCTGTATCCCAAATACCAAGGAGATCATTTAACGAGAGATGTGTGCAGCCCTCTCGGCTTGGGATTTCTCTCCCATCCTCGCTCTCCTCTGTTGTGGTAAAGAGGCGGCAAAAGGGCCAGCGGGGCAAGGACACAGCCCGGGGCAGTAGCTGCCAATACCCCTTCGCCCCGAGAACCACTGATTTGTGGCTTCTGATCGCGTGCACCTAAAGCTGGCCACCATGGACTAATTGCCGCTTCATCTGGTCGCGGGGATCCATCTTGGCTAACAAGAAAGCACTAGAGGTCTTCATTTAGCGATCAAGTCGGCTCCCCCAAGGGAATCTCCCCAGTGCAGCTGCTGCTGTTCTCGTCCCTCTTCCCAATCAACACATCAAACGCCCCCACGCTTCATTTCCCCTACCTCCTCCTATTCTCTTTCTCTCTCCTTCACTATTGCTCCGAAAGAGGCAAGGAAAGTTCCAGGATGGAGGAACCAAAGACCCAGACACAGCGGTGAATACTGAGCGGCAGCTTTAGCCCAACCCTGGGAGCACTCTGGATTTAGCGGGATATTTATTCTTTTATATCCAGACAATAGAGATTGCACATGCCCTCCCGCGCACGCCAGAGTCCCTCTGGTAAATCAGAGAGAAACTAGCCAGAATGTAATGAGACTCCATCAAGACGATTGTCTAGGTTTGGCCATAATCGTGCATAAATTCACACTGTAACAGGCTAACAGCAGAGGCTGTTATATGTTCATTGGAACATATGTTCCTTGGTATTATTTTCAATGGCTCCTTAGGAAACTAAATGAGAGAAGTATTTTCTAATAAGTTTGACTTCAGTGGACCTCTGGACTCTGTGGTCCAAGCTAATCAGCTAGGTGGTCGACATGAGAGTGATCCCTCTGCTTGTTTAAATTCAGAGCAGAATACAAATCTAATAAAACCACTCCCTGTACCCCTGTAGACAGAGACTTATGTGTTTATTAAAAGCATTGTTTAGCATATGCGTTGATTGGTTTTATAATTACTGGAAGTTACCATAGTGAGACACAGACACATTTTATGAATGGTGGAGAGTGGAGTATTGACAATAGTAATCCATGTTACATCATCAATTTGAACTAGTCTGTCCAATCTGTCCTTCCATCCGTCCGTCCGTCCGTCCATGCTATACCTACAGCGCATATATCATACTGTGCGTAAATACAGTCAGCTTTATTTATTTGTTTAGAACTAAAAGATGGACTAAACCCATGTTTTAACTGGTTGTAGTTGACAAACTTGGCAGTTAGCATAGTAACAGAAAAATAATTAGTAATGAATAGCCTTGTATGGGTAATATCATGTGTGATGTTTAAGCATATGCATTGGTTAATGATAAACTAAGCACGATGTTACACACGGGTCATGACCTTACGATGCATCATGCTCTCATATTATCTTGTGTCTCTGTCGTTTGCCTTCAAATTGCCTGCAATGTATGAGCAAAGTCTACTTGCCCAGCTCAGTGAATACACAAATCATTTCACATATCAATGGCCAGAAGACATGGGGAATCATGAGCAGTAATACATTTGGTGTGGCATTTTAAATTCCATGTTAATGACACATCTCCAAATGAGATAATGAACCAGACCAGTAACTATGTATCGGGTTATCTCTGTGTCAATCAATAGGCCAGTCAAAAAGTCAATAAACATATGCGTGAATTAATTTCATCCCAGTTATTATCATTTAAAACAGCTCAGTGAATATGCAAATGATTTTCTGGGACACTCTTCAATATCAGTCAACTTGCTACTTGAGCGACAAGCCTCTCCACATTGGTCTCGCCATGATGTTTATATTCATTGCCTGATAAAACCCTTATCTGCTTCCATTATGCATCAACCTGATAGATGAATTATGTCATGTATTATATCTCTTTAATTCAACACAATAATGACAACACTATAATGACAACAAAATGCTCCAGTGTCACAGCAATAATAAGTGACATAGCATATCAACGGATCCCCCTTTGCCTCTTGATTAGCCCACAAGGCAAACTATACAGTACCAGTCTTTTGCCAGAAACTAATGCCAATACTGGTAGCACTTGTGGTTGCCTCATTCTCCAGGTTTTAATGTATTTCTCGTAATTTCTAGGGCGTGTGTGTGTGTGTGTGTGTGTGTGTGTGTGTGTGTGTGTGTGTGTGTGTGTGTGTGTGTGTGTGTGTGTGTGTGTGTGTGTGTGTGTGTGTGTGTGTGTGTGTGTGTGTGTGTGTGTGTGTTGAAACACGCTGATACTGCCAGCTATGTACATGGACAAATGTGTGCTACAGTAAACAAATTATTTAAATATTGGTGAATCAAATCTCAATAAAACAAGGATCAATGAGGATTTTACACATCACTGTGCCCCAGCTGGCTGGCAAGGCCATCCATAAGCAACCCTGCCACTCAGGCCGGCACCGCAAAGATGCCAGCGTTGCATCCTGTCAGTCTGCCAGTCCTTTCCACCCCTATTTCACCCAGCCATGCAGATTTTGCTTGCACTAATCCCCTTCTCCATGCTTCTTCCCTTCCCTTCCCTTTACCCTTCTCCTGGGTAATATGACACGGAGAAGAGACGACCAAATTCTCAGTCCCTCATCCCTCAAACAACGGAGGAACTCGGGCCTGCGGAGCCTCATGTCTCCTGTCTCCCTCTCTAACAAGATGAGTTGTTTTCCATGTGGACCCTTAATGCCACTTTGAGGCTTCATTCGGCAGATCCCTTATGCGCCATAGTGAAATCATAGCCTGGGCCTCAAACCTCGCTTGTTGATCTTCAGATTATTGCTCGACAACAGGTTTCCCCTAAACCCCTCCCTCTGTGGGAAACCGAGACGTGGGGTGAGATGGTGATACTGAGATGTCTTCCCTTCCTTCTCTCTCTCTTTCTCTCTTTCACCACCCGAGTGCTCACAGCTGCCACCGCTAAGCACGTTTTAAGACCGGTCCCAGTCGAGCCCTCTCTCCTCCAACCAGGACACAGGCCCTCAATCCAGACCTTTTTAAGTGATCATCCTTGTATCATAACAGATTAAGGGTTTGCTGGTACTCTGGATTAGGCCTAATCTAACCTTTATCCGCTCACATCTTCACCTGAAATGTATAAGGACCAGAAGTCAATCGGCCAGGGCCCGTGATTTACAATGACACTGATCTGGCTTTCGGCGCGCTCTAATTATCAGGATTAAGAAAAACACTTTTGACTAATTATTTTCACATTGAATAAATATTAAGCTTTCCCGGATTTAGCTGAGTTTTCTCCCAACAAGAAAAAAATATCCAAGGAGGTTTAGACGCTAGGACGTAACTGAACTGGCAAATGAAAGTCCCCCTAACAAGGAATAAGATAACCAACAAACAGAGAGGAAGTAGAATACGAGAAATACTGAGAAAATGTATGTTATTTTGTCTTAAACAGCATTTTCAAGGTGAAATGCACCCTTGTGCGCTATGTCCTTACTTACATTTCAGTTGAGAGACACTGAAGCGTAGCTGAGCACAGTTAGAGAAATATTCTGTGAGAACTAGCTGACTAAAATGTGTCAGCTGTCGTGTCTTTGCTGCAAGGTAGAATTGAACACCATGTCAATTCACCTCAGTATATCAATAAGTGTATGCATCATGTTGGATGCATTATCACATTTCACTTGCGAAATAAAATGTGCAACATTTTACACATTTTTGGCACATTTCTTGAGCAAAAAATAATCCTGGGAAGAAGGTGACCTCCAGCGAGTTCTTGATATTATATATTATTTCAATCATACCCAATTATAAATTGGAATCACATCAGAGAGCATCCTTCAAGGACCAGATAACCTTTTAAAGAGAGAATTCCCTGAGAGGCCCAACCTCTGACCCCAGGCCTGCCAGCAATCTTTCTCAAGAAGACATTGCCGTGGTCACAGAGGTCTCTCTCTCTCTTTCTCACACTCTCTCTCTCACACTCTCTCTCTCTCTCTCTCGCTCTCTCTCTCTCTCTCTCTCTCTCTCACACACACACACACACACACACACACACACACACACACACACACACACACACACACACACACACACACACACACACACACACACACACACACACACACACACACACACATACGCACACTCTCACATACACTCATACACACTATTTGTCTCTCATTCACAGTTCTCTTCAGCAGGGTTGCTTATGGATGGCCTTGCCAGCCAGCTGGGGCACAGTGATGTGTAAAATCCTCATTGATCCTTGTTTTATTGAGATTTGATTCACCAATATTTAAATAATTTGTTTACTGTAGCACACATTTGTCCATGTACATAGCTGGCAGTATCAGCGTGTTTCAACACACACACACACACACACACACACACACACACACACACACACACACACACACACACACACACACACACACACACACACACACACATACACACACTCTCACATACACTCATACACACTATTTGTCTCTCATTCACAGTTCTCTTCAGCAGCGATAAAGGAAAATGATGATTATTATTATTTGATTGTTACTGGTATTAAAAACAGGCACATTATCTCATGTGCATTCCTTGTTTTCAATGATCTCTTCCACACATTAGAAACATAATCACACAAATGCAAAGTGTCTCAAAAAGCGCTGAAACATCAAAAGATAATGAATTAAACGGGAACAGATAATAATCTTGGTATGCCTTGAATCAATCTAAATGACCTGACTCCATTCTTTGTACATTTACTTGTTACAAAAGCCCACATGACAGAGGGACCCAGAAAGATGTATGGATAAGGTTCATTTTCAAACATTGATCCAGGAAATAGCAATGCTGTTTTTCCTGAGTCAAATTAATCTCACAGCAGTGTGCTGTGCGTTACTATGTTGCCACTAACCCACTAACCCCGCTGTGCCCCCCTAACAACCCCCCTAGATAAAATGAAGGCCTCTTGTGTCCACCTGCCCTCTGCCCAGAACCAGATGTTGCTACACTTTGATGCAGACTGAACTCTTTGAGTGTGCACAAGCTCCCACAAACGAGTGTTTGAACAAAAACGTACGCTGCCTTTTACCACAACACACAGTTTGTTCTGACCATAGCTCTGTGACAGATAGGACATTTCAAGCTCTTTACTCACTGATAAATCTATTTTGTTTTTGTGACATTATGTCTGCATTGCTAGTTTGTAAAATTGTTTTGATTTAGGTTTATGCAATAGTTTACTGTATATTATGAGCATCCAAGGAGAAATGGTAACAATTGCAGCAACATTAGACAATTAGGCAGAGAGTTATGACTTATGAGTTCTCGCCGTTTTTTAAGCGTTTGACATGTACAATTTAACTACAATATACATTTCCACTTTTGTGATTTTTACAAATTAAATATATTGAATTATTTGTATTCAATAGAGTGAATTAATCATCCATGTCTGCCTGTAAGAAGCAACATTATTGTTTAATAAAGGTTTAGGTATAAAAACAACATGAACATGTTGCCCTTATGACCCTTAAAGGCCTTGCCTTTAATTATTCTCTCATTTTTAAACCTACACTCTTCAAAAAAAAAGGTTCCAAAGGGATTCTTTGGCTGTCCCCATAGGATAACTCTTTTTGATTCCAAGTAGAACTCTTTTGGGTTCCATGTAGAACCCTCTGTGCAAAGGGTTCTACATGGAACCCAAAAGGGTTCTACCTGAAACCAAAAAGGTTTCTTCCAAAGGGTTCTCCTATGGGGACAGCTGAAGAACCTTTTCAGTTCTAGATATCCCTAAGGTTTAGGTGTCATGAATCTCATCCGATAGTGATAAGGTGCTCAAGTTAGGTGACCTACTTTGTCTGTCTTTGCCTGGTTTGGTTGTACAGGAGCCATCTGTGGTCAATAAAGTCTTAAAAATAACTCTGAAGGGTAAACCAACATTTAATGTGGTTCTCAAAACATTGCCCTCACGCTGATCTTCTGCCGATCTCCTGCTGACCTTCTGCTTCAGTGACAAGAGCCTATGTAAACTACACTTATGCTCCTTAGAAAGTTAGAACATGTTTCATGCACGCCGATTGTTGCCTTTGCTAATCAAGCCCAGGAAGAGAAAACAAACTGCTTTTGGTTTCAACTTGTGACTCAGGCAGAGGTTACCGTGCCAGTTCACCCGATAGGGCATCTTTTGTCATGCCTTCTCTTCGAGTAAATGTGCCAGCATACTCCTGCAATTCCTACAGCATGACACAAAGAAAATAGATTTCTTTGATAATAAATTGTTATCGTTTTTTTTCTCCTACTCAGCTACCTTGAAGAATATATTTCAGATGTAAATAGGATATGTTGCGGACAGGTTATTAGGACATACTGTACATGATAGTCAGTTACACACCTCAAGTCCCTATAGTCTCTCTCCAGCATTCAATGTGGGGATTCTACAAGGATGTTTTATTTTCCTTGGTCTGTCAGTCGACTGCCTCAGCTCAAGGTGATAAATTCGAGGAGCGGCGCTCTTCAATTGGGCTGTCATGGAAATCGACACACGGATCAATTTGGCAGAGGATCAGTTCACCCCTGTGGCCAACGTCTAGTGTCACAACCTCTCAGGTCTCTAGCAAGGCTGAGGTGTCTCACCGCTGTATGTTGGTTGTCACTAACTGCATGGGCAGACTTAGTGATTTACAGGCCCCAGGCAGGGGCCAGTCTGAGCATGGGGATTTAAAATATATATATGTATATATATATATATACAGTGCCTTGCGAAAGTATTCGGCCCCCTTGAACTTTGCGACCTTTTGCCACATTTCAGGCTTCAAACATAAAGATATAAAACTGTATTTTTTTGTGAAGAATCAACAACAAGTGGGACACAATCATGAAGTGGAATGACATTTATTGGATATTTCAAACTTTTTTAACAAATCAAAAACTGAAAAATTGGGCGTGCAAAATTATTCAGCCCCTTTACTTTCAGTGCAGCAAACTCTCTCCAGAAGTTCAGTGAGGATCTCTGAATGATCCAATGTTGACCTAAATGACTAATGATGATAAATACAATCCACCTGTGTGTAATCAAGTCTCCGTATAAATGCACCTGCACTGTGATAGTCTCAGAGGTCCGTTAAAAGCGCAGAGAGCATCATGAAGAACAAGGAACACACCAGGCAGGTCCGAGATACTGTTGTGAAGAAGTTTAAAGCCGGATTTGGATACAAAAAGATTTCCCAAGCTTTAAACATCCCAAGGAGCACTGTGCAAGCGATAATATTGAAATGGAAGGAGTATCAGACCACTGCAAATCTACCAAGACCTGGCCGTCCCTCTAAACTTTCAGCTCATACAAGGAGAAGACTGATCAGAGATGCAGCCAAGAGGCCCATGATCACTCTGGATGAACTGCAGAGATCTACAGCTGAGGTGGGAGACTCTGTCCATAGGACAACAATCAGTCGTAGATTGCACAAATCTGGCCTTTATGGAAGAGTGGCAAGAAGAAAGCCATTTCTTAAAGATATCCATAAAAAGTGTTGTTTAAAGTTTGCCACAAGCCACCTGGGAGACACACCAAACATGTGGAAGAAGGTGCTCTGGTCAGATGAAACCAAAATTGAACTTTTTGGCAACAATGCAAAACGTTATGTTTGGCGTAAAAGCAACACAGCTGAACACACCATCCCCACTGTCAAACATGGTGGTGGCAGCATCATGGTTTGGGCCTGCTTTTCTTCAGCAGGGACAGGGAATATGGTTAAAATTGATGGGAAGATGGATGGAGCCAAATACAGGACCATTCTGGAAGAAAACCTGATGGAGTCTGCAAAAGACCTGAGACTGGGACAGAGATTTGTCTTCCAACAAGACAATGATCCAAAACATAAAGCAAAATCTACAATGGAATGGTTCAAAAATTAACATATCCAGGTGTTAGAATGTCCAAGTCAAAGTCCAGAACCTGAATCCAATCGAGAATCTGTGGAAAGAACTGAAAACTGCTGTTCACAAATGCTCTCCATCCAACCTCACTGAGCTCGAGCTGTTTTGCAAGGAGGAATGGGAAAAAAATTCAGTCTCTCGATGTGCAAAACTGATAGAGACATACCCCAAGCGACTTACAGCTGTAATCGCAGCAAAAGGTGGCGCTACAAAGTATTAACTTAAGGGGGCTGAATAATTTTGCACGCCCAATTTTTCAGTTTTTGATTTGTTAAAAAAGTTTGAAATATCCAATAAATGTCGTTCCACTTCATGATTGTGTCCCACTTGTTGTTGATTCTTCACAAAAAAATACAGTTTTATATCTTTATGTTTGAAGCCTGAAATGTGGCAAAAGGTCGCAAAGTTCAAGGGGGCCGAATACTTTCGCAAGGCACTGTATATAACTACTAGTATAATTTTTTTTTTATTATGCCCAGCTCACAAGGTCCCTTGATGATATAAGGCCTGAGGCATCATCTCTCTCTCACTGTTTACACAGGATGTGAAACCCATGCCTCGCACACCTGTAATTCATCAAAACACAGGTAATTATGGGTCAATAGCCCGATGCAAACCCTAAATATCAGGGTTGGTTCTGAGGGATCTTTCAAGCGCCATTAACATTGACATGCAACAGTAAGCCCAACAAAGTAGCATAGAGATTACTCTTTCCTGCCGGCATAATCCATGAATTTCTTGCTCCCCTTTTCCTAGTCCAATTGCATGTCTAGACTAGGCTTCTTCTTTTTATTTTTTTTTACCTCCAACAAAGCTTTGGGAAAAGTTCAAAATTATCTTCTCAGGCCGGCTTTCCCCGTTAGCTACAGTCTGAAGCCAGTGATATTAGGGACGTTTTTCATTGTTTTGTCTCTTTGAAACCCCCAACCCGGGAGTACACACAATTTACCCCCTAGCAAACAAACAACAATACCTGTCTGAAGCCCCTTATTCTATCCTTCAAATGTCCTGTTGTTGCCTTCCCTGTAGTGTAATGTACCATTCACAGGGTCATTAGTTGGTGGATGACTGACTCTGAAAATGTACCACTAATGTATCCAGAACCATCTTTGTTTCCTGATGACTAGTGACATAATTGCAACCAGTTGTGAATACACAGTAGGTATAATGTTAAAAAGTGTCTAGGGGAGGGAGAAACTCTGGGACATCATCTTCTCTGCTAGAGAAGAGCCCTACATTGGATAACATTCCAGGAAATCCCCCAGGAGTGAAGTCTTCCACAGGGCATAGTCATCAATATCCTGTCTGGTACTATTAGAGGCCTTTAAAATAGTAATCAGTACTACAGTCTCAAATACTCTCATAGGCATTTCGGCTATGCTTACTGTACCGTCATAAAAACACCAAACCTAAAAAAAAAAACATTCTACAACCTACATATTATAATATCTTAATAAATCAGAGTGAGGCTGTCCTAATATGGATACCATACATTATAATTCGATTTCTTACGGAGGCAATTTGGGCTCCCGAGTGGCGCAAAGGTCTAAGGCACTGTATCTCAGTGAGGTGTCCTCGCAGTCCCTGGTTCAAATCCAGTGTTGTCTGGGGTAGGCTGTTATTGTAAATAAGAATTTGTTCTTAACTGACTTGCCTGGTAAAGTAAATAAGTAATGACTATTAGGTAACCATGATGAAATTGATGTTACTCCCTTTATTGATGTTATTTGCGGTTATGATCACATTTACCTTTGGACTCTTTAGCTTTGATGGCACAACAGAAAACAGGTCATATGGAGAATGGAGGCCAAAATGGATATCTAATGAGTGTGACAGGTTTATCTCAGGCAATAATTTTTGAAGTATTATATAGACAATTTGGTGATGGGGGGGTTAATTTTCTTAATTATATTTATGTTGTGAAAATATCACAGGTGTTCCCTTTCAGTTGCTTGCTGATTCAGTATGTTGATCAATGGTAACATATATTGTACATTTGTATAAACTAAAATATATAGGATATTACATTAATATAATGTTCACAAGACTTGAATAAAGAAAGATAAAACACCATAAAATATGTACATCAGTCTTGTCTGATTAGAGTGCACTACAAGGAGCATGCACAGCTGTTTCCTCATTTCTCCCTGGTCTCTGTCCTTTTCCCTCTTTCCCTCATCTCTTCATGGTCTCTGTCATCTTCCCTCACTCCCTCATCTCTCCCTGGTCTCTTTCCTCTTCCCTCTCTCCCTCATCTCTCCCTGGTCTCTGTCCTCTTTTTTCAGTCCCTCATTTCTCCCTGGTCTCTTTCCACTTCCCTTCCCTCTCTCAAATCAAATCAAATCAAATTTATTTATATAGCCCTTCGTACATCAGCTGATATCTCAAAGTGCTGTACAGAAACCCAGCCTAAAACCCCAAACAGCAAGCAATGCAGGTGTAGAAGCACGGTGGCTAGGAAAAACTCCCTAGAAAGGCCAAAACCTAGGAAGAAACCTAGAGAGGAACCAGGCTATGTGGGGTGTCCCTCATCTCTCCCTGGTCTCTGTCCTCTTCTTTCACTCCCTCATCTCTCCCTGGTCTCTTTCCTCTTCACTCACTTCCTCTCGTTCTCCCTCTTTTTGCCCTTGTGTCCTCACTGGAATCCTGTGTCCTCACAGAAGCCTGTGTCCACCAGGGAGGGAAAGAGAGAGAGGGAAAAGTAGGGCGCTCAGCTAGAGATGAGCAGGCTTAGACAAATGGTCTCTCTCCCCGTTGTTTGGCAGCTGGGCCCTCAATGGCTCCCAGAAGACCTAACACTTTAGATCGACAATAAGGTACCAGGAGCGCATTGCAGACCGAACGGGATAGGAACGCAAAGGAAAACTCCTTAATATGAAATCACAGCTGTCCAACACTTGTTATTGAGGACAGACACTGGAGGAGCCGACACGGCCGCTTGGAGCCAATAGTTCCCCAAGGTCCAGACATGCCACCTGAGAAATCGGTAACTTTCACACAAATACTTTATCACCCTCTCCTCTCTTTCTTCCATAAATCCTGAACCAGCGGTCCAGCTTCTATCAATAAAACCCCAGACACTGAAGGGGCTGTTAAACAAAGCCATTTGTTACACTGTCATTTAATGGGAATCAAAGGGGGATTTTCTCCATTTATGAAGTTTCCTCTTAAGCACGGAGAAGAAAACATACTTTGAAATGCATTATTCACATGTTTTTGGCTTATGCTGGAGTTGGATCCGAGATCGGCGATAGAAAGTTTTCCAATCAATTGCTTCACTCCCTCGATCTTCACTCACATCAGAGGAAGGGACTGTTCCAAATAAAACACAATGATGGTCCTAAATATGTTCCTGGTTACTGAGTCTTCCCTGGAACAATTGCATAAAACCTAATGCCAATGAGAAGCAAGGCTATAATCTAAAATTGTCAAATTGTCAAAAACTTTACCCAGATAGAGTTTCTGTATGTAGTTGGACCAATTTTGCTCAGCAATAATGATCACAGATTCCAAACCCACCCATGTCAACCGATACAACCACACATTGCCAGAACAATTTAACACGAGAACTTTGATGTGGGTACTTTTCTTCACTTTACTGTTCACCTTCAGATGAAACATGAATGTCTAGGAAACCTCATACTTGGTACTTTCTGATAACTATGTATCCTGTGTATCTATACTTCTAATGTACTTCTTCCAGTCTGTGTGACACTGACACCAACTCTGTGTGGCTGCCGCTGTCCATACGGACACTGATGGAGCATTCATTAACCCATATGGCATGACGAGGTACTCATAATGCCCTGAGGTGGTACTGAACGCCGTCTTCCACTCGTCCCCCTCCAGGATACGCACCAGGTTGTAAGTGCTCCTGAGATCCAGTTTAGTGAAGAAGCGCGCCCTGTGCATTGACTCAATCACCGTGGCGATGAGAGGTAGCGGGTACCTCACCGTGATTTGATTGAGACCTCGAAAGTCAATGCACGGGAGCAGACCTTCCTCCTTCTTCACGAAAAATAAACTCGAGGAGGCAGGTGAAGTGGAAGGCCGAATGTACCCGACGCAGGGATTCAGAGACATATGTCTCCATAGCCGCCGTCTCCGCTTGCGACAGGGGATACACGTGACTCCTGGGAAGTGCAGCGTCTACCAGGAGATTTATCGCACAATCCCCCCCATCGATGGCATATCGGCATATTCTGGGGGGATGCGCACGGTGGAGACCTGGTTTGGACTTTCCACCATGGTAGCACCAACTGAAACCCCTACACACCTCCCTGAGCACTCTCTCTACCACCCCGTTAGAGCCCTCTGTTGCCATGAAATGGTGGGGTCATGATGAGCCAACCAGGGAAGGCCTAGTACCACGGGAAACGCAGGCGAGTCAATGAGGAAGAGACTGATGCTCTCCTCGTGTCTCCCCCGCGTCACCATGGCCATGGAGATGTTGGCTTCCCTAATTAATCTGGACCCTAATGGTCGACTATCCAGAGCGTGTACCGGGAAAGGTCTAACCATAGGAACAATGGGGATCCCTAAACTAAGGGCAAACGCTCTGTCGATATAATTCCCAGTTCCTACCCTCGAGCGGATGGTCAACGACTGCCCGGAAGCGGGTACTCTTCTAAGTGGTCCAACGCCGCATCTCCGTTTGCCCACTCCAGAGCTCACCCTGAGAGGCATGAGATGAGGGTGGACACCCTCTTCCTTCCCGAGGGAGCTGGGTGAACGTGAACGCGCACACTTTATTTAGACAGGAGCAAACAGCAGACGGACGCAACTGCGTCAAAACCTCCAGCAAAAATGGCAAAAGTGCAAAGCGCGAAAACAAAAGCTATAGTTTACCAAATAAACATACTCCGTGAAATAAACAGAGAACATGGAAAACCAGCCTGGCATGTCCCATAAAACAAGTAACACAAAACAATTCCACACAAGGACATGGGGGAAACAGAGGAATATATATATACAATGTGATTAGGGAATGTAAACCAGGTGTGCGGGGAACAAGACAAAACAAATGGAACAATGAAAAATGGATCGGCGATGGCTAGAAGGCCGGTGACGTTGACCGCCGAACATCGCCCGAACAAGGAGAGAAGCCGACTTCGGTGGAAGTCGTGACATTTTGGGTGTCAAGGAAAATGTATGGAGTAAAAAGTACAATATTTTCTTAAGGAATGTAGTGAAGTAAAAGTAAAAGTAGTCAAAAATATAAATGTAAAAGTAAAGTACAGATATCTCAAAAAACTACTTAAGTAGTACTTTAAAATATATTTAAGAACTTTACACCACTGCAAGTATCTATATACATATCAACTGTGGGAAGTCCTTAAATTATATTTTCTGGTGTCCATATTAGGACAGCCTCAAGTCAGCATGATTTGTTTCAAATAATTTGTGATCACTTTGAGATGTAGCCATGTTGGAATGTCCTTCATGTAGACTCTGAAATCTCCCAGTGAAATGGTCACATTGATGAGATAATGTTTGTGACACACTGGCGTGCTTCTTCAAACGATGTTTGATGTAGACTTGGTGAGAACGCAACAACTGTTGCCGCAATTATTAGAAAATGGAAGAAGTTCAAGATGATGGTCAATCACCCTCGGTCTGGGGCTCCAGGCAAGATCTCACCTCGTGGGGCATCAATGATCATGAGGAAGGTGAGGGATCAGCCCAGAACTACATGGCAGGACCTGGTCAATGACCTGAAGAGAGCTGGGACCACAGTCTCAAAGAAAACCATTAGTAACACACTACACCGCCATGGATTAAAATCCTGCAGCCCTCCTTCTCAAGCCAGCGCATGTCCAGGCCCGTCTGAAGATTGCCAATGACCATCTGGATGATCCAGAGGAGGAATGGGAGGAGGTCATGTGGTCTGATGAGACAAAAATATAGCTTTTTGGTCTAAACTCCAGGAGGAAGAAGAAGCATGAGTACAACCCCAAGAACACCATCCCAACCGTGAAGCATGGAGGTGGAAACATCATTCTTTGGGGAAGCTTTTCTGAAAAGGGGACAGGACGACTGCACCGTATTAAGGGGAGGATGGATGGGGCCATGTATCGTGAGATCTTGGCCAACAACCTCCTTCCCTCAGTAAGAGCATTGAAGATGGGTCGTGGCTGGGTCTTCCAGCATGACAACAACCCGAAACACACAGCCAGGGCAACTAAGGAGTGGCTCCGTAAGAAGCATCTCAAGGTCCTGGAGTGGCCTAGCCAGTCTCCAGACCTGAACCCAATAGAAAATCTTTGGAGGGAGCTGAAAGTCCGTATTGCCCAGCGACAGCCCTGAAACCTGAAGGATCTGGAGAAGGTCTGTATGGAGGAGTGGGCCAAAATCCCTGCTGCAGTGTGTGCAAACCTAGTCAAGAACTACAGGAAACGTATGATCTCTGTAATAGCAAACAAAGGTTTCTGTACCAAATATTAAGTTCTGCTTTTTTATGTATCAAATACTTATGTCATGCAATAAAATGCAAATTAATTTTCTTACAAATAATACCATGTGATTTTCTGGATTTTTGCTTTAGATTCCGTCTCTCACAGTTGAAGTGTACCTATGATAAAATATTACAGACCTCTACATGCTTTGTAAGTAGGGAAAACCTGCAAATTTGGCAGTGTATCAAATACTTGTTCTCCCCACTGTATCCTGTTACTATGAAATATAACAATTATTATTGCTGTATAAAATAGCTGAAAGTGCTCCATTGGGCCCTTAAAGGGAAAGGCTGAGGGGATAGTCATGATTTACACACACACACACACACACACACACACACACACACACACACACACACACACACACACACACACACACACACACACACACACACACACACACACACACACACACACACACACACGCACAGCCAGGGGCCCAGTGTGAACTCCACTAATATACCTGCACAAACATCTACCCAGGGACATTTACCTTTCGCCCTGGTTGTCTCCATCTCATTGACATGTGGCCATCAATTTGCGCTGTATTTTAGCTCCTACTCTATCCCCCTCCTCTCTTCTCTTTGAATTGCCTCCCCCTTGGGAGCACCTGTGTTTGCTCCTGATGGAAGTCCATGACCAGGATCTTCATTTATAAGGGAGATAAAATGCTTTGTTGAGTTGTACTGGACTGCAGTAGTCCTATGGCAGCATACAGTTATGTTGTTCACACGCAGTGCAGTGTGTCCTTGTTGCCACACAGACACTCATTAGATCAAATAAAACATTCCAGAATGGAAGGGAACAACCTAACATCTCATGACAAAAATACAATGTTGATATTTCTTTGGTAGATTTTTTGGGGGGGGATTTCTTCGGTAAAATCTTTTGGTACAAATATTTTTCAAAACAATGATTTTCTTTCAATTGTTTTGAATTAAATTGTGTGCAAAGCTGCCATCAAGTCAAAGGGTGGCTACTTCTCAAATATAAAATATATCTTTATTTATTTTATAATTTTTTGGTTACTACATGATTCAATATGTGTTTTTTCATAGTTTTGACGTCTTCACTTTTATTCTGCAATGTAGAAAATAGTAAAAATAAAGGAAACCCCTGGAATGAGTAGGTGTGTCCAAACTTTTGACTGGTACTGTATTTGTAAGTATAGCATTCTTGTCTGTACCCAGGCAATCCTAGTATACAGTATGTGTGTCGTTGTGATCTACAACATAGAGTTGTTCTTGACATAAAATTAAGTCTACAGGAGGAAATAACTCTGCATTAGCACGTCAGTGACGACAGGGCCAGGTAGAAATGAATCTACAATTCTCACTAGTGTCATCATCGTCTGTTCTCTTCCCACCCATACTTCCTGTAACCTCAATGTCAGAAAGAAAATTAAGGATTAGTGGTGCTCTGAATCAACTAAATTACTTTAAATTAGTTCCTTGGCTACCCACTAGCCCAATGCGTGGCATGTTTAAGTTGACATTTCAAATGTAGAAGTAATTTGCATTCTATTTGACTCCGAATGATATTGCCGATATTAAGCATTCAGCCGGCATAGTTTTGAATCCCTCAGTTCAAAGATATGAAGCTAAGCATCCCAGATTAATCTGGCTAAGTAAGACTCCTGTCAATCTAGGACAAAAGACAAGGTGGGGGTTTTAGTTCCAATCACATTCTTAGGTGTCCACTTGTGACACTGAGCAAATCTTCAACTGGTGCTGCATTTCTCTTATTAAATAAAGATCTCTCACCGAACACATGTACCTATAATATCTCTTCAATCTGGTGAAATTCTGAAACAAAAAAAGAGAACAAATATTATGTTGAGGTTAATACATGGAGCCGCACACGGTGAGGTAAGAATCTGGCGTGGTCCTGTTGCTAAGTTACTCGGGTAATGCCAGGGAAACAAGCCCATGTTGCTAATCTGGTGGGAGCCATGCATGTCTCCACATATTTTGGCACAGGGACGACTGACTCTACTAGCTGCATCGCCGCTCCTCTCCTTGAGTATACAGTATTACCACTTTATCTCCCAAAGCCACAATAATCTGAAGAAATAAGAAATGTATCACACTGTAATGGTAGTTGGCTGCCTTGTGCAATTTCAGAGAGGATTAGGTTTCATGGGGTGGATTTAGTCTAGTCCTAGTGATTTTGACAAAAAACATCATTGTCAATTTCTTTTCATTTGAATAATGATTTATTTTTGTTATTGTCAAAATGACAAAAACTCTGGGCCATTTTAGTCAACTAAATGTCCTTTCACTTTAGTTACATCACATTTGTATTGCCTCATTAACCTATAGTAAACATAAATCACTGACTTCCATGTGCACAAACATACATAGCCTTGTCCTACCAACATAGTTTTCTGCATAACATTCGATTCTATTCCCAAGAGCAGAAAAATGCCAAATATATATAAGAATATAAAATAATTATCTGGCCATGCAAATTCCTAATTTATTCTACATACAGTACCAGTCAGAAGTTTGGACACACCTACTCATTAATTTTACTATTTTCTACATCGTAAAATAATAGTGAAGACACCAAAACAATGAAATTAAACATATGTAATCATGTAGTAACCAAAAAAGTGTTAAACAAATCAAAATATTTTTTATATTTGAGATTCTTCAAAGTAGCCACCCTTTGCATTGATGACAGCTTTGCACAATCTTAGCATTCTCTTAACCAGCTTCAATGCATTTCAATTAACATGTGTGCCTTGTTAAATGTTAATTTGTGGAATATCTTTCCTTCTTAATGTGTTTGAGCCAATCATCTGTGATGTGACAAGGTAAGGGTGGTATACTGAATACTATTTGGTAAAAGACCAAGTCCATATTGTGGCAAGAACAGCTCAAATAAGCATCGAGAAACGACAGTCCATCATTACTTTAAGACATGTAGGTCAGTCAATCTGGAAAATGTCAAGATCTTTGAATGTTTCATCAAGTGCAGTCGCAAAAACCATCAAGTGCTATGCTGAAACTGTCTCTCATGAGGACCGCCACAAGAAAGGAAGACTCAGAGTTACCTCAACTGCAGAGGATATGTTCATTAGAGTACCAGCCTCAGAAATTTAAGCCCAAAGAAATGCTTCACAGAGTTCAAGTAACAGACACATCTCAACATCAACTGTTCAGAGGAGACTGAGTGAATCAGGCCTTCATGGTCAAATTGCTGCAAAGAAACCAGTACTAAAGGACACGAATAATAAGAAGAGACTTGCTTGGGCCAAGAAACACGAGCAATGGACATTAGACCAGTGGAACTCTGTCCTTTGGTCTGATGAGTCCAAATTTGAGATTTTTGGTTCCAACCGCCGTGTCCTTGTGAGATGCAGAGTTTGTGAACAGATTATCTCTGCATGTGTGGTTCCCACTGTGAAGCATGGAGGAAGAGGGATAATGTTGTGGGGGTGCTTCGCTGGCGACACTGTCTGTGATTTATTTAGAATTCAAGGGACACTTAACCAGCGTGGCTACCACAGCATTCTGCAGCGATACACCATCACATCTGGTTTGCGGTTAGTAAGACTATCATTTGTGTTTCAACAGGACAATGACCCAAAATACACATCCAGGCTATGTAAGGACTATTTGATTAAGAAGGATAGTGATGTTGGCTGCATCAGATGACCTGGCCTGCACAATCCCCCGACCTCAACCCAATTGAGATGGTTTGGGATGAGTTGGACCGCAGAGTGAAGGAAAAGCAACCAACAAGTGCTCACCATATGTGGGAACTCCTTCAAGACTGTTGGAAAAGTATTCCAGGTGAAGCAGGTTGAGAGAATGCCAAGCATGTGCAAAGCTATCATCAAAGAAAAAGGTGGCTACTTTGAAGAATCTCAAATATAAAATATATTTTGATTTGTTAAACTAATTTTTGGTTACTACATTATTCAATATGTGTTATTTCATAGTGTTGAGGTCTTCACTATTATTCTACAATGTAGAAAATTGTAAAATAAAGAAAAACCCTTGAATGAGTCGGTGTGTCCAAACTTTTAACTGGTACTGTAGATATTGCACATTACATACAGAACAAACAGACACAAAAAAGGCATAGAGAGAGAGAGAGAGAGAGAGAGAGAGAGAGAGAGAGAGAGAGAGAGAGAGAGAGAGAGAGAGAGAGAGAGAGAGAGAGGTTGCACAATCACCAGATGGTGCCGGAAAGTATTGGCAAAGTAGTATGGATTGCGTTTCCGTCACTCGATCACGTCATTGCCATTGTTATCAACTTTCTACAGATGCTGCAGCAACATTGATGTCCAAAAGTAAAACGGGGGCTAATGACTTTGAACGGGCCATAATGGCGTTTCAACCAGTGATTTAGTCGAATCACTAAACCTAGTCTGAATCGAGTCCCAAGTCCCCTGTGCTCGAGTCTGATTCCAAGTCTGAGTCACCAATGGTCGAGTCATGAGTCGAGTCACGAGTCCCGATGACATAGCATATTCCTATCTGAACGTTCCAAAATGTTGCGTCCTGCTGTGAACGCGCCACAGAATAGACTGAATAAGGTGATAACTTAAACAAATGGTTAACGGTCCTGTCCGCAAGTAGCATAGTTTTATAATGGCCCACTTTATGAAAGTAAAATACGGCCCACCAATGAAAGTCAAAAACGTAGTGCCGGTATTGTGGATCATGTCTTACGAACAGTAAGGGCTAGAATCAAGCCGTTTTCTCTGAAGAAAAGAGGGAGACTTGGCTACATTGGATACAGAACCTGGCTATGTAATGCAGTGGGGAAAGTGCAAGGGTTGAGCGAGACTAGAAATTCAAGACAGCCTACTTGTCTATACTCAAAGGAGAGAAAAACATAGCTAGACTGTTGTTTTATTATTGAATTCATTGCAGCTTGTGTTTCTTAATCAGGCAAAGGTTAGCTGACTAGAAGGTTAGTGGTGATTGGTTAGCTGACTAGAAGCCTAGTGGTGATTGGTTAGCTATGGGGAAGCAAGAGAGTCACCTGCACAATGTGTATAATCGGAGGCTGAGCCGGATTGGAGCCTGCCTGCCCACAGGAACAGAACTGTGCTGCGCATCTGTACAGCCAATATTAATCGCTGAAAATCTCTCAAAAAACTTTTTTCCAGTCCACTTAGTAGTCCTATTTTAGTCACAGAGATAATTTCGTCACGTCTAGTTTTAGTCAACTGAAATTTAAAAAAAAAAATTTCGCTCAGTAATAGTTTTGTCGGGGTGTACTTAGTCAATAATAGTCTCATAAGTTTTTGCATAATATGTATTTAACTCGTATTTTTAGTCACTATGTTTGTTGACTAAATCAACACTGCCATGTGCTCCTAAATATAACTACATCTGAGTCATAAATTAGCATTTGAATGTAGTAATAACCTTACACTGACAGGCAGCAATATTGCCAAGTGCCGTTTGAACTTCTCACTCAGATGACACTTATTCAGTGAGGACTATCTTCCTCATTAAATTAGGTAATTTGAGGAAAGTACACGGGTTCAATCTTATTTCTCTTGACTAGTGTGAAAACTCAACAAGCTCATGGTTGAATTGAGGAAGCTACTGGAAGATGTTTGAATAGGGTCTTCCCGAACGTATATTGTTGTGTGATTCCACCTCAGTCAAGAATAGATTTGGGATGAAGTTTGGAGTGAAGGACAGAGATAGATGGACTCGATGAAAAACAACAATAAACCTGCAGGACTTTGGGAGAGAATGTCTCCAAAGACAAGGACGCCAAAGATGGCGTCATACACCACTCAAATCAAGAGGAGGCTGTTGAAGTGTTCAAAGTGGAATAGCTCAGTATTAACTGGATCCAGACCAATCTATGTCTGGTCTGTTGGTGAGAAGTCCAATTCTCACCTGTGGAAAGCTATCGTAGTGAGCCCCTGTCATCTTAAAATCATCTTAACGATGGCATAGGGATTGTAGGGTCAAGCTCTATTATTACACAAGGTGTTCGTATTCAGTCAACACCAGCGCTGCTATTCATTCACATTTAGTCTCTCCATAACACATAATCAAAATGGACTGATTGATGTTAACCAATTCAATGTTTCTCACGATGCTGCACCGCCCCTCCCGTCCCCAGACTCCCACCTCCACTGCAGGATTTTATGGTCGCTCTCTTCTTACCTTTCTCTTCATTTTCTCAAGGTCAGAAGCGCGATGGGTCGTTGGCCAGACATGAGAGTAACTTAATGATGTTGGAATGACATTTAGCCACGGAGAGGCTGTATTTAGCTGCATCTGATCTGACTTGGTCCAAAGAGAACCACCATAGTCACTCAGAATTGCTGCAGAATGAATTGCAGGGTACAACTGTTAATGAAAGACAAAATACATGCACTTCCCACTTAAGAGTATCATGTAGTGGCCTTATTTCTATTACAGCATGTTGGATGACTGTCATTCATATTCCATTCACCCAGATCAATGTAACATCGATAGGTTTAGGCTACCACATGATATTCAAATTTTCCCTATGCCCATCGTGAGTTTGCTACAACTTAGCCTATGAATGAAAGTTTACAACGTAGGAGCACACAGATTTCAGATGACTGACAGTGACATATGGACAGACAGCAACACAATCAATATCGCCTTGCACACTCTTGCCTGCATCTAGCTTATCTAGGGTGTAATCATTAGTCCAACAGTTGCAAATGAGAGTTCATATTGGACAAAATCAGGTATTTATATCCCTGTTTTGTTTGCTTCCGTTTAAGAAACGTTTTTCAACAGAATCGGCGGAATGAATACACCCCTGATCACACATAAACATAGTTTACTTTCATAGCAGCCATGTTATATTCCTTCTCACCTCTATGTACTCTCCTCCTCTCACCTTTTCCCTTCGTTTGTGAACTTCAATGAACAACACATCAGCTGTATGTGACCAGGCGGAAAGAAAATCCAAGCCAAACCATGTCATAACCGCTACACACAGCCTACATTGTTGTAGCCATATTAGCTAAAGTAATGTCCTAGTCAACATAGCGAATAGAACTAATGTGATGGTAAACCCGCTACAATCATGCAGTAATGTTACAGGGTATAGTCAGTAAGCAGTTACACCGGCGGGCCACAGTGGCAATAAATTAATAAAACCAAAAGCTTACCTTCACTTGGAAGAGTTCCAGTGCTGTGTTGGATAGTCATAGCCAGCTAGCTAACGTAGCATCCCTCTGTTTGAGCCGGGTGTTTGAATAACTAAACTAACCAGCTGCATTTGCCTCCTAAGTAAGTGAAACTGAAAGTGAAAGAAAATGACAATCTCTCTCTCTCTCTCTTTCTTGCTTCTCTTTCATTTTTTAATAAATGTATTTGTTGAAATCTGTTCAACTATTGTCTTTCTATCTCTTTGAGTCAACTACTAGTGTGCACTGCAGTGCTAGCTAGCTGTAGCTTATGCTTTCAGTACTAGATTCATTCTCTGATCATTTGATTGGGTGAACAACATGTCAGTTCATGCTGCAAGAGCTCTGATAGGTTGGAGGACGTCCTCCAGACGTTGTCATAATTACTGTGTAAGTCAATGGAACGGGGTGAGAAACAAGAGCCTCCTAAGTTTTGTATTGAAGTCATTGTACCAAGAGGAGGACGGAAGCCAGCTGTCCTCCGGTTACACCATGGTGCTACCCTATAGAGTGCTGTTGAGGCAACTGTAGACCTTCATTTTAGTAAATTATTTGGTGATGTGAATATTTTTAGTAGAGTTTCATCTAAAAATGATAATCTTTCAATGTTTTACATTTTTTATTTTTATGAAATTCACTGAGGAGGATGGTCCTCCCCTTCCTCCTCTGAGGAACCTCCACTGCAGTATATGCCGTTAAAAAATTATATGTAATCATACGATATAGCACATTTCAAGCCAAGCCTTGTGTATCTGTAAACATTTTCTCCTTCCTGGGTGTGTGTTTGGGTTCTAACCAACACCTTCCATCCCAAGGCCGATACACATCACTATAAACGCTACACACCACAGTGGGAGAAGAATCAATAGTGTGTTTTGGGGCCACCCAGGAATGACAGACACATTTCAATCGTCCTAGCAGAATCGTTGGTAGAAGAAGAGGTCTGATAGAAATGTTTTCCAAAACCTCTTACTGCTCTCAATCTCCACGGAGGCTCCAGTGAGCAGGAGGAGAAAATGCTTGTTTACCCGGCGAACAGACTGAGGCCCTGATTGCCATCCCAACGGTAATGGACAAGGATGAGGCAGATCAATAGCCATCTGCACCAATTTCTCAAGTAATAACATTCAATAGGAAAATCCATTTACTTTTACTTATCGTGACTTTATTTCATTTGATCATATAGGCGGCCCATCCCAGCTAGTAGCGGTTAGACTATGTGGACAGTTATGGTTGAAGACCAATAGTTACTGTGTTACCATTGGCCTTAAGCCTGCTTGTTAATGCTGGGAAAATTGGAGGTGTTCGGAGCAAATAGGTGGAAGGGGTAAGAAATGGTGTTGAGGAGAGTGAGGTGTTTGTGTACAGTTGTATATTGGAATTGTTTGCAAGTTGCTGGGTCTATCCCTCTGCTGCCTAGTATTTCAACCTCACCGTTTCAAATTGACCTTGTTTTGTGTGTGTGTGTGTGTGTCTGTTCCCGGTGGCTAAAAACAGGAAGTTTAATAACAGTTTGTGTGTTTGGCTGAACTTGCCTTTGGACTCGGTTCAAAAATCCTCTTGCTCAGTATCCCAGGTGGACCACTCTGGTACCATGAAATGTCTTCATTTTCTCTCAGTACGGTTTATTTTGCAGTTGTGGACTGCACTTATGGAACATTTTCCTGTTTACTCACTTAAATTACGAATCTTGCTTCAATTCTTCCCATCTCCCTTTTATTGTATTCTGTCTCAAATTTGTCTTTCATCCCTGTCTCTCTTTAGCTCACCCTTTCCCTGTTATTTCCTGATGTAAAGAAACAGTATATTGGCCTGTTGCTGTCCATGCTAGTGCCTGTTCTGTGTCTACCAAATTAAACACTGCTTCTGGCTGCCCTCTGGATAACCCTGCTACTAACTCCACTGAATCCGTGGCAAAGCTCCTGGGAATAATATCTCTATTTTGGCTCCTATATTGTTTTCCTTTTCGGATGATGTTATTACATACTGTAATATCCCTGACAAAGAGCATTCACTGTCAGAGAGATGCGTTGTATTATACATTTCAGACATTAAATTGTGTATTAGAGTCTCTTAAAGTTTTCATTTCGTTTTTGAGATTTACCTCACTGTTATCTGTGAACTGTATTTTTTTTTACCACGATTTTCTGTTTTGATGCTACTATCCCAAAAATCCCAGCAACTACTAAAAATACATGTAAGCACGTATGCAAGCACAAACACACATGTACAGAAAAAAAAAATTGTTACAAAATGTAGGGGACAGGTTGTAAAAGTAACATTCAAATTGACGCCCCAACTTATTATACTGTAAATCCTACCTCAGCGAACCATTGACTTACCTTCTAAACCTTTCATTTAGAACAGTGGTCCTTTGCACTTCAGTGGAATTAGTTTACTTCTTCTCTGTATTTCGCTCTGCCTTGGTTGTCTCTTGGAGGTATGATATGCCACCAATATAGCAGCGTACCCTAAGCCTGCATTAGAACACAGTTTTCCTAAATATAAAATATGTATTACACATTAAGGTGTTATCAAATATAAAATAGACATACACCACGGTAGGCATAAAGTCATATTGATTAGGTGGACATCAGTTTCAAGTTTCACAAACCAATCAAACATGTATGGTGGTCAATCACTTTACCACGAAAGTGAGCATTTTGACAATGATGTGTCATATGGACATCAAATTAGCATTATCAACATGTCTACTCAGTGAAATTCCAGATCTTTAATGTAAACTAGCTTGCCATCTCAGGTCAACCATATGATGATACTGTTGAATATATGATACTATGATATCATTCACCAAGCCAGAATGACATCCACACCCTGTACATTGGCAGCACCTGCCTGGAATGATGCCAATCACATTTCTAGCTCACCCAGGGCACAAGAGGAATCCAATCTGTAGTTTTAGGGGATGGAGGGGGCACACATTGCCCGCAATATTAAATCCAAATTGGGTGGGCACCGAGCACCGCTGGACAACTGAATGAGCACGATGATACAATTGGATTAGATGGCCACACACCATACTATCTACAGTACACTGAAATTGACCTTATGAAATGGCCTATATTAAAACTACTGGTCCATTCCTGTAACATTTCTCAATTTCCTTACATCCTTTCACTGAATGCGTGCGTGTGTGTGCATAAAGAGGTCGACCGATTAATCGGAATGGCCGATTAATTAGGGCCGATTTCAAGTTTTCATAACAATCGGAAATCGGCATTTTTGGACACCAATTTGGCCGATTTTAATTATTATTATTATTTTTTTACATCTTTATTTAATCGATGCGGTGCGTATCGTTGCTCCAATGTGTACCTAACCATAAACATCAATGCCTTTCTTAAAATCAATACACAGAAGTATATATTTTTAAACCTGCATATTTAGCTAAAAGAAATCCAGGTTAGCAGGCAATATTAACCAGGTGAAATTGTGTCACTTCTCTTGCATTCATTGCACGCAGAGTCAGTGTATATGCAACAGTTTGGGCAACCTAATTTGCCAGAATTTTACATAATTATGACATAACAATGAAGGTTGTGCAATATAACAGCAATATTTAGACTTATGGATGCCACCCGTTAGATAAAATACGTAATGGTTACGTATTTCATTGAAAGAATAAACGTCTTGTTATCGAGATGATAGTTTCCGGATTCTACCATATTAATGACCTAAGGCTCATATTTCTGTGTGTTATCATGTTATAACTAAGTCTATGATTTGATAGAACAGTCTGACTGAGCGATGGTAGGCAGCAGCAGGCTCGTAAGCATTCATTCAAACAGCACTTTCGTGCGTTTGCCAGCAACTGTTTATGATTTCAAGCCTATCAACTCCCGAGATTAGGCTTGTGTAACCAATGTGAAATGGCTAGCTAGTTAGCGGGGTACACGCTAATAGCATTTCAAACGTCACTCGCTCTGAGACTTGGAGTGGTTGTTCCCCTTGCCCTGCAAGGGCCGCAGCTTTTGTGGAGCGATGGGTAATGCTTCTTCGAGGGTGGCTGTTGTCGTTGTGTTCATGTTTCGAGCCCAGGTAGGGGCGAGGAGAGGGACGGAAGCTATACTGTTACACTGGCAATACTAAAGTGCCTATAAGAACATCCAATAGTCAAAGGTTAATGAAATACAAATGGTATAGAGAGAAATAGTCCTATAATTCCTATAATAACTACAACCTAAAACTTATTACCTGGGAATATTGAAGACTCATGTTAAAAGGAACCACCAGCTTTCATATGTTCTCATGTTCTGAGCAAGGAACTGAAACGTTAGCTTTCTTACATGGCACATATTGAACTTTCTTCACCAACACTTTGTTTTTGCATGATTTAAACCAAATTGAACGTTTCATTATTTATTTGAGGCTAAATTGATTTTATTGATGTATTATATTAAGTTAAAATAAGTGTTCATTCAGTATTGTTGTAATTGTCATTATTACAAACAACAACAACAAAAAAAACGTCCGATTAATCGGTATCGGCTTTTTTTGGTCCTCCAATAATCGGTATCGGCATTGAAAAATCATAATCGGTCGACCTCTAGTGTGTGTACGTGCATTCATGTGTGTGTCTCTTCCTCATATAAAGCTGGCCCTACGATGCCTATGTGAGTTCACCCTTAACTCTCTTATAACTTCCCTCCAGTGCAGCCCCAGACAGCTGCAGCCCTGCAACCCTCCACCAGAACCCATGGGATAGAGCTCCTCCATAAATCCTCCATTGCATCAGTAAGATGTACGTTTTCTCTCCTCACTCTCTCCATCTCTCTGATTCTCTCACACATCTTTTCAACCATCCTCTGTTTATCTCCTGATGGCCCCTGGGGGGTTCCCTGTGCATCTGTATACTACAGTAAGTGGGTATAGATGGGGAAGGGTGGGCTGGGGTGGACCAGGGAGTGATGTAGACGCCAAGGTGACCTCTACAGGGAGGGGGGGGGGGGGGGGATCTTCTCCAGTGTAATGGACTTATGCCATTCTAAACTGTGTATTGCAGAGAGAACGTTTTCTCACATGCCATGGTTCAGGGAACAGGTTTACTACTACTATAATGGTACTAGTAATGGGGAGATGCATGGCACCCAGTGCTACTTGAGACAACATTTCAGGAGGAATTTCAATTCATGAAAATACAACATAGTGCATCCTAACTACATGAGATTGGGTGTAGGAAAATTGTGTTAGGGAGAAATGGAAAACACAATCATTTCCAATTATTTCTGGATACTTTGCAATTTTTATATAAAAAACTCTTGACTGAGTCTGAAAGAGAAGTAGCCATATATTTCATATTCCCTTACTATTGACCCCACAATCCTTTCCATATTTGTTTGTATCAGAGAAATTCACCAGTTGTTTTGCTCCATACATTGTGTGTCTCACAGAAAGTATTCATACCCCCTCAGATTTAGTTGTTTTACAGCCTGAATGCCAAATTGATTTAAAAAACAGCATTCACCCATCTGCACACACTACCCCATAACGACAAAGTGAAAACCTGTTTTTAGAAACGTTTGCACATTTTGGGGAAATTAAATACAGACATATCTCATTTACGTGATCACACCCCTGAGTCATTACATGTTAGAATCACCTTTGGCGGCGATTACAGCTGTGAGTCTTTCTGGGTAAAGTCTCTAAGCACTTTACACATCTGTATTGTACAAGATTTGACGATTATTCTTTAAGAAATTATTCTAGCTCTGTCAAGTTGATTGTTGATCGTTGCCAGTCAGCCATTTTTAAGTCTTGCCATAGTGTTTCATGCCAATTTAAGTCAAAATTGTAACTAGATCACTCAGGAACATTTCACTGTCATCTTGGTAAGCAACTCCAGTGTAGATTTGGCCTTGTGTTTTAAGTTATGATCCTGCTGAAAGGTGAATTCATTTCCCAATCTTCTATTGGTAAGCAGACTGAACCAGGTTTTCCTCTAGGATTTTGCCTGTGCTCATACTGTAGCTAGCCCTATTTAATTTATTTTTATCCTAAAAAACTCCCTAGTGCTAGTCGATAACATGAATCAGCTACCACCATGCTTGAAAATAGGTATTCAGTAATGTGATGCATTGGATTTGCCCCAAACATAACACTTTTTATTGAGGTCAAAAAGTTCCTTTCTTTGCCACACAAGATGCATGCTTTGGAATATTTGTATTCTGTACAGGCTTCCTTCTTTTCACGCTATCATTTAGGTTAGTATTGTGGAGTAACTACAATGTTGTTGATCCATCCTCAGTTTTCTCTTATCACAACCATTAAACTCTGTAACTGTTTTAAAATCACCATTGGCCTCATAGTGAAATCCCTGAGCAGTTTCCTTCTTATCTGGCAACTAAGTTAGGAAGGAGTTGAACATTTGTATCTTTGTAGTGACTGGGTGTATTGATACACCATCCAAAGCCTAATTCATAACTTTATGATGCTCAAAGGGATATGCTTTGAGGGACTATACAGATAATTGTATGTGTGGGACACAGAGGTAGGGTAGTCATTCAAAAATCATATTAACCACGATTACTGCACACAGAGTCCACGCCACTTATAATATGACTTGTTAAGCACATTTTTACTCCTGAACTTATTTAGGCTTGCCATAATAAAGGGGTTGAATACTTATTGGCTCAAGACATTTCAGCTTAATTGTATTTATTAATTTCTAAAATGTTCTACAAACAAAATTCCACTTTGACATTATGGGGTATTTTGTGTAGATCAATTTAATCATTTGAATCTATCTGTAAGACAACAAAATGTGGAAAAAGTAAAGGGGTGTGAATACTTTCTGAAAGCACGGTATATCTAAGTATGGGATCAGAGTCAGAAAACATTGATATTTACTGGAACAATTTAGTGTGTTCTGTAACCTCATGTCAAACTTTTATTTGTAAAAATGGAAAGGAAATTATTGTTTTAATATTTGTGAATAAATGCTGTGATACAAAAAATTAAATTGAGGAAAGAAAAGTGCGGGAAAATGTTTTTTTTTAGATACTTTTAATGTCTGTTAAAAATATTGGTAAATCATTTTCAATATAAAAGCTCAAATAATTGAAAGATGCAAACTAAAAAAAAATCTGAAATAAAATTTGTCTTAACGGTGTGTGTGTGTGTGTGTGTGTGTGTGTGTGTGTGTGTGTGTGTGTCTATAATTGGCGCACAAACATCAAACCTTCGTGTCAGGCTCTGAATGTCTCTCATTACAGTGTAGGGGGGGCAGATAAAAATGGAGGGAGGAACAATTAGCATGTCTGAAATGTGGGGCTAGTGAGCTGGCCATTGCAGAGCGAATGCTATGTCAACGCAGAGAGCCCAATCTGAAGAGGCTCACACACAATCTGCTCCACACTTTAATTACCTCGCAATGAACCAACTTCAAAAAAACATCTTGAACTTTCATATATATTGATCTTAATTATTTCAGCCCTGGAGAACAAACTCTGAAGTGGAAACAGAAGAGTAGTTCTATTTTTTTCTACTGACTGGGATTTTGCTCAATTGGTAGGAAGGTGTTCTGAAAAAGAGGAGTGGAAAAATAGCCTGAGGCGCCTAGCAGAGGATTTGACCTGTTCCCGGAGAGAAAGGAAAGAAAGTGTTTTTTCCCACACTAGCCTGGCCCTGGTTTAAGGTCAGGAAATATATCGGTACCCCTGTATGTGTGTGTGTTTGCCCTCCCCTGGATGGTATATAGGTGCCTGAGGTGCCAAACTATTTGTAGATTGTGCTGACCTGCCTCAGCCGCTCTCAGCTTATCCAAAATAAAATAAATAATAATACAAGTTTCATCTTTTATAGACTTTCTCGGGTTCCTCCGCGTCATCTTCATCTACTTTCAGCGTTACGGCATCACAGCCAGTCACACGATGGTATGTAGACTCCTTGATGATATATTAAGTTTGGTAAATAATGCTTAGGTCATAGGTGAAAGTTCACCAGTATGAAAAATTCAATGGCCCCTCAAGTTTTGCATGGAACCCTCCATATAGGTCTTACATCTGCTAGTGTAGATTATATTTTACAATTGTTTTATTAAACAAAGTATTGTATATAAACTAAAATAAAAATGCAGCATAGCATGTTTCTGCTTTTATGTCTTAAACAATATGTTCTGTTTACATTTGCAGTGTAGTGTCAACATGAACACCAGTCATTTTCAACCCAGCACCATCTGAAACCCTTATCATTTTTCTACCTCTCGTGAAATGTCATACGTCAGGCGTCACTTCAATTAAATACACTGAGTTGTCTAGCAACCTTGTCCACAATAACTGGATCTTGCTAGGACACAGCCGTACACAGGCGTGAGAACCAGAACAGCATCCCAGGCTTTACCATCGAGTAAAACGACCATATTTCCACACGATGGGAATCGCTGACAGCCCTTTTTATTTCTCTGTGCCGTATTTTCATAGTGCAGTTCTGCCCGATGGTGGTTATGATAATTTGATCTGTGAAGACAGAGATTTGAACTGCTGACAGGAAGATGCAAATCCCTCAGTAAGTCCTATGCTATATAGCCCCCAGCTGCATGTGCAGTTTAATATCTACGGGAATGATTCAAATGAAAAGGTGAAACCACCATTGTAGTAATAATAAGGAGGAACGTGCAATAGGGGTTGGTGAGAGAGGGTAATATTTAGTCATGTTAGCCTGACATTTAATGTAAACAGACGTTCCTGAATGCTAAATTCATTTACATCTTATTTTTTTTCCACCTCAGAATGTCCTGCAGAACATGGAAATAAGTGAGCCGGGGATGATATTCTCGCAGTTTGGTAATTCAGTATCAGTTTGCTGGCCTGGGTTTGAATTTATAAGGTCAGTCAGTCAAGATACAATATCCAAAACATACAGCACATGTCTCTTAATAATGCATTATAAAGAAGCTGAAAATGATTTTGAGTTGACATTACAAAACGTTCAGATTCAGAGTATTATTCTGCCACTATTCATTATATTTAAATAATTTTCCATATGATACATTTATGCTTGCTTTTGGATTATCTTCTTAAATTAAATGGCTGTAAAATCTGAGCTCCATTTGCCAAACCTTAGCTGGTACTAGGTACTGGCCCAAAACATAGGTCTACCACAGTGGCCAGGACATTCCATGAGTTCCTGTGGAAACTTTGCTGACCAATCAAATCCAAAGGGAATGACATCACAAGGGGCAAAGCATCCAAAAATGGCTGTCATTGGCCCACATAGACACCATGATGCATGTGTCCCCAATCACTTTTGTCGGTCTAACTTGACCACTGTGTTGATGTTTTTAAGAAATGTGCTGTATTTTTTCGCATCCTTTCTAAATGTATTTTGCTGCCACTGGTATTTAGGCCTACAGGTGTTAACTGTCTCTCTGTGACCACCTATGCATGGCAGTGGGAAGCTCATTCTGAATTAAGAGTAAATGTAAGTATCCCTGAATTACACTTGATTCAATTGTGGTGTGTTGTAATGTGAGTTTTACAGATTTGTCTTGCTGTAAAATGTCACTGAATGTTCTGGTTCTGGTGTGTTAATACACTTTTATAAGGGGGCATGGCCTTATAAATGCTAACAGTGATCTGGATAGTGATCCGGGAAGTGCCAGGGAGGTGGCTGCCATCTAGTCATTACTGGTCATATGAGAAAGGTCAGGACTCAGGATGCCGCCATCTCTAGCGGAGAAATTAACTTTTACCATGAAATGAACCCTCCTTGGGAATATCTGGCATGAGCTTTGACAGTAAAAATGACTGAAGCAGTACTAGGGTAAAGGCACTACTAGATAAAGTGTTTATTTAGTTCTAACTTGTGGTCAAGAGATATCCATTTAAATTCCATGGAAGTCCATACTCATTGCTTGTAATGTCATCAACCATATAACCAACCATGACGGATTGAGGTTTATTTTTTGAGGGTCTGTAAGCTAATCATGGAACCTACTCAAAGGTGATCTAACATTGCAAAATTCATACCACTGATCATGTCTTTGTTCAACATCCAACACTGTACATGTTGAAAGTCTACCAAAACTCTAATTCTTTGAAGGCCTCTGTTTTTGAAAGACACCTCTGCTGAGTCAATAACACTGGTTGGTTAACAGAGCTCAAAGAAACAAAATAGATCAATAGTGTCTGAAGAACTCAGGTAAACTATCTAATGGAAACCAAATTGGTTGTCTAGTTTATTGTACAGAACGGGGGAGAGGAGGCATAGAGAATGAAGGGCATTGGCCAAGGGCAGGGGTCAGAGTATTTTCAATCATAGGGAATGGTGTCTGATTTAAAATTAGAGTCTATCAGCCATGAACTAGAGACAGACAGACAGACAGGCCAACACTGGCTAGCTAGGGAAATACTCAGGTATGGCTTTCATTCTAAAAAGCTTACAAGTTACCTAGTTATTATCAGTTAAGCTGAACTAAAATATCCATATTGTGCTGCCTCTCCATTGAAGCTGTGAAAGAGACAGGGGTGTACAGTCCTACATTTGTCACGAACGCTGTCGTCATGGAAATGACCCGACCAAGGTGCAGCATGGTGAGCGTACATTTATTTTATTTGATAAATGTCACCAACAAAACACAGAACAAGTAAACGACCATGACGCTTACTTAGGCTATACTGCCACTAACAAAGACAACTACCCACAAATACAAAAGGACAAAAGGCTGCCTAAGTATGATTCCCAATCAGAGACAACGATAGACAGCTGTCCCTGATTGAGAACCATACCGGCCAAAACATAGAAACAAAGAACATAGAGTTTCCCACCCGAGTCACACCCTGACCAACCAAACATAGTGAATAAAAAGATCTCTACGGTCAGGGCGTGACAACATTAACATACCTGGACACTCAAAATCGTTCAACTTACTGGCTTAATGCTACAGTTCACTCGCACCATATACATTAGAATCATGCAGAAATATCCTGCAGTCTCTGCTAGCTAAATCCTTTAATAGAAAGGGAGGTTGGCTGAGATCCGTTGAACGATCTCAATTCAACTGGCTTGCAATTCTGCTGTTGAGCGACAGAGACACTAGCTTTGTAGACTGTACTATCCACGTTATCTGAAAGATCGGAGACATGGAAAGTATTCTGTTGGCTTCACTGTGAACCAAGTACCATCACAGGTACGAAAAATGTAATGAGGCAAGTAAGTCCCTCTTTAACCCAAAGAAATGACCGTGTGGAAAGGTAGAGCTAAAATAAGCCCGTAGTGGAGTAGGGCAACTCTTGCATGTAGTGATTAAAACGGTTCTGTCACGTTCTGACCTTCATTCCTTTGTTTTGTCTTTATTTAGTATGGTCAGGGCGTGAGTTGGGGTGGGCAGTCTGTTAGTATTTATATATTTTCTATTTCTGTTTTTGTCCTGATATGGTTCTCAATCAGAGGCAGCTGTCTATCGTTGTCCCTGATTGAGAACCATATTTAGGTAGCCTGTTTTCCTTTGTGTTTTGTGGGTGTTTATTTTCAGTCTTTGTGTGTCTGCACCAGATAGAACTGTTTCGGTAGTTGTTTTGTATTTTTGAAGTGTTCAGTTGTTTATTAAAAAGATAAACACTAACCACGCTGCGCTTTGGTCCTCTCCTTCTTCCACCCAAGACAACCGTTACAGGTTATTTATTCAATGAACACAAAACATGTACTTGCAGGCCTCATTTTTATATTTTATTTTATCTTTATTTAACTAGGCAAGTCAGTTAAGAACAAATTCTTATTTTCAATGACGGCCTAGGAACAGTGGGTTAACTGCCAGTGGGTTAACATTTGAATGTCCAATTATTTCTGAAACCCCCCAAAAGAGTATTGAAAGGATAGGATAGGGGAGCATCAATGGGACAATTGGGTATGGCAACGCAGGCACATGCACAGACAAGAGTCAACCTGTGCCCAGCACCTGCCCTGTTGCCATCCTTCCTGCGCCATTGTCATCCCAACTGCCCTGTTACCCTCCCACCTGCCCTGTTGCCCTCCCAACTTCCCTGTTGTCATCGTTCCCCCACCATTGCCATCCCAACTGTCCTGTTGCTCTCCCAACTGCCCCGTTGCTCTCCTACCTGCCCCATTGCCATCCCAGTCACTAAGTGGTGGGACCGGTCGAATGTGTGTAGCTAGCTACCTAGTTTAAATATGAACAGTACTGCCACAGCAGCACAACATTTGATTAACACTTGATAACACTTGATTTACATCATCATCAAAATTCGGTCTGGTTGGCTGATAAGAGCAGCAGAGAGAGGCAGAAAGACAGAGGAGCGGCTGCATCAACGACCCTCACTCCGACCCAACTCCATCCCTTCTTCAGTCAGCAGCAGCCACACAGGTAGTCTAGACTCTATCTAACCACCATATACTAAAATATCTACACAAGCCACTAGCCAGCCAGCCAGTCATTTAGCTTTAGTTTGAAGATTATATTATGAAGATTATTTAAGAGCATTGAGGATGAATCCAAAATAAATCAAGCTAGCTAGCTAGCAGATTTTCAACAATCATCAACATGAATGATCAGCTGATAGCCCACCCTCTTTTCCAGATGTCAATCACGTCTTTAGGAGGCACTGTAACTCATTTGCTTACAATTTGTGATAATGAGTGTGTTGTTGCAGAAATAAATAGTCCAAAAAATACATATTGTTTTGCTACAGAGGCAGTTGGTATGTTTTGAAGATTGAGATTGAATTATGAAAGTGGCAATTTTTTATCTGGGGGTGGGGTTGCAGGGGGTTGGGTGAGGGGTCAGTTTGAGCACCTGCCGTCTGAAGGTTCTGTGCACGGCCCTGCAGTTGCAATACCCCAGCTCAACACCAACAGTTTCAAATAGGCTACTAAAATCATTCCAATCCTGATTAAAAGGCAAATCAGGATTAACAAGCTGGCTTTTAGGACCATGCGTACGGCTCAGAGCATGTTTCTCTCAAAACAGTGCAGAGGCAAAGATGGCTGTAGTCGATGGCATGGCTAGGTACACTATATATACAAAAGTGTGTGGACACCACTTCAAATGAATGGATTTGGCTTTTTCAGCCACACCCGTTGCTGACAGGTGTATAAAATCAAGCACACAGCCATGCAATCTCCACAGACGAACATTGGCAGTAGAATGGCCTTACTGAAGAGCTCAGGGACTTTCAACGTGGCACCGTTATGGAATGCCACCTTTCCAACAAGTCAGTTCTTCACGTTTCTGCCCTGCTAGAGTTGCCCCAGTCAACTGTAAGTGGTGTTGTTGTAAAGTGGAAACGTCTAAGAGCAACAACGGCTCAGCCATGACGTGGTAGGCCCCACAAGCTCACAGATTGGGACCGCCGAGTGCTGAAGTGCGTAGCATGTAAAAAATCTTCTGTTCTCGGTTTCAACACTCACTACCGAGTTCCAAACTGCCTCTGGAAGCAATGTCAGCACAATAACTGTTCGTCGGGAACTTCACAAAATGGGTTTCCATGGCTGAGCAGCCACACACAAGCCTAAGATCACCATGCGCAATGCCAAGCGTCGGCTGGAGTGGTGTAAGTGGAAACACATTCTGGAGT
The DNA here is from genome assembly GCF_013265735.2 of Oncorhynchus mykiss. NCBI lineage: Eukaryota > Metazoa > Chordata > Actinopteri > Salmoniformes > Salmonidae > Oncorhynchus > Oncorhynchus mykiss. Next base: position 17,158,583 of record NC_048578.1, read on the forward strand.
GATGAATTTCGGTTTGGCAGATGTCAGGAGAACGCTACCTGCCCCAAAGCATAGTGCCAACGCTAAAGTTTGAAGGTGGTGGAATAATGGTCTGGGGCTGTTTTTCATGGTTTAGGCTAGTCCACTTAGTTCCAGTGAAGGGAAATCTTAACGCTACAGCATACAATGACATTCTAGATGATTCTGTGATACCAACTTAGTGGCAACAGTTTGGGGAAGGCACTTTCCTGTTTCAGCATGACAATGACCCAGTGCACAAAGCGAGGTCCATACAGAAATGCTTTGCCATATTAATGCCCATGATTTTGGAATGAGATGTTCAACGAGCAGGTGTCCACATACTTTTGGTCAAACTGCTGTTTGACTTGACATGAAACTAAACTAGAGTTTTAATCCCATTGCTGAGCTAGTGGGCAGCAGCTATTTGCTGTACGACGTGTTTGTAGACTGTTAAATCCCCTATCGACTGACGTGAATGAAGCTACAGCAGCCAATGTGATAATGGCTGGAGTCAATTTTGCTTGATTTGCTGTTCTCCAAATAGCATTTGAATGTTTTTTTAATTGTGTAGAAATGCGGTAACCCCCCCCCCCCCCCCTCCCATCACTTTGCCATACACAACGTTTAGCTGAAATTACACCCTAGGGATAGGGCCACGGTTTCAAATAGCGAAATCTCTGCCTTTGCAGCATGCTGGGCGAGCTAAATCAAGTGCAACAAAAATCATCTCCGGACTATACTCTATTAGTCTAGTAGAGTGTCTTTTGTGAAGCATTATCCAACACAATAATGCTTGTGCAGCCGTCAGTCATCCTTTCCTCCACCACTACATCAGTCAGTCATTGGCTGTTATTGTCTGTTGGCCACAGTCACACACGGGTGTACCCACAACTCTTTTGTCATCATTTCATCAGCAACCAGAGGCTGTGTTGCTGCTTACCCACTAAACATTAGCAGAGTCAATACAAAATTCCACCATGGCCCCCTTCCACAGTGCAAACACGGAGAAATACAGTATGTAAACACTACCATGCTACGCCGCTGATGCCAGAACCCGGGAAGAAAAACTAGAGCTATCTTCGACCGACCGTACAGTATCAATAACTGAGACGTCCAGTGGAGAACCCACACTGTTCATTAGGTGTGTAGCCTCTGGCAGATATGAAGGTCGGCTGTCCTTTTCCGCTCTCCTCTCTGCCGAGCGTCACCGGTAACTGCTAAATGTCAATGTGAAATATCAACTAATCTCAACTGAGTTCCCCGCGTACGGTTGGCCCGCTCATGGAGTCAGCGGTGCAGGAGTCTTATGATGACCACTACTGTCTTAACACGTGCCTATCTAGGAGGAGCGCGCATCAACAAATTACACATTTGGAGGATGTCTTCAGGTGTCTATTGTTGTCTTCGAGTGCCTTCAGGTGTCTTCGGAAAAGAAGTATTGAGAAATTTAGTCAAAGCAAGCTAGCTATACTTTTGTGACGTCTGTTGAGGGTCTATAATACCTCAATTGTGCCCAATGTGAAAATGCAATTACTCTTTTTTTAACATTTAGGCTACTCCCATATTACAGTTTACTTCTGGATTCACAATTTGGATATATTTACGTATATATGTCCAACATATATAGCCTATATGAACTTAAAGTCAGACTAGGGCAGATTCTCGATCATATGTAACCCTTACGGTCCCTCCCACCAGTCCTATTCACCCTGCTGGGTGTTAAAGAAATGTGACACAGGTTAATCAATGCAGCACCCACAGGTAATGGGTGTTGACTAACAACTCCCAGGCAGTTTTGAACTAGTGTTATGCTTGCAATTACAAGCTTCTGCAATTACATCCTTTGGGGAGCTATTGTATGTTTCAAAGTAAAGCTGCCTTGCAAAAGACCCCATGTGTTGCAAGGGGCAAGGAATTCACTTAGAAAAACAACAGCGTTTCCTGACATAATTCTTCTTAATTTGGGGCAATTCTCATACTCTGTGACCTGTTGTTTATGAAATTACTTTCTCCTGTCTGGCTAAGTTAAGATTTCCCTACAGCAAAATATGGCTTTTTATATTTATTTTTGTGTACAGTATGAGTGGCAGGTAGCCTTGTGGTTAAGAGTGATGGGACAAAAACTGAAAGGTCGCTGGTTCGAGTCCCCAAGCCTACTAGGTGAGAAGTCTTTCAATTTTCCTTTGAGCAAGGCACTTAGCCCTAATTGATCCTGTATGTCACTCTGGATAAGTTGACTAAAATGTAAAACTAGTGAATGTTCCCAACTGTTTAATGGGTTTATTGAAAGAGCAATACCAATAATTGATAGTTATAATATAACTTTAGTAACACAGCTCTATTAGTGAGTGATATTGCAGTGATATTCGATCCCCAGAGGAGGCAGTAAGAAACTCAGAAGTAAGGCTATAAAGAGCCTAATGACTGCTGAGGGGAGTTATCTGGTTACCGGTCTGCTGCCCCCACACTGTGACTGGGAGAATAATCTAGTGGGCGCACTGCACTCTGGGGCCTCCTTGACCGCAAAAATACCTTCTGCTTCACTAAAGACAAAACTCAGTGGACAATCCAGGATCGTTGCAGTGGGGAAATAGAAAAAGAGTTACAGTAGATCAAGCTGTTAGTAGATGTTAGCGGAGAGATGAGTCTTGTTTCAACATTTCTACCAAACAGGTCACAATTTCTGTGTGAATTTTCCGTGATGATAGATGTCCTTTGTAAGACTGAACATTGGTGCTGCATTTCAGAGGTTGTGCAAACTGACAGATGAAGTTATCCTCCGTTATTGCACTTGTATAAGTCAGTTGCTGTCATCATTCATGGAGAGCTGCTTTTCTTCGGTCAGCTGTATACTTGATAGTGGGGAGGCCCAGGGAGAGATATGAGACGCTTCTCAACTAGCTCCAGTTGCAGATCATGCAATGTTTTTCTAAATGATAAAAAAGTCACGGTGAAACTCCCAGTGACGCTGTAAGGTTTCAATATGCAATTTTAAAGAGGGATAGATGTACATGCTTTCGTGACTAACAAGGTCACAAATGGAAGCCAGAGAAAAATAAGTTGATTTCATTCTTACAGTACTTTGTCTCTGTAAGGTAATGATTTTACAGTATCTAATCTATTTCATCGCAGTGAACAAATCCAGTTTATATATCTTAGATTGCTGTTAAGTTAAGAGGTACATTATGTGTGAAAAGTAAGTATTGAGAAAGCCATAAATGCAGGCACATCAGACATTTTTAAATTGGAACTGCACCCTCTCACAAACAACTTATCCTCGTTGTGAATTTCTCAGAAGGGCTGAATTATCACAGCAGTTGCAAATCCGTTGTCTGGAAGGTGAGGCAAAATAGACAATATTTATTTCCTCCACCAAAACATAAATTAAAGTATTTCAGGGGCATATTCACTAAAGGAAAGCTTTGATTTGTCCAGGGCGTCACTTATACTGATCACTGCAGACAAGATCTAAGAAATGAGGCAAATATTTAACCTCGACTTGAACTTTCACTGAATATCCAACCCCGAGGTCTAAAATGTAATGAAAAAAGTACTGCGTGTGCCCGATGATACAGAAAAAGTCAACATTAATTCAGTTTATCAGTTCAGAATCTTAATTTGAGTTTGATCTTATCCCAAACGTAATTTGGAGGCACTTAATCGAATTTGAAACACAGGAAACACCCTATATAGGCAATGATGATCAGTGAACCACAAGTATGATATTCTATGAAATTCAACAAAATTATTGTGGAAATAACATTCCTCTTTCTTTAATCTTTTTCTGAGGACTGATGTTTGCGTTGACTTTGTTGCATAGGCTAGATCCAGACAGAACACTGTCTACTCTACTGCACAACACAAACACAAACCCAGACGTGGCAGCTGTCAATCAAACGGTTCCCCCAGCTGGCTCCTCCTGTCAGCCGTCACTCACGCCACACTCTCCCAAGGTTCCGCTGGGCTCGGGCATCTCTCCCCTTGTTTTCGCACAAACAGATCCTATTCCTCCGCAAACAGGCCGTTGCCGTCTCTTTTGATAACAATGTAATAATTCAAAACAATTGATTCAGCTCTTTGATGAGCACACTTTTATGGGTCATGAAGATTACCCTCCAACCGACATCTGTTTGATTTTAACTACTTGAACTTTATCCTCCGCTGGATGATTTACCGAGCCAGATCGGTCCAGCCTGTTAAAGTCTTACTAAAATAAGGGTAACAGGGGCAGGATGACATGAATGCAGTGCCAAACCTTTCCAATTCAACATTTTACTAAAGCTATGGGAATAGTGTTCTGATATCTTAGGAAAGTAGGTTAGAGGTGTTGGCATCGTCATAAAAATGAATGATGTTACAATGTCTAGTCCTGATTTATAAGATGAGGACTAGATTCTTAGATGTTTGAATGTAAACTTAAACATTTTACACAAATGTCCTGTTGATATGCATGAGTTCTGCAATAGTTTGAGTAAAGCCATTTTTCTCAATTTAGGATTTGACCCATTATTTAATGGAAACAGTGTAGTAATATATATATTAATACGTGCATTATGTGCCTCATTGTCCTTTGTTCAACTTAACATATCTTCAATCACAGAACATCATAACAGTATGCTCTGTATATCTCCACCCTACTAGGGGAATGATTCAACCAGTGTCTAGTTTCCCTCACAGACAATTTGCTTGGACAGAGACATAAGGCGTTTTTACTTGGACAGAAATTAAAGTCTAATATTTCTTAGTTTCTCCCTTCCTTTTCCTTGGCTTGCTTTATTTCTCCAAATTATTAGGGCGCTGGGGACTGCGTCTGTTTCTGCTGCTGCCCTGCTCATAGTTGGAGCTGTTTGCTAAAGCCATGGTAAGGCCCCTGAGATTCACCATCTCCTAGATGCCTATAACTCATCCCTAGCCCTGTCTCTGAAGGGAGCTTTTCCCTCAATCCCAGGCCTGAAATATCCTTTCAAAGGCCGCAGACTGGAGACAGTATGTAGGTGTTTTAGATAAGGTAGGAATTGCATTAAGGGATTTTCCGTTTGAAAGTTGGGTTTGGAGTTTTTTCCTTTCTTCCTCAGAGGCTTGAGAAGGACACTGGAAAAGGATGAGAAAAGAAGTGGAGGTACAACAACGTTAAGAACGGTGGCTTAGGTTTGTGGTCAGTTCACAGCTCATAAAGGAAAGAAAAGAGTATGTAGTGGATGTGAGTCATGCAGAAGGGCAATATGCAGTTGGAATAGAACAGAGTTGTGTTCAGGAAGAATACTACTAAGTTATTGGACCACAGAGATATGAACAAAATATTCCAAGAACATTGATCTCTTCATATCCATAATTACAAGGAACTCGATTGAGGCTGAATGTGGGAGAAAAAGTTGCCTAGAGAATTATGGATTTCAGAGCATGGAGTCCTTGATGCCAAATGTGAAAGCGTTCAATTAAAATCTCCAACCCTCAACCTCAGAACGAGCGATTTGTTTATTAAAGCTGAGAACTGGCCAACAGAGACTCTTTCAAAAAAAAGACAGTGGCGTGTGAAAGCGAAAGTCATTTTAAACAGTGAGCCTGTTAAGGCCTCAGTATGCCGGCATGGGCGTAGCATCTCCAGACCCTTTTCTACTCCATGCTCTGTGTTTTATAAGAGCTTACTGTCCGCCGTGGCGTTTACTTTAAAACGTTATAATTAAGCGGTCCCCGTTTTTTGCGAGGCTGATCGTGTTTACTTTTGCCAGCTTAACAAGCATAGGACCCGCTCGACACACAGTCACACTGACTCCCCGCTCCACATCGTATTAGCAGTTCAGTTTGTGGGCTCAGGTTACAGTGAGATTAGCCCTCTGGCATTCCCTTCGGTGCCGCACCGTAGCGCACTTTCACCCAAAGGGCTCGGCCACTCATTTTCCCTATGAAATCCCAACCCCCCTTTGAAATAACCTATTATTTTCCTTAGTAACCCCTCCTGCTAGAAACAGGAGCAGTGAACTCATACATTACATAATATATAAGAAAATGTGTATTTTATGTGAGTTAATACTCAAATAAAACATACTTTTGGGTGATAAACTACATTTTTCTTCACAACACTGTACTGGCATTCACATTGGCTGACTTGCTATACTGTAAAAAACGTGCTAACTGGTACCTGTCTATGATTTAATGTCTCCTTAGTGGCGCAGCGGTCTAAGGCACTGCATCTCAGTGCTAGAGGCGTCACTACAGACCCTGGTTTGATCCTGGGCTGTATCACAACCAGCCGGCATCATTGTAAATAAGAATGTGTTCTAAAACTAACTTGCCTAGTTAAATAAATACAAATAATTACATGGTAATTAGGCTACATACAGTCGGCTTTCTGCTGGTAGTTGCAAAAGCCTATTCTGGCCTATATGCAACATTGAGTCAGATCATACATGGTTGTTGATAAAGCACCATGTCATTTATTTTAAACTTTTATTAAAGAGTATCAAGGAATGTTCTTTGTATGAGGTCAGCTTAGCAATTACAAAGTGAATCAATTACACACTAAAAACAAATGGTTCTATGTAGTGCCAAATAAGGGTTATTTGGCTTGTAACCATAGCAGATCACTTTTTAGCGCTATATAAAACTTTTTTGTGAAGGTTCTATAAAGAACCCTTACCTAAGGTTCTATGAAGAACCATTAAAAAATATGTTCTATATAGCACCAAAACAGGTTTCTGCTATGGTCGTAACCCTTTGCAGATCATTTTGAAGAATCATACAGGTTTGTTTTATTCTGTTAAGCCATATTATAGTGGAAACATTCCAATAGGTGTTATTGTTGTGTTAATTGACAAGTTGAATCAGGTGTGCTAGCTCTTGAACAGCTGGGGGTCCCTGAGGAGAGAATTGAGAACCACTGACTTATTCAACCATCCTCAATTGACACAAGGCCATATGCTATGGTCACTGGCCCTAGACATATATAACATGTACAGTAATGTCAACAGATTAGATCAACTGGAATGACACTCTCACTCACAGTTGCACAAAAAGAGCAGTGAACAAACCATGCCCCAAAATATTGTAACAAGCCAAATTCCTTATACCAGACGACACAATTTATTGATTTTTCTGACAGATATCCAAGGGCACGGCACACTCCAGTACTCAGACATAATTTACAAACAAAGCATTTGTGTTTAGTGAGTCTGCCAGATCAGAGGCAATAGGTATGACCAGGGATGTTCTCTTGATGAGTGTGTGAATTGGACCATTTTCCTGTCAACATATAATGAGTACTTTTGCGTGTCAGGAAAATGTATGGAGTAAAAAGTACATTATTTTCTTTAGGAATGTAGTGGAGTAAAATTAAAAGTTGTCAAAAATATAAATAGTAAAGTAAAGTACAGATACCCAAAAAACTACTTAAGTAGTACTTTAAAGTATTTTTACTTAAGTACATTACACCACTGATTACAGGCAAGGCTGTCTTCAAGGGAGGGTTCCCTACCAGTCACTGACTAGCACCCACAGAAGAGCAGAACCCAGCATTCTGAGATGGAATATAGGAAAAAGGAGCAAGACAGGGGGGAAAGTTGTTCTAAACAGTCTGGCAAGAAGTTAACTGGGAGGAAGGAGATTCTTCAAGTCAAATCAGATGACAATTGGATAGCTAACAGAAGCATAACTTGTGATTGGACAAGAGCCTTGTCAGATATTCTGTCATGTGAGTATCAGGACCGTTAGGATGAGTCGGAAGATATAGCCAGCAGCAGTAATAAAAATAAAGTTCAAGTCGACACCCCGTCTGTCTACAGAATATCTTCTCTGAACTCCAAGTCTGCTAACTAGAACAACTCATCCAAAACTTTTCCAAGGTAAAAGAGGATTTCCTATTTCTCTGCATGTACCTGGTGTATACATTTGTACTATAGAGCAGTAGGGAGTTTTGTACAGCCTAGGCAGAGATTAAGGCAAATTCTGATAAGGACTCAGAGTTGACTCTGCGCATTAAGGAGGATTAATGTTTAGCTGTGTGTGGCAGGGGCCTTCTCAGCGTCGGTGTTGAGGCAGTGTTGCAGACCCCGCATTAATCCTAAATTAGTATAAAAGATCAGCTGTGGCAACCGAGGCAAGCCTTCTTAGGACTTAAGCTGGTAATCAAAACTCACTTTGGGACAATGAGGCACTGGGAAGGCCCTGATTTGAAGGAGGGAGAGGGGGTATTGAGGAGGAAGAATTGGGCTGGGGTGGTGGTGGTAGGGGATGGGGGTGTGACGAAGGCCTCTTGAAATAATGGAGGGGTAGGTGAACCCTCCTCTAGTGGTGTTGATGTTGGTTCGGGTTGCCACAGTGCTGAACAGTGGTTGGAGTTGTCCATTAAACACCGTTGTTAGGTTAGAGCCTTGGTTCTCAGCATTTGCATCTAAGAGTGTAGTCTAACATCTGCTTACTGCAATTATACTTTTCATGATTAACCCTTCACTGTGCATTTAATTGTTTTAAACTTGGATGACATAAAACAATAGGTGACAATATGACCTGCATGCACACAAGATGCACACAATATCCTGGATGTCTATTTAGATTTGATTTGATTTTGAATTTATTTGGATCTCTTTTAGTCCCCATTTGGACTAATCTTCCAATAGTCCAGGATAGAGGATAGTAGATATAGAGGATGTCTATATTCAGGATTTCTATATTAAGGATGTCTATTTCCAGGATGTCTAAATAAAGGATATATATACAGTTGAAGTTGGAAGTTTACATACACTTAGGTTGGAGGCATTAAAACTAGTTTTTCAACAACTCCACAATGTCTTGTTACCAAACTATAGTTTTGGCAAGTCGGTTAGGACATCTACTTTGTGCACGACACAAGTCATTTTTCCAACAATTGTTTACAGACAGATTATTTCACTTATAATTCACTGTACCACAATTCCAGTGAGTCAGAAGTTTACATACACTAAGTTGACTCTACCTTAAACAGCTTGGAAAATTCCAGAAAATGATGTCATGGCTTTAGAAACTTCTGATAGGCTAACTGACATCATTTGAGTCAATTGGAGGTGTACCCGTGGATGTATTTCAAGGCCTACCTTCAAACTCAGTGCCTCTTTGCTTGACATTATGGGAAAATCTAAATAAATGAACCAAGACCTCAGAAAAAAAGATTGTAGACCTGCACAAGTCTGGTTCTGTCTATATACAGGATGTCTATATACAGGATGTCTAGAGACAGTACAGTAGAACTTCGTGCACCCATTAAAACATAAAGGAGAGGCTTTTCCCAAATCACTCCCCGCATGGTGATTGGGATATTTACGGGAGATTTCTCTGCACTGCAGGACCATCTTTAAATGCTGGCTTTAACACCAACATACAACTGTGTCAAGTTGAAAAGAAGTTGTATAACATCAGCAGTAAACATTCACTGTATAACAGCAGTAAACATCCGTTATATAACATCAGCAGTAAACATCAGCAGTAAACATCCACTGTATAACATCAGCAGTAAACATCTGTTATATAACATCAGCAGTAAACATCAGCTATATAACATCAGCAGTAAACATCAGCAGTAAACATCCGTTATATAACATCAGCAGTAAACATCAGCAGTAAACATCCGTTATATAACATCAGCAGTAAACATCAGCAGTAAACATCAGCTATATAACATCAGCAGTAAACATCAGCAGTAAACATCCGTTATATAACATCAGCAGTAAACATCAGCAGTAAACATCCGTTATATAACATCAGCAGTAAACATCAGCAGTAAACATTCGCTATATAACATCAGCAGTAAACATCCGTTATATAACATCAGCAGTAAACATCAGCTGTATAACATCAGCAGTAAACATCAGCAGTAAACATCCGCTATATAACATCAGCAGTAAACATCCGCTATATAACATCAGCAGTAAACATCAGCTGTATAACATCAGCAGTAAACATCAGCAGTAAACATCCGCAGTAAACAACAGCTGTATAACATCAACAGTAAGCATCAGCAGTAAACATCAGCTATATAACATCAGCTGTATAATGTCAGCTGTATAACATCAGCTGTATAACATCAGCAGTATAACATCCGCAGTAAACATCAGCTGTATAACATTAGCAGTAAACATCAGCAGTAAACATCAGCAGTAAACATCAACAGTAAACATTTGCTGTATAACATCAGCTGTATAACATCAGCAGTAAACATCAGCAGTAAACATTCGCCGTAAACATCAGCAGTAAACATCAGCAGTAAACATCAGCAGTAAACATCAGCAGTAAACATCAGCAGTAAACATCAGCAGTAAATATCAGCAGTAAACATTCGCCGTAAACATCAGCAGTAAACATCAGCAGTAAACATCAGCAGTAAACATCAGCAGTAAACATCAGCAGTAAACATCAGCAGTAAATATCAGCAGTAAACATCAACAGTAAACATTTGCTGTATAACATCAGCTGTATAACATCAGCAGTAAACATCAGCAGTAAACATCAGCAGTAAACATCCGCCGTAAACATCAGCTGTATAACATCAGCAGTAAACATCAGCAGTAAACATCAGCAGTAAACATCAGCAGTAAACATCAGCAGTAAATATCAGCAGTAAACATCAGCAGTAAACGGCAGTAAACATCAGCAGTAAACATCAGCTGTATAACATCAGCTGTTTAACATTAGCAGTAAACATTTGCTGTATAACATCAGCTGTATAAAATCAGCAGTATAACATCAGCTGTATAACATCAGCAGTATAACATCAGCTGTATAACATCAGCAGTATAACATCAGCTGTATAACATCAGCCATAAGCATTGCCCTGCCAAACTGGTTCTGGATAGTGATACCGAAGTTCAGACACCACTCTATTCTTTTGGGACATAAAACTGAGGAAATGTATAAACTTAAAACACAAGCTGTATATGATGAACACTTGCAAATTTCTCAATGTGTAAATTATTGTATATACTGCCCCCACATGCGATGTGATGTAAGAAATTAAAACTACTGTTAATAAATGGCTACATTTATTAACAACGTACAGTAGATATGTTACATGTTATAAGTTGTACACTAATAAGGAAAAATCTTCAATCGAAGTCATTGAAGATTTATGCTGTGCGCAATACAAAAGTGGAGACATATACACGTGAAAATAGTTCAGAACTATATGAACAAGTTCTTCAATTATTTATTTCTAGAGATTTTTTAGTGCTGTAGAAAACTAGTGGCCTTGAAAAAGAAATCAGCTCCTCAATCAGCTCCTTTTGGCTTGAGCCAAGTGGCAGCAGCCTTTTAACTGAGCACTAACTTTCCAAAGAGCTTTTCCATGTCCACAGCATTCACAAAGTATGCTAACAACAGACCAAATACAAATGAAAGGGGACAACACGCAGAAAAAACAACAACACAGCCAGCCAACCATTAAGGGCATTTGTACCGCACTGTGGCAAAACCCAATCTCTTCAAGTGCCAGCAGGGTACCAGCCTAACCAAGCAGAGGCACCCCCCCCCCCGCTCAACCACCCACTGCTCCAGCTAAGATTAGACAAATTAAACACCATTATTCACGTCACTCCCACAGCTGGCCTTTTAAGTGGTTTTATGTTAACTATCATAATGGTTTGCTTTGAAAGCCCCAGTCTTCTCCCTAATTTATAATATGAAAAAGTACTTTTGGCCCAGTCTCGGTGGGATTTTTTCATCTCTCGCACTGCAGTGGAAAAATAGTGGGGTTTTGGGCCTGTTTGGTTAAAAGTCAGACAGACAGAACTGAAGCCAGCTCAATTGAAATTCTGCCAGTCTACCATGTAGTATTTTATCAATTATGAAACATTGTTGAGTGTAGAGAGAAGTCTTTTGATGCTGTCTTATTTGGGCAGGATAGTACAGTATGTGTGGAAGGTCGTCTAACTCTCACATCTCTCCATACGTTTCTAATGTAGGCTCCTGTGGGGGGAAAAAGCCTGGTCATTTTATCCGTTTTTTTCCCAGCGACCTGAAAATGGATGTGGTATTGGCAGGAGGCCAGTGGACTTAGCAAGGCCGGTGATGGATAACATAGTTTCAAACCCATCATCACCCAGAAACATGTGCAATGTCTCTGCAGTGTGATGACCCCCACCCAGGCTGAGTTTGGTCTAGACACAGACACAGGAAGTGACAGTTTGTCAACTTCCTGTTCTCTGCCCCATATCTGAAATACATAATGATATGACTGCTAACAGGCTCTGACACATGCTCGGAGTGCTACTGTGGAATACTTAAAGCTTATTATCAAAATAGACATCCAAATATCTCCCAGGCTGCTTCACAGCTTTGAGTTAATAACATTACCTGTCAGATCATTCAGTAGTGATTAAAACTAGAAATGTTTGTTTCTGAATCGTTTGACTATTTTAAAAAATGAAACAATTTTCAATGTAGGATGGTGATAGTCCATGGCTAGAATGTCATCTTGATTAGGTTAGGGGAGAACTAACCTGACAAAATCCTGATATCCTAACTGACAGTATCACTTTATGGGCCATGAAAATTCAAAACGTGCCAACTATAAAAGCAAATTCCACTTCACTGCATCTGCTCAGAACATGATTTTACTTTGATGAGTCGCGAGTATCAACATCAAGTCTAGCAGCAGGGAGCGTGTAACTTTCCAAGAAGAAGAAAAAAAGACTTTCGCAGCAGGTTAGGATTCTGTGTCTCTACATATAGAGCTACTCAAGCCTTGGTGAAACATGATATGTAACTCTGTGAGCTCCGGGTGTTAGATCCTGTATGAAAAACCCTTGACAATCTTTTTTTCTCCTTCTACTTCACTCAGCGTTCCACGTTAGCACTCAGCGTCATATTTCAAACTCTTGGAAATTAGGAGGAGCTCGCCGACACTTTCAGAGGAGTTAAAATGACACATATATGTTTTATTGATTCTAAACACATGGGATGGCAATGATACTATGCCGGGTTAGTTATCACTGGAAAATGAAAGACAAAAGACTGTGGAGTCAAATCAGTGTCTGTGTGTGTTTTGAGGCTCTGTGGGGCGCTGCTTCTCATCCCACAACACAGCACTGATTTATGCGTGACACATCTTAGTAAGTGGAGTCAGCACATAAGAAAAGCGTAGCTGGAACCGCACTCTCTTTCACATTCATATGTTTCACATTTCTACTCCCTCTCTCTCTCTGGAGAGGATGACATTTCATTTCTTACTGCAAGTCATCTCATAAAGGACTAATTCAATTTAGACCAAAGCCTGTCCATAATACTTACTCCACTTTTTTTTTCGTCAATTGGACTTCATCTCGTGCATAAGTGAGAGAAAATGTGGTACATATTCAAATGTTTTCTCTTGGCAACAGTCAACGTATTTTGACACAGCAGTTGTTAAAGGATGCGTCAGTAAGACAGAATATGTTGAATTTATCCCTAGCTCCCCTAATTGCATTCATTGGTATCATAATCCATCCAGAAGACATTGACTTTTCAGCATCAAAGTGAGCCTTGGCAGGTTTAGCGGTGCACATCTTTCTTTGGTTAGACCAGACAGCTCACTGAATGAACCTTATGATTTATGCTGGTGGTGGTGATGGGGGGGTTGTTGAGTAAGACTATGGGTAGCGTCAGCGGGCCTTACCACTGGGTTGCATTGCCTTTTAGCCTACTCATTCCACCTATGCCTTTTTTTTCTCAACTGTGCCCTCACTGTAATTTGGTGGTGGGGGGTTTGGACTGCCACGTGTAAGATAAACGGATCAAGGGGGTATAATTGCAGTATTTGAAAATTGCATTAATAATAAATGAACGAGAGCATTCATTAATGGTTAGAAATCCATTACCCAGTCATATGACCAGGTCAGACTCATGTGTCTGGGGTCACGCTACAGCTGAGGGTATTCAATTGCTTATTGAAAATGCATTTTCTGATAGGTCTCCCTGTTATAGTTTGATTTGATGGCAAAAATCTGTGTTTAGGACATAGTTGTGGATATGAAAAGCATCTATATCGCATCCTAGTGTCAATTGTTCATCTGCACAGGTGTGAAGGTTGTTTATAGTAAAACACCATAACACTACATCGCTAAATTAAAGTATTATATAGAGAAAATGGATTGATATGCTTTGTCATAGTTTTTCATGGTGCTGTAGGCCTAATTTTTAAAACAGTTCAAAATGTCCAAGACTAATTAAGTAGATGACCACTCAACACAAACATGTGCTTTCATTGAAGAATAACAAGTAGCACTCTGCTTTGGAAGGCCCCATCAGCCCATCGTCCTCATCCTCCAGAATAGCAGGAGTTTTCTATATTTAAGTGTTGGGGTCAAGAATGATCCCCTGTGGGATTACAGTGGCACCCATCATACCAGTCAACAGTATCAAACATCCAGCCTTCACTGTTGCCATCAGAGACACTTGCCCACACTGACACTGCACCCTGCACCCGCCACCACTGACAGCTAGCGAAAGGTAACCCACCTCCACTTGTTTCCGATAACTAATATGATCTAATCTGGGGTCTTTCAGGGTGTTAGAGGTTCTGTAAAGTGACATGGGACCAACATTCTAATAATGCGAGGACAAAGGCTGGGGTTGGAAGACTAGGTCTACTGTACACCAAACAGAATCGATGTTACAACAGACGTAGATTCTCATACCTTATCGCTAACTCTGCCATCTGGTGCCATATTAAGTGGTGGACAGGGTTTTACACCATCAACAACAAAAAGTTGTAAGGAAAACTTAAATGAATCAAGTCATGTAAATTCAACAGAAAGTTCCCAATATGTGACTCACTTATTGTAAATGTGTAGGCCTTGTCTGCTAGTCCTGTGACATAACTGCTGGTAACACCATGTACCGAGCTGTGAAGAACACCCATAAGATGGCTAGTAGGATTGTAGCAAGGTTAAGGACGGAGGTTTGACTGCCCCAGCAGTTTAAGGGGCTCGGGGGGAGTTGCTCTTTAACAGTCCGGCACTCAATGTTCCTGCGCTGCATTTTCATCCATTAACACATCCACCGTGTAGGTTTTCTATTTGGGACGTGTAATGGGAGGCAGATGAGTGTCTGACATGGATCCCCTTGCAGTAAAGAGGCCCCAGTAGGAGGAGAAATTTGTCCAAGTAAAATCACCCCGACAGGGGGGAACTCTTAGGTCAGAAACCCCAAAGTTGAGGCAAGCAGAGCCCGATGGGTTTCTGATGAAAACAGTGTGATCTATCATCGCCACAGTGCCCCTATACGTTAAGGGACGAGACACCCTGTTAGCTTCCTCTTGATCAAGGTTAAACGGAGCCAAGTGGGTTGCGCATGGCATCATTGGTTAAATAGAGGGAGGAATGATTTGAAATGTTTTTTTGTGTGTATGTACATAGGCCTACATACAGCAACTGATCACAATGAGAGATATTTTTATGTCTAAGAGTGGTTTACTTGTTGCTAATGCTACATCTGAGATAGCATCTATATGCTGACGAAAATAATTTTTCATAGATCATTACTACGTTTCTGTCCACTAATATCACTGTATACTTTGGCCATGAGCACAGTCTATTGTAAGTTTGGTAGTCATTCTGTGATTAAATCAATTCTCTCAAATAAACCCCTTTTAGCGTATAGCTTCCCAATCTGACCTCCTACTGGCCCTAGAAGTAGCCTATGAAGTTAGCTAGTTCCCAGTACTCAGGGATCTAGACAGTCTGGGATATATTACCACGGGAGCTACAGAGTCGCTCTGAGAAGAAGGCCGGCGGTTTAAAACAAATGTTATTGTTTGTCACAGGAAACCGATGTGATTACTGTTTTCTCTCACACACTCACGTTGAGCACCGCGCCGTATTTGTGCATGTGGTTTGCATTTATCAACCAGCACCTTATAGTCTTCATCTTTATTAAGTCACACCTAGGATAGGTTCAACAAAGCACCACACTGTTTAAACAAAGTATTTGACAATCTCTAGAAGGAAATCTGTCTGTTCACTTCAAACAATAGATTGGGTTTCCTTAACATGGCAGCGGTTCAAAAGGGGGATCAACAGGAGGAAAGACAGGAGGAAAAGACAGGAGGAGGGCAAGAGGACCAGAGGGGAGGAAAGACGGGAGGAAAAGACAGGAGAAAAGCGTTGAGTGGTGCCGTCGACGTCTGTGTTGTCGCGACTTGTCAGCAAAAGTGAGGACTCTCGTATTGAGGGGTGAAAAGGGGGAGTTATTGTGTCTCTTTATGATGCGGTTGTAATGGGGAGTTAGCTGTGCTCGCTATTGTAAAGGTGAGCTGTTGAGAGTGCACTACTCTCTCTGTGTGTGTGTGTGTGTGTGTGTGTGTGTGTGTGTGTGTGTGTGTGTGTGTGTGTGTGTGTGTGTGTGTGTGTGTGTGTGTGTGTGTGTGTGTGTGTGTGTGTGTGTGTGATTTCCTACATTATAAGGACCCCAAAGTCTTAACATTTCACTTTTTCAGGTCCAGATTTTTATTAAAATGCTATTTTAAGCTTAAGGGTTAGATATAGGGTTTTGGGGTTAAGGTTAGGGATAGGGATAGGTTTAGAGCTAGGGTTTATGTTAGGATTAGGGTTAGGGTTACGTTTTGGGTTAAGTTTACGGTTAGGTTTGGGGTTTTTGGGGTTAACATTAGTGTTAGGTTAGTTTAAAGTGGAACGGACAGCAATTTGGCAACATGAAATCTTATTAAAATCATCTGTTCATATACACCCCCAGGAGAATATGACACTTAAAAAAAAATGATATACATGGTCAGTTTCACATTTTCATAAATTCTTAGTACGTTTCGGAATTACATATACTAAGGCATTTGTAAACAATTCTATAGCAATATAGAGTGGGAAAGCGGCCGTGCGTTTGGACAATTAATAGACACTTAATTAAATAAAACCTAATAAACACATCTGTCTCGTCCAAAACCGAAGTCTATGCAGACCGATGTGCCATAGCCAATCAGAGTTACAGTAGGCCTTTATGCAAACAAGCCATTTGGCCTGCCAACATTCACTTTGAACTTGACTGTGTGTTTACAGGAAGTTGCAACATTCGCCAAAAGTGACAAAATATTCCTGAACGGATTTCTGCAAATATGTAAATACTACAGGAGTCCTTTAACATTTGGGAACTTTACAGTCCTATCGATCAGACAACCATGAAAGGGTAGGCTCTCTCTCCCTCAGTGTTGCACAACAACAAGATCAAAAACTAACGCTAGCCAGAGCAAGATGAGCTAATATTTAACGAAGGAACATTACATAAAATCTCTCAAACCTTTTCAGCTAGTTGCCCATCAAAATTGCACTGATAAACGATGGGGAATAGAAGCCTACTTATCCTTCTGGAGCTTGCCTGCCAATGCATTAATTCTTGTCCCAACCAAGCACCCAAGTTAACTGCTAAAGTTGGCTAGCTTGCTAGCTAGCTACTTCCAGACACAAATGAGAGAACACCTTACTCTGACCATTTTACTCACCGTAGCAGAGTTGGTTAGGCTGTTTACTTGTTATCTAGAGTGGTCGTGACCAACTATTACCTTTTTTGACTATGTTTACTGACACTGTCATATCAAGTGAGTGATGCAAATGTATCAGTTATTCTGCCCCCAGGCACACTCAGATGAGAGCGCTCTGAAATCGGAGTAGACATCCTAACTGGATAACAGTCATTCAAGTTCTTGCTAGCTAACCAAATAGCACCTGCATCTCTAGCTGTGTATAGCCACCGAAAAACGATGTGAGGGGGAAAAGTCAGTCACTCACCCAGTTCTGCAATGACATGACATCCTCCCAGCAGCTACCCATCTAGCTAACAGTAGGCTCCTTGTTTTTTGCTTTCTACATAAAAATATATGGTAACCTATTAGCCACGTTATGACTGACTTGTGATTGTTGCCCTTGCTAGTTTATTTGTCTTGGCATTCCCAGCCTTACTTACATTTCTACATTTTTATCTGAAATATTGAATCATTGAAACTGAAACAGTGCATCCCGAATGGAGGCAGCAAAACATTGAACAGGCCAGATGTGATTTACAACCTGATAGCAATATTTTTTGGACTACCAAGAAATGTATTGGTGAATTATATTAATCATGCATTAAACTGTATCCATCTATTTGGCCAACAATGCCTTAGTGTACGTCATGGAATGTTGAGTCAAACAGAACCTATTTTTAAGACCTCTTATAAAGTTGGTGTTGTAGCATCAATGGGGAATTTGATATTTTTGATTGATATTATTATTGTCTGTTTGTTTCATATCCGCAAAGTTGTTAAAACGCTGTCAGTTCCACTTTAAAGGTTAGTATTAGGGTTAGCTGTTAGGGAAACCAGGGTTTTTAATGGTCAAACATTTTTACACTCCAAAAAGTCCTGCCATTTCAGGAAAACAAAGTGTGTGTTTGTGTGTGTGTGTGTGTGTGTTTGTGTGTGTGTGTGTGTCAGTGTGTTAAATTGTGCCAATTATTTACCAAAAATATGAGGCCTACTAAATTAATTGCAATCTCTCTTTCGCTCTCTTTCTCTCCATTTTTCTCTCTCTTTCCCAGTCTTCCCCTCTCTTTCTCATTCTCATCCCCTCTCTGGGGGTTAATGAAGCAATGAAGCACAGAGGAAGAGAGAAACAGAATAATAGTAAAACACAAAGCCTATAGGCATCTAGTAGGAAAACTGAAAACCTGAGGTCCCAGTCACCCGGCATGCCAAAGCTAAGAATCTGAGGTCCCAGCCACCGGGCATGAGAAACTGAGGTCCCAGTCACCCGGCATGACAAAGCTGAGAAACTGAGGTCCCAGTCACCCGGCATGACAAAGCTGAGAAACTGAGGTCCCAGTCACCCGGCATGACAAAGCTGAGAAACTGAGGTCCCAGTCACTCGGCATGACAAAGCTGAGAAACTGAGGTCCCAGTCACTCGGCATGATAAAGCTGAGAAACTGAGGTCCCAGTCACTCGGCATGAGAAACTGAGGTCCCAGTCACCCGGCATGTCAAAGCTTAGAAGTCAGACTGTTTGTTTTGCCTCGTATGTCAACACGGTCTCTGTTCGCCTAGAGAGGCTTTTATCTTCAGCAGCTTTCCAACATGCACTGTGTGTGTGTGTATGTATGTGTGTGTGTGTGTGTGTGTGTGTGTGTGTGTGTGTGTGTGTGTGTGTGTGTGTGTGTGTGTGTGTGTGTGTGTGTGTGTGTGTGTGTGTGTACCACCCACCAAACACCTCAGTCTCAAGACACCACAGCCAATCAACCTCCTCAATCTAACTCAATATGCAAATGTTGTGAAAGGAGCCAATTAGAGAATTGATCTGGTTTGAAAGTTTTAATTCCAAAAATAGGTTTTCAGAGTCCTCCCTCCCAGTAATGGTTCTCATGTGAAGCTGTGGCTTTTTCCAGAGGGAACTTGAACGTGCTTGGTGGTAAACATTTGTTTATGTTTTCCTCAGGCTGGCACATCATTTCAAAGGGAAGCATGTCACAAAACAGACCCTCGTATCTCCTTCACATTGAAAACACATTGAGGCGCTCGCTGTTATAAAGTCAAACCAACCGACAGGCATGCTTGTTGATGCTGTCAAGTATTTATTTTTTCTGTGCCAGGCGTAAAAAGATTGAAATTAGTATGAGAAAAAGTTAGGATAACTGAACCATTTAATCAGCAAGCCAATGGTTGGTTTAGTCAAACTTGGATTCACACTCTGAAGACCCCTGACATGCAGGGCTCTGTTGGTCGAGTGCTTTGGTGGAATGGTGTGTGTGCGTGTGTGCATGCGTGTGCGCGTGCGTGCGTGTGTGTGATGTGGAAGCCTTAATCCGTTGGAATGATCTCTACTATATAGGGATGTAAAGTGAGTGTGTGTGGTGTGTGTATTCACTTGGCCCGCCTGTATGGTGTTTAGAGAAGGCCATAAAGCACATGACTGGGCACTATTCTGTAACTTTATTTTCCACTGTGTTAAGCCACAGCACATGGTTAACAAGGCCTCCTGTTTTAATTGCTCCCACCGCACAGCTCAGACACACTACTTGAGCGATGACAACCAATGTCATTGGCAGGACCACCAAGCTTAAAGCTAGTATATGCCTGCGCCGGTGAACAGAACATCATTTTTCATTTTAATACTCAGTTCAATATTCGAAGTGCTCCGCTCTGCCATATTTTGATTGAATTTAGAAAATTAATAAATCTTCTGACATTTCATTTATGTTTCATCACATTGATACAATCAGGAGAAATATGTCCTCTCCCCCCTTTTGAAGGCGATGCTGTCGAGTTTAACAGCTTTTAAATTAAATTAGGATTCTTATGAAGTCCCATTTCCACTAGATGACATTTACCAGAGTCCTAAAAAGTCTGGTTGACAAGGTTTTCATTAAATACTAGGCAAGCCGTTTGCTGCTTGAAAGGGAGAAAAATTGTACTAAAATCATTGGTCTTTTTTATTGCTTTCCCTGCATGGCCTTTACCCAACAAACAAGAGACTGCAAATCCACATGTAAGTAGCCATCACCTCAAACCTTAAGTCCTTGCAATATGTTAAAATAACAATTCCTTATGTTTGAGTGTCATTAACTAAAGGACACACACGCACACCTTTATAACAACTAAATCAAACATGACACTGAATGATATTTGGTCAGCGTCGATTACATTTGATCCGGTAAGGGTGCTTGAGTATAGCTGAGATCCATTATTCCGTTAGTACGTACTAAACCTTTTATTTTATTGCCTTTATGTCGAACATTCAGGTGTGTGTGAATGCATAATCGAAGTGTTGTGTGTATGTAAATTTTATGGGTCAGAGATTAGATCACACCTATTACAATGCCAGTGGAGGGTGGACATGCAGTAGGACAGCAGTACCATAGTGTCATCTCAGACAGCCCTGACAGCACAGTGCTGTGAGGAATGGTCCTGGTCAGCCTAAGGAAGACGGAGATGGAAGCAGAGATGGCCTTATCTGGGCTTTAATTTCTCTCCCGAGGTGAGCTGTGAGAAGATCAGTGACACTAAACCCCAGGAATTACCCTAGATATTGCCCCCCTGTGCTCTGCAAATGAAATCCGGCCGCCGGGTAGGAAGAACATCATGGTTAACGCTCCAAAAATCTGTTTTTGTGCTAGACCACAGCTGGCGTGATAGGGAGGGAGACGGACGGAGGGGGGAGGAAGAAAGAGAGGGGAGGAGGAAGGGAGTAGGGGAGGTGGGGACCGGAAAAGTCAGGGAGAATAGGAGCGAGTGAGAGCCTGTTGACGGACAGATGGTTCAGCCTCTTGCAGGTCCAGACTCGAGAAGAGTTCTTGCAGGAAGTCCCTGGGTTTGTGCGTGCCCTTCTTCTAGCGGAGTGAGTTTATATTGAATAAAGGTGGTGGTGAAACCAGAACCATGGCCCACCTGTCTAGGGGGGTCTGAGAGGGCCATGGGATGGGTGTGTGTGTGTGTGTGTGTGTGACAAAACTCTCTACATGTCTGTATATGTGTTTGTGCTCAAGTGTGTGTGTGTGTGTGTGTGTGTGTGTGTGTGTGTGTGTGTGTGTGTGTGTGTGTGTGTGTGTGTGTGTGTGTGTGTGTGTGTGTGTGTGTACAGTATGCCCGTGCATGTGTGTATGGTGGGGCGGGAGGGGGGCTCCTACTAGGCTCCTACCATAGCACTGTGATCATAACCTTCAGAGTCCTGAGCCCCACCAGCTGTCTGTCCCATATGCTGCCCTGTGAATGTCTAAACAGAGTCTACAGCCAAGAAGCTGGGACCTCTCTTACAGAGTCTACAGCAAAGGACCTGGGACCTCTCTTACAGAGTCTACAGCCAAGGACCTGGGACCTCTCTTACAGAGTCTACAGCCAAGGACCTGGGACCTCTTTTACAGAGTCTACAGCCAAGGACCTGGGACCTCTTTTACAGAGTCTACAGCCAATAAGCTGGGACCTCTCTTACAGAGTCTACAGCCAAGGAGCTGGGACCTCTCTTACAGAGTCTACAGCCAAGGAGCTGGGACCTCTCTTACAGAGTCTACAGCCAAGGAGCTGGGAGCTCTCTTACAGTCTACACTCACACACACAGTTTCACTTGCTGACAATACACTCTCTCTCTCTCTCACACACACACACACACACACACACACACACTATCCCTACAAACATGCAGACACCCACTCACACACACAAAGACCCCCTGGGGACCTTTATTAATAGGTCCTGATCAACACGCTGTACTCTTTGGAAGCCCATTGCCTCTATTCTCCAGAAATAGAAGGTGCACATCCAGTTAGAAGACTGAGAGGACTTAAAGCTTCTATATAAAAGGATGGATGTTCACCCATTGCCAAATCTACTTGTACTCTGTTCCAAGAAGGAAAATGTGCTAATCTCCAGTGAAGTCCAGAATAGCAGGTAGTTAGCAAGGAGATCTAAAGATAGATGGGATGGGAACAGATTCCACTTGAGATGGAACTTTGATCTAACTATATGCTGGCTCCTTGAGCAGCGAGAATAATGACAATTTTGGTACGGTTATTTGGTTAACATATAGGGTGGTATATGATAAACCTGTAACATTTGGCAGTAGTTCAATTGGACGTAAAATGTGGTGCTATGGAAATGTTTTGAAATGGAATGGAAAAAACTGTGGTGGCCAGTTTGTTAAAGGATTCCTCAAGGAGCCTCAACTGGAATGAATAGAATTCGACATATCAAAAAATGAAAATAAATCTTGACGCTGTGGTTTCTTAGCATTCCATACACCAGAATCAAGTAGGATGAAAAGGGGGACTCATTTGAAATATAAACACCCCAAAAATACATGCATTTATTTTGTCATTTGTATTGCCACTATATGGGCATAACTTTGTCTTGTAATTACACCAGACCTAAAGTCTGGGGTAGGGGCGGCAGGTAGCCTAGTGTTTAGAATGTTGTAATTGAAAGGTTGCAAGATCAAATCCTCGAGCCGACAAGGTAAAAATCTGTGGTTCTGCCCCTGAACAAGGCAGTTAACCCACTGTTCCTAGGCCGTCATTGAGAATAAGAATTTGTTCTTAACCGACTTGCCTAGTTAAATAAAGGTCAAATAAAAAAATAAGAAGTCAAGTAGTAAGAGGCCTAAGGTAGGTTTGGAGATGCTTAGTTCCCTGGTCATTTGGACTTTCCCCAACTTGGGAGTAGAAACGCACAAATGTTATTTTCCAAGTGGTTTGGATGGGGCTTTACCTGGCTTTGGCTGTTCATTTAAGCGTTCAGTACCTTCTGCCTTCTGGCTGCCTGCACGTGTCTTGAGGCCATGGCGTAACGTACCAACCCTTTAGCTGACAAATACTGCAGCTACCACTTACTAGGCTTCTACATTTTATTCTCCCCTTGCTTCAGCAATCCTACGGTTTGCATTAATAAGGGAACTTGAGTACGATTCAACGCAGTTGTCGGAACGCAAGCATACCTCAGTTAAATGATACAGTACTGTCTACCGCAACAGTTTTAAAGGAGAGATTTTGTTCATTCTGAGAATACTGGTCTATATCGCTTTACTGCATGTGAGTAATGATGACATGATAATTTTTGGTCTTTCATCAACTTCTCTGTCTGTGATGTCTGGTTTCTGTCACTTTCACCGTCATGAATCATTACTTTGACCAGATTCCTACTTGCTGAAACCAATTTTACATCCAAGCCTTGCAAAAGCAATTTCAAAATCAGCTCTAATTTAGGCCCAGTAGACTTTGAAGATTGACTCAGGGCTTTATGTAGAAAATGCCTTGTTATGACAGAGCCTTCTCACATATTTGTCCAATTATCAATTATTATTAGGCTACTGAGTTTGTCTATGCTTTTTAGGTCGAACAGAGGTTGTTGAGTCAAGAACCGAGAACTGATGAGAGCTTGCTCTTTTCCAAACAAGGTGGCGTGGCTGGTGTTTGGCTGACCAGACTGGATCACAGATTTTAAAAAAAGTAGATATCTATTTTTCTGTTTTTCTGTTATGCCTCACACTTTATTCAAACCAATAGCTTTTCTCTGTTCCCTAATAAATGCCCAACCACGTCACGTCACATTGACCAGAACCATAAACTTAACAGTTCAGGTATACAGTTCCCCCAAGTTCGCCTCCTCTTTACAGCTGGCATTTCTGACGTCTCATGTTGCGTTCCCCAAAAGTTTCAGACGGAGAGGGCAGACATCGTAAAGAAAAGAAAAAGCACTCGCCCACCTGTCGTTCCGGCGTGGAGCTAGGACGGCCATTTGAGACCCACCTGTGATGCTTTGGTCTGGTAGGGTTGAAGTGGAGGCAGTGGTAATATGGAAACCCTATCAAGCACACTATGGACAGAGAACCCCACCACCCCCATTATCTGCCTAAACAGGTGGGGTTCCCCACTGTAGCCTGCATAGATATTGGGTTTCCCCCTTTGATACCCTGTTACAGAGTTAATTAATTTCCCAGACCGCCACACACCCCTTTCGACTGACAAACAAAACAGGGAATGTCGATATGAGAACACCTCTTGAGAATGTGTGTCGATTTTACAAGCGGCCGTCAACATGTGTGATTTAACCCTTTGGCCCTTTGTTGGGAAACAATGATAAAAACAAGAGGGGAAGTGGCAATGTGACCATGTCAACAACAATACATTGTGATAGTACTCATGGACACAGCTTAAGTACCTGTGTACCATAAACAACACAAACATTTGTCTGCACATCACATTTCTAAAATAAAATTTGGACAAACTTCAACATTGATTGAGAGAGAGAGAGAAAGAGAGAGAGAGAGAGAGAGAGAGAACGCTTGAAAATACTGCCTTGTATCCAGATCACGTCGAGGGATTCTCTGTCACTCAAAGGGGAAACAACAGACGAGGAAATTGGGAAATGCTGACAAATTGTATTGTGTAGCCACATTAATAAGTCTCAGGAGCTTAAACAACCATGTACAAGTTGTTATCCACCACTTCCAAAGCCAACAAACTGAACATCCCCCTGCTGTGCTAGTCTCAGTTGTGCTCTGCTTTCTTGACATTGATTGGTTATTGTTGAGCTGAAGAGACACCCGAAACCATGACCCCTGACCCCTGCGATTCCAGTTGTTTGGTGATTCTTCATTTCTGGTCGTTGACACAATGGCACGAGGCGAACTTGGACTGCACTTGACTCCCAGCGTCCTCCCCTCTATATTCTAGCCGTCCTATATCCAGTGACGTGTCTGACATAGCTCCCCACTAACAGAACAATGCAAAGGATTACGACAGGGAGCTAAATTTCAAGACCATAAGCATCCCTATGAAAATACTTGGGTCAGTTCAAACAACCAGGAACTTTCATGATGTAAGCCATCTCACCCCACACATGCTGCTTGATGACTTTCCTCTATCATGTAGGTAATGCCCCTTCTGCAAATTAGCTAGGTCCTAAAAAAAGAAAAACCTGTTTTCAGAAATAAATGTCTTTGTTGTGATGTGTATGTTGGAACGGTGCTGAAATCAGAGACATACATACATTTGTAGCAAAAATAACTCTGGCACATATTCAAATGAAGGCCTCCTTTATTTATTGTGACGCACATATGGATTGACCCATTAGAAAAGCTATAAGTTAGTGCTGTCAGGGCATGTTTTAATGCCATAGTGCCATGACAAGATTTGTTGGAGAAATGAAACCTTGCCCAATCAACAAGCAAATAAGAGCCACTGGTGCAACATTGCTTCAGGGATATCAATGGCACACATTTTTTGTTATCTATATGGACAATAGATATAATTTTATATAATAATAATATAATAATATAATAATAATTGTAGTTTTTTCCTTGTGTCTCAAGAGGGGGGCTGGCATCTGTTGTGACCTTTGACTCTTTTGTCATTGGGATGTGTAAGGGATAAACGCAGACACTCTGCATATTATCTTTGAAATAATGGACGACATGGGTGTCCACAGAGTTCAAATGGTGGTCCGCGGGGTTCAATAGTTCCAAGATAATGTAGAGAACAGGGGCGTTTATCCCACGTTTGCTAAAGAAAACATTTTCAAAGATATTTTCATTTTGATAAATGAATTCATAGTTTTTAAAACGGTAAAAAGGCATTTACTGCTGGAACTATAACAGAGGTGTCCTATATTGTTTCCAACTGTCCCGTATATATGAATGTAATGTCCACCCTAAAATACCCTTCTAGCCAATCAGAAATGAGTATTCAACAATGCTGTATTATGTGTCATATGATCTGGTGTAAGAGAGAGAAGCTCTATTATACTTTATAGTATTCCCCTCTGTCCTGATAGTTTGGTCCGATGCGCTTGGGGATTTAACAAGTGAAAAGACTTCCTGGAAGGGCAGGGGTATTTTTGACTGTGACCATATTTATAGAACCTGGGCACGCTTTATTTCAGTGAGATTGTCTACGCAGTAGCATCCATAAATTCATCCAGTGTTGAAAGGATGCGAACATACCATGAGGGCATTGAATAGTGAGAAGTTCCAAAAGCTTAACAATCCAAACTCATCTAGCAATACATTATTCTTGTTGTCTTTTAATTTCACCTCTTTTCATTGGGTATTGATCTTTGCTGTCTCTGCGCATCACTGTGGAAATTATTCAACTGTCCATGAGCAAATCTCATCTAGCCCCGGTGCTAATTTGCTATTGCAGAGGAGGAAAACACCAAGGCAATATGAGAAAGGAAAGGGGGAAATCCTTCTCTGAAATGTGTTTTCGTGTTTGCTCACCAAACAAAGGACAGGAATTAATGACATGTTGCTCGATTTAAAATCATAGTGATTGTTTTTTGCATTTCTCTCTCTCGGAAACCAAATGCTCCCACACAGAGTTTTTCCTTGGAAAGATCATTTTTAGCAAGTTTAAAGATGCCACTCTAGCACCCATTACATTTTGCTGGAGAATATCACCTCAAAGTCCATATTCATTCCACTTATATAAATGAAACACTATGTGGGTGTTGAGTGGCGCAGTCGGAGTGGGTTTGAAAAATTGCCCTGCTTTATGAGATATCAGTTTCAGTTGCTCAAAGAGAAACATCTGGTTGTTGGGCTGCTCTCCAAAGAACACAAACCCAGCTGACAACAAAATACCCCAGGAGGAGTGCATACCTCCTTTCAAAACAGCATGCCACACTCTTTGTTGCAGTAGCTTCCAGTTTAGACTCAATATGCACATTGTTTTTCTTTTTCTACTTAGTTGTGTTCTGCCACAGATGGTGCGGTTAATGAATAAGGAAATAGTCATCTACATAATGGAATTTCAGGAAGTGCATCACCCATATGTTTTGAGTTTTACTTTGTGGAGATGCGTTGGTTGGGTTACGCTGGAGTATTTCTCCAACTTTGTCAAACTTAGGTCCAGTGAACTGTCGACTTTGTTGTGTCTGTTGTCCATTTTGTCAAATCTTTACTATACTGGATCAAAGTATAAATGCAACACGCAACAATTTCAAAGGTTTTACTGAGTGACAGTTAATTTAAGGAAATCTGTCAATTGAAATACATTTATTAGGCCCTAATCTATGGATTTCACATGACTGGGAATTAGCTTTGTGCAATCAAATTGTCATCGAAACAATGTAATTGTGTTTGTTGTCCGTAGTTTATGTGTGCCAATACCATAATCCCACCGCCACCACGGGGCACTCTGTTCACAATGTTGACATCAGCAAACCGCTCGCCCACACAACACCATACAAGTTGCCTGTGGATGTGAGGCAGAATATTTTTTATAGTGAGCATTTTGTTTTTGTTTTGTCTAGTTTGTGACGTCCTGTAGTAAAACAACAACAAAAAGAAATTGTCACAACATCAACAAAAGCGGGTCTATTGTAACATGGTAAATCAAGTCTATTGTAACATGCTTAAATCATGGTACTTTCAAATGCAGTTTCCTTACAAGACAACAAATGCTGAATGAATGCATACGTCATAATGTGTTGTTGCCATAGTGTTACCCCACTGGACATTGTACATTGTTTCACTTTGTAGTGATCCACCCACCCCTGGTGAAAAATAGCCTTCTATATTTAGTTTCTACCTCTCTGGGCTGCTCTCTCCCTGGGCTAGGAGGTAGCTGAAGAGACAGCCCTCTCCATCAGTCACCAACGTTGGCCCACGGCCCATCTTTCTTGTCACCAACAGGTTTAAATGAAAATCATCTTCTCCCTAATTCTTATAAAACCCAAGCAGGTCAAAAGGTTCTGAAATTATTTTACACAATCTTCCGTCCACTGTCAACAAGGTAGTGACTTTATGGCTAGAGGGCGTCGTATTGGGTGGTGTCTGGCAGTCTGCCGCAGGGGCTTTCATAGACCCTTTGTTCTTAGAAAGACCAACAGCATGCTGGGATATTGGCGAGGTTACGATGCGATCCAGCTACACGGATCCAACTCGCATTTATCAGAGAAGCAAGGAATTCCACCTATGTCAGTCCCCATACATACCATGACACAGAGTTCTCAACCAGTGATAGAGCAGGATATGGGGCCCATAAAAAGTGTGTAAGACCAGGGAAAGGAAAACATTTGGGGAAAAACTGGGAATTTCTTGCTTCTGTGTGACCACAACATTTTATTGTGAAACACGTCAGTCTATTATCATTCTTTTCCTTTTTTCTCTCTGTTACAAGTTATTTTTGTCTGCATTCGGGTTACCACAGCATCAGCCTTTTCCTTCCAAATGACATCTGAAGGCAATCCCTTCCCCTTCTGCACCCTTACAGAATCACTGGAGCCTTCACCAAAGCCATGCCCTTCTCTTTTACTGCAGAAGAAATGTAAAAGTACCCCCTCAATTGAAGTTTATTGACTTTTATCATTAAAGTTATTCAGCCTTTATATGTATAATGAAACCTTTCAGAGAGTAAAGTAAGAGAGCGAGAGAGCTGAGGGATAACTTCATGGAGTGGAAAGCTCTGTTCGTAGATCGGATGATTCTTATATGTGGTTTCGGTGACCACAAAAGACAGCTAATGAATTGGACTATTCTGTGCTGCAGTTGAGAGAAAATGCAAATGTTGCCCTTTTCCTTGCATGTCTAGACTTTTCTGGGTTGATTTGTATTCCAGCAAAACTGAGTTGGTGACTTTCTCAATGAAACTTCGTAAAATAACAATGATCTTTTATAGTTTCGGGTCTTGCTTCTGCAGCAAACTGACTGGGTCCCATGGGCCACATCACTGTGAAAGTCTCTGTGTTAATTTCTGCTCATGTGATGTCATATGATGTGGTACTTATGACCATTCTACCTGTGTAATGTGCAGTGGGTAAAGTACTTAAGTAAAAATACTTTAAAGTACTACTTAAGTAGTTTTGGGGGGTATTTGTACATTACTATTTATATTTTTTGCCAACTTTTAATTTTACTTCACTACATTCCTATAGAATGTACTTTTTACTCCATACATTTTCCCTGACACCCAAAAGTACTCGTTACATTTTGACATTCACACACTTATCAAGAGAACACCCCTGGTCATCCCTACTGCCACTGATCTGGCAGACTCCCTAAACACACATGCTTCATTTGTAAATTATTTCTGAACAAGAAAATGGTACCGTCTGGTTTGCTTAATATAAAGAATTTGAAATGGTTTGTACGTTTACTTTTCATACTTCAGTATATTTAAAACCAAATACTTTTAGACTTTTACTCAAGAAGTATTTTACTGGGTGACTTTCACTTTTACTTGAGTCATTTCCATTAAGGTATCTTTACTTTTACTCAAGTATGGCAATTGTGTACATTTTCCACCACTAGTAATGTGTTTCTGTTCAATCCTCAACTTGATCTTTTTGTGATTTTGGTTGAATGAACTATATGGTTGACAATGTATTTGCTGGGACAGTGATGCTTGAAGTACACAATAATGAATTACATCTCATTGACTAAAGAGCGGCATCAATAAGAAACAAACATGCTGTTATTGTCTTTTGTACCTGTGTGTCTGCGCATGTGTATTTTCCTTCTTTCTGTTTCTTGGCTATAATCATGCAGTATAGCTTTTTTTTTTTTTTTTACCTTTATTTAACTAGGCAAGTCAGTTAAAAACAAATTCTTATTTACAATGACGGCTTACCCCGACCAAACCCAGACGACGGTGGGCCAATTGTGCGCCGCCCTATGGGACTCCCCAATCACGGCCGGATGTGATTCAGCCTGGATTCAAACCAGGGACTGTAGTGTTGCCTCTTACACTGAGATGCAGTGCCTAAGGCCGCTGCCCAATTGTAAATGAATGTTACTGATTGAGCTCTTGCTGACAGTTTTTTCTTCAGTGTCCAACAGTTGCTCTTTTTGTTTGTTAGCCACTATCTTACAGGCTGCAAAAGCTACAGGATCATTTTTGTTCTGTCTGAAATGTTTACATGTCAGTGTTCTACCAGTTTACTTTGGCAGCTTTCGGCTGCGGGAAAAGAATGCACAAAGCATTTCACGTCGGCATTGAATCTGCATTGAAGGTTATACATTGAACCTTTTTTTCTTACACAAGCATGACATGTACAGTAACTTAGAAATATAGTTGTATATAAACTCAGCAAAAAAAAAGAAACGTCCCTTTTTCAGGACCCTGTCTTTCAAAGATAATTAGTAAAAATCCAAATAACTTCACAGATCTTCATTGTAAAGGGTTTAAACACTGTTTCCCATGCTTGCTCAATGGACCATGAACAATTAATGAACATGCACCTGTGGAACGGTCGTTAAGACACTAACAGCTTATAGAGGGTAGGCAGTTAAGGTCACAGTTATGAAAACTTAGGCCTTTCTACTGACTCTGAAAAACACCAAAAGAAAGATGCCCAGGGTCCCTGCTCATCTGCGTGAACGTGCCTTAGGCATGCTGCAAGGAGGCATGAGGACTGCAGATGTGGCCAGTGCAATAAATTGCAATGTCCGTACTGTGAGAAGCCTAAGACAGCGCCACAGGGAGACAGGACAGACAGCTGATCTTCCTCTCAGTGGCAGACCACGTGTAACAAGACCTACACAGGATCGGTACATCCAAACATCACAACTGCGGGACAGATACAGAATGGCAACAACAACTGCCCTAGTTACACCAGGAACGCACAATCCCTCCATCAGTGCTCAGACTGTCCGCAATTGGCTGAGAGAGGCTGGACTGAGGGCTTATAGGCCTGTTGTAAGGCAATGACACCAGACATCACCGGCAACAACGTCGCCTATCGGCACAAACCTACCATTGCTGGACCAGACAGGACTGGTAAAAAGTGCTCTTCACTGACGAGTCGCGGTTTTGTCTCACCAGGGGTGATGGTCGGATTCGCGTTTATCATCAAAGGAATGAGCGTTACACCGAGGCCTGTACTCTGGAGCAGGATCGATTTGAAGGTGGAGGGTCCGTATATTATATTAATTAAAATGTTTATGTTCTACTCTTCAGTATCAAAATGGGTTTAGGCTGAAGGAATAGTCATTTCTGAAGAGGTTGCAAAAAATATAAACAGTACGTATGAGTGATGCTGTACTTTTCTGCAACAGTATGCTGTGTATACGATTGCAGTCCTAGTGGAATGATGCATGTTGTCACAACTACCAAGGAACAATTACTGCTGATAAACAAACCAAAATTAACATAGCTTGGAAACATTTGTTCTGAGGGTGTAGTAGGTATATCTCCCATGGTTGCCGTTTTGTAACACTTAAATGTCTTATCAGCATTATATCACGCTTCCATAACACTACTGGCAGAGGCCTGCCTATAGCATTTAGATAGTATTACTATTCCTCATACCCTGGTTAAGTTCTCAGTCTGTCACATTGGCCAAGGGAGTAGTGGAATGAAGTCATCACTGGAGTAAAAAGCTACCGTGTCACTGATAGCAATGTTAGAGGAGGGAAGTAAAGTTGGCAGAGTCTGTGAGTGTCTCTTGAGAACTGGAGAATTGGAGGAGTTGAGGAGGAGAAGAGGGACTTATAAGCAGAGGCTGAAGAAAAACACAGAGGGAAGGAGGAGACAAAATAGCAGAGGAGAGTAGAGAGGCAGTTTGGAGGAGGTACGACAGGAGCAGGGGATGCGGGAGGTGAGACAGGAGCAGGGGATGCGGGAGGTGAGACAGGAACAGGGGATAGGGGAGGTGATACAGGAACAGGGGATAGGGTAGGTGAGACAGGAACAGGGGATAGGGTAGGTGAGACAGGAACAGGGGATAGGGTAGGTGATATAGGAACGGGGGATAGGGAAGGTGATACAGGAACAGGGGATAGGGTAGGTGATACAGGAACAGGGGATAGGGTAGGTGAGACAGGATCAGGGGATAGGGTAGGTGAGACAGGAACAGGGGATAGGGTAGGTGATACAGGAACAGGGGATAGGGTAGGTGATACAGGAACAGGGGATAGGGTAGGTGATACAGGAGCAGGGGATAGGGTAGGTCAGACAGGAGCAAGGGATAAGAGAGAAGAACCAAAGAGAAAGAAAGGAGAGGAGGGAGGAAGGGAGAGAGGAGAGAATAACGGGAGAGAAGACAGACAGTTCCTTGTTCCTCTGGCTCCAGGCCCAGCTGGTGTCTGTAGCTCTATACTGTTGCTGGTGTCAGATCTTTATTCCACCCTGGAGACAGCTGGAGGTGTCAACACCACGCCAGCTTTAGTTACCTCCCCAGAAAAACTAGCCCTGTGTTTGTGCACACAGCCATCCCCCTGTCACAACACACATCCCATGTTGACACGGAGCCTCCTTTGACTGTTCAAGGAAAGACTAGACCTCTTTTTTTGTGACTAGCAACAAATAGAAATTGACACATCAACCAGGATACAATTGGAAGTGATCGGATTATATTTTTCCTGGTGATTGTGATACACTACATGGCCAAATGTATGTGGACACCCCTTCAAATGAGTGGATTCGCCTATTTCAGCCACACCCATTTGCTGACAGGTGTATTAAATTGAGCACACAGCCATGTAATCGCCATAACCCAGTGACTTTCAATGTGGCACTGTCATAGGATGCCACCTTTCCAACAAGTAATTTTGTCAAATTTCTGCCCTGTTAGAGCTTCCCCGGTCAACTGTAAGTGCTGTTATTGTGAAGGGAATTCCAATGAAGGGAAACCTTAACGCTACAACATAAAATGACATTCTAGACAATTCTGTGCTGTCCAACTTTGGGGAAGGCTCTTTCCTGCTTCAGCATGACAATGCCCCTGTGCACAAAGCGAGGTCCATAGAGACATGGTTTGCCAAGATCGGCGTGGAAGAACTTGACTGGCTTGCACAAAGCCCTGACCTCAACACCATCAAACACCTTTGGGATGAATTGGAACACCGACTGTGAAATAGGACTAATCGCCCAACATCAGTGCCCGACCTCACTAATGCTCTTGTGGCTGAATGGAAACAAGTCCCCTCAGCAATGTTCCTAGTGAAAAGCCTTTTCCATAAGAGTGGAGGCTGTTATAGCAGCAAAGGGGGGACCAACTCCATGAATGCCCATTATTTTGAAATTAGATGTTCGACAAGCAGGTGTCCACAAACTTTAGGTCATGTAGCGTATGTTTTGTTTGACTGCCTTGATAGAACATAGGGTGCTGCAAGTCACAAGGAGCAACCTACAACGAAGGAAAAGCGTCTCTGGAGAATTGTAATCAAGCATGACAAGACCAAAAACTAAAGTTAAAGAAGAACTTTCATGCCCCATTTACAATGAAACAATCACTCACTTCTGGGGTTTCAAATTCACAAGGATCTCAGACCGACAATTGGGGGGTTAATATACTTCTTAATGGATTCCAGGAGAGAAGATGGTCTGGCCATTAAATGTGCCTCTCTGAAACTCATTCCGTGTACCTTTTACAACTTGACAACTATAAGAGGAGGGACAAGAGTACACATTTAAAAAAGATTAGAGGAATCCATTTCCATTTGATTCGTTTATTAATTTCCCCCTGAACACTTTATAAAGAGATAGCTAGCGCTCCGTGCCCTGCCAGCAAGTGATAGCCGAGTGGGAGAACTAAAGGAAATGGGTAGGAACTTAAACACATTCCTTGATAACGAGGTTAGTAATGGTACAGGGTTGCGAGTGGGAGTGGTACAACGGCAGACCCCAGCACTCATCCAACAGACATCCTCATCCCCCGAACTAGAAGGGTACGGATGACACTCAAAATAAACTCAACATTGGAGCTACTCATGTAGGGAGACTACTTCAATCTTAGAGACTACACAGGCCATAACAAAGGCACTGAGAAGTTGGTTCAGTCATTCAATTAATATGTGGGCGTATTATAGGCCGTTTCATTGTTTATGTTCATACATGTTACAGATAAATTGTTCATATACTGTCAGCCTTTGCTTGAGCCTTCCTGGAGTGCCAGGACAATGGGCGTTGACTATCAGGGCTATTCCATTGATTCCACTGTGCCAGGCAAGCCCAATCAAGCCCAGCTTCGTATTAAAAAGATTGAAAATGTCATTTGACTGGTCTACACATTCCTAGCACAAGCAAACCATTTTGAAACTCTGGAGCTTCATTCACCTGGGAGTATATGTGCCACAGCTTGGAATTTTACCATGCAAATGTGTTTATGCTAAATCGGATGATGCCTAATAAATCATAAGCATAATGTTATTGAATTAGTAGGGACTTAGTAGGAGCAGATACCATATTAAATCCTGCCTTTTCCAGTTCACTGGTCTCGATAGTGATATATCAAAGTCCCAGGTGATATACTCACATCTCCTCCATCTCATTCGGCTTTCATCACCTGGTAGCGAGGCATCTGCATAGGGACACAATAAATAATAAATTGGTGTGGATTTTCTGATGTTATTTCCATTTGTGCGTCATTGCAATTGTCAGGAAAGAGGCTTAACCGTTAATTCCAAACCGTGCCCCCTTTCAACAGTCGCTGTTTGTTGCTCAGATTAACGCTTGGGTCTCCACGGTTATATGGCATGAGATGATATGTGCTGCCTATACGTTACAGGATGCATATTCATCCCAAGTGCACATTCAGATTTAGCTCTCGTAGGCTCAACTAGAATTAGAGCGACACTCCTTAGAATATGACCTGGTAATCCTTGAAACATCCAAAATACACAAAAATGGGGGAACTTAATAAGGTGATTTTGCAAAGCACATCATAATTGTGCCTTGTGCTAACCAATACGGAAGACGTGTCTCCACTCCATCATGTCCCTACTTGGGTGGAATTGTTTACCCAAACCGAGCAGGAAGATAGCACTTCACTCATTAAGTGATGCGATCACACTGTCATGTAACTGGGTGAGGATTCCAATGGCATTGGAATACGCCATTCAAAGTAGGGAGCCTTATGATTCAGGGATATGCTTCCATTACTCCAATCACAGATCTAAACAGGTACATCCCAGTCTGTAGCCATCCATTTCAGGGGTAGGCAGCTTCATATTTTTGATTTAAACGACCTAGAAGACCAGCTGTGTTGAATTTAGGCAATCCCTGATCAATTAGCTCAGTTGGTCAGGTGTTGCGCCTAGTTGGAATAAAATCCTGCAGTACCTGTGGCACTCCAGGAACAGGGTTGCCTACCCCTGATCTATTTGAATGGTGTTTCATAACACTGATTTGTAGAACACTGAGGAAACTTGGGTGTGAGCAATGGAGGAAGGGACAATGGGAGGGAGGACAACGAAGGGTTTGATGTTTGGCTGAGGTGAACAGGTGCAAGCCTCAGCCATCTCCACTTCTGTACACTGTTCTGCCCCACTGTGAGTTGCATGGCTGCAGCCTCTGGAGCTCTGGAGCCGTGACGGAGTGGGTCAGCAGGAAGCTGTTGGCCCTGGGCTGCAGAGCTGACAGGCGACCCAGAGTGCTCCACTCCATTCACACCATGTCGAGAGTCGAGGGGGAAAAAATGCCCAATTGTGACCTTCTGAAGTGTTGGGCGGTGGGTTCCACCTTCGGTGCCAACTCCTGCCTGCTTGCTGCTACACTGCAGTGTTCCTGCAATGTTTCTACATTCCCCCACATCAACACAGGGGGAACTGTACTTATGACCCCCATTCAGTTTGTCTTGTTGAACGATGTGCCTGCTCAGATTTCCAGATGTAATTTTCTTTAGATCCTTGGGTTGAAAAACCTGGGGGATCTGTGTGTTGTGTGTGTGTGTGTTGTGTGCTGCTGTAATTGGATGAAAATGTAATTGGGTGTCAGGAGATACGGCTGCAATTTTCTATTTGGTTTCCTGGGAAATTGTTCAGAGAGCATCTTAATCTAGCTTGTTCCTCCCTTTGTCTTTAATGTTAGAAATAGTCCTCCTCGTTGTTGGTTTTGTTAAAATTTAGTAAGTGATGGTAACTGAGTGTAACTATAAACTGTCTCGGCTCTCAATTGTCACGGTACCATCATGGAGTCATATAGAAGTTGATGGATTTCCTTCTCCTAAAGACTCTTGAAGTCGAGTGAACTGGCGGTATTTGAACTTGAGGCCCGGTGTTGTACCCATGAGCACCATAAAGGAGGTTAAGACTGGGGTGCTCTGCAGGGCCTTGAACTCACTGGAGGATAGTCACTTCTTTCTGCTAGGATCATGGTCCTGCCCCTATAGCACCCTTCTGTAAGCACACTATGGAACCCACCTCACACATGGAGTTTGAATGGCTACAGAGCAGGCCATTTATGGT
This sequence comes from Oncorhynchus mykiss, assembly GCF_013265735.2. Taxonomy (NCBI): domain Eukaryota; kingdom Metazoa; phylum Chordata; class Actinopteri; order Salmoniformes; family Salmonidae; genus Oncorhynchus; species Oncorhynchus mykiss. The sequence goes on from NC_048578.1 coordinate 17,195,174, forward strand.
GCCACAATAACTGAGATAATAATAGAGATTATTCACTCTATTCCATGACCAGTACTCATTTTTCACTGTATTAGGGTCATCTGCAACAATGGTCCCCCCCCAAAGGTGTGATCATGTATCTTAGGCACACATTGGCCGTGTCCTAAATGTATCTTGCCTACTACTTACTAAAACAAAATACTGTTTACTAATTATACTATTTATACTATTTAATTATACTATTTAAAGCATACACAATTTTCTAAATTTCACAGGGCCTCTGACCAGTGGTGTAAAGTACTTAAGTAAAAATACTTTAAAGTACTACTTAAGTGTCACACCCTGGCCATAGAGAGGCTTTTATTCTCTATTTTGGTTATGCCAGGGTGTGACTACGGTGGGCATTCTAGTTTCTTTATTTCTATGTTTTCTGTTTCTATGTTTTGGCCAGGTATGGTTCTCAATCAGGGACAGCTGTCTATCATTGTCTCTGATTGGGAATCATACTTAGGCAGCCTGTTCTACCGCCTTAGTTGTGAGTAGTTGTCTTTGTTAGTGTCCTGTATAGCCCTAGTAAGCTTCATGGTCGTTTTGGTTTTGGTTCTGGTTGTGTTGTGGCTTGTTTTGTTGGTGACATTTATAACATTAAAGGAACATGTACGCTCACCACGCTGCACCTTGGTCCGGTCATTTCCCTGACGATGTTCGTGACATTAAGTTGTTTTTTGGGGGAATCTGTACTTTATTTTACTAATTACATTTTTGCCTACTGTTACTTCATTACATTCCTAAAGAAAATTATGTAATGTTTTACTCCATACATTTTCCCTGTCACCCAAAAGTACTCGTTACATTTTGACAGGAAAATGGTCCAATTCATACACTTATCAAGAGAACATCCCTGGTCATCCCTACTGCCTCTGATCTGGCGGATTCACTAAACACAAATGCTTCATTTGTAAATTGGAGTGTTGGACTGTGCCCCTGGCTATTCGTCAACCAAAAATGTAAAAAGACAATTGCGCCGTCTGGATTACTTAACTAATTTTAAATGGTTCATACTTTTGATACTTAAGTATATTTTAGCAATTCCAATTACTTTTAGACTTTTGCTCAAGTAGTATTTTACTGGGTGACTTTCACTTTTACTTGAGTCATTTTCTATTAAGGTATCTTTACTTTTACTCAAGTATGACAATTGAGTACTTTTTCCACCACTGCCTCTGACCTGGACCACCCACTCCACCACTGCATCTGACCTGGTCCACCCACTCCACCACTGCCTCTGACCTGGACCACCCACTCCACCACTGCATCTGACCTGGTCCACCCACTCCACCACTGCCTCTGACCTGGACCACCCACTCCACCACTGCCTCTGACCTGGACCACCCACTCCACCACTGCCTCTGACCTGGACCACCCACTCCACCACTGCCTCTGACCTGGACCACCCACTCCACCACTGCCTCTGACCTGGACCACCCACTCCACCACTGCCTCTGACCTGGACCACCCACTCCACCACTGCCTCTGACCTGGTCCACCCACTCCACCACTGCCTCTGACCTGGACCACCCACTCCACCACTGCCTCTGACCTGGACCACCCACTCCACCACTGCCTCTGACCTGGACCACCCACTCCACCACTGCATCTGACCTGGTCCACCCACTCCACCACTGCCTCTGACCTGGACCACCCACTCCACCACTGCCTCTGACCTGGACCACCCACTCCACCACTGCATCTGACCTGGTCCACCCACTCCACCACTGCCTCTGACCTGGACCACCCACTCCACCACTGCCTCTGACCTGGACCACCCACTCCACCACTGCCTCTGACCTGGTCCACCCACTCCACCACTGCCTCTGACCTGGACCACCCACTCCACCACTGCCTCTGACCTGGACCACCCACTCCACCACTGCCTCTGACCTGGACCACCCACTCCACCACTGTCTTGAAAGACCTGGCCACAGGTACCGGTGCCTTTGCTGTCAGGAGTTTGGTTTGGTATCGTAAATGTTATGACTATATGACTGTATTTATAATGTTATGACTATTATGACTAAATGTTATGTACGAGCATGTGGAAATGAATTTCCTCCTGGGAGGACAATCTAATCTAATACTATAAACATTATACATACCCAAATGCCTATTTAGAATGCAAGTACAGGTATTTGGACACGGCCACCGAAACGCACACCTGCAAGCTTAATAATCACGCTTGGACATGATGCAGACTTTTGTTAGATTTAGTCAACTTTATTAGCAGCGTCGTCAAATTAACCCCTAGCTTATACCTTGCTCCAGTGCTAAGCCTAACGTCATTGAAATTCATCACAGTCAAGCATCACATAGCCCCCTTTATTCAACAAATGTGGTCACACCACAGCGTGCACTAATGCAAGTGATTCTAGGGGCACATTATCGTAGATTGGCATTTATTGGCATTAACCGTGCACTGGAGGCAGCTCTGCAGAGTGGCTCACCCATACTGACCACAGCCACAAAGTCATAAAATATTTTTTTAAACCTAACCTTAACCTTACCTGTAACCACACTGCTAACCCTAATGCCTAACCGTAACCTTAAATTTAGACCAAAAATAATGTTTTCATATCTTTTTACGATATTGCCAATTTTGACTTTTCAGCTGGCAGATCAGAAAAAGTCAACCTGACACATTATCAACACATGGCAGTTGCATCTACACTGTGCTTATATTAGCATCCAACATCACTCATGTTCCATGACAGTAAATCTTGTGCAACAATGTGAAGGTGTTGCAAAGTGCACTGTTGGTAAGGGAATAACCACATGTATGTGCATTGCATTGTTGTATAGCCCAACATGGTAACACTTTATATTAAGGCACCCAAGGTTCAAAAGGTTTTATAGGCTAGTAATTATTAGTTTATAAACAGGTATAACTCATAAACATAACTACAGGATTAATAATGAACCTAATATGAGCTACTGACAAAAGATGTACAAACCCCTTATGAAGGGTACTTTACTGTAAACCATTACACTTCAGTAGAAGCCTTCTCCATGTAACTCCATCCTCACATGGATGAGAAAAGCACCTGACTCTTGATGGTAGAAGAGGATAGTGAGCATCACTAGGTCATTTCAAGTCCTTCATTAGTCATGATTCATGTATACTTTAGGTTCATTTAAGGCAGTCCACTGAGTCAGTTTGTCTATGCATTGTCTGGCTTTCAGATAGATTTTCCTAAAGGAAACCACTTGAGCCCTATTTATCAGAAATACAACCTTTCCGCATTCTGGCCCACAACGTCAGTGTAGAGACTTTCATATATTCCTCACCCTGAACTTCAGATAACTCTTGTCAAATACAAGGCGCTTTCAAAAAGGTTTGTCTGCAGTTGAGACTTGTCAAAATGGCAATGTGGCGTAATAATATGTTGTATTTATTTTATTTAACCTTTATTTAACTAGGCAAGTCAATTATTAAGAACAAATTCTTATTTACAATGATTCACAACATGACAACAACATGGCAGCAATATGAAAGTGAAGCAGCACAACATGGTAGCAGCACAAAACATGGTACAAACATTATTGGGGACAGACAACAGCACAAAGGGCAAGAAGGTAGAGACAGCAATACATCACGCAAAGCAGCCACAACTGTCAGTAAGAGTGTCCATGATTGAGTCATTGAATGAAGATAAAACTGTCCATGAAGATAAAACTGTCCAGTTTGAGTGTTTGTTGCAGCTCATTCCAGTCGTTAGCTGCAGCAAACTGAAAAGACAAGTGACCCAGGGATGTGTGTGCTTTGGGGATGTTTGACAGATCATGACTGGCAGAAAGGGTGTTGTATGTGGATGATGAGGGCTGCAGTAGATATCTCAGATAGGGTGGAGAGAGGCCTAAGAGGGTTTTATAAATAAGCATCATCCAGTTGGTCTTGCGACGGGTGTACAGAGATGACCAGTTTACAGAGGAGTATAGAGTGCAGTGATGTGTCCTATAAGGAGCATTGGAGGCAAATCTGATGGCCGAATGGTAAAGAACATCTAGGAGCTCAAGAGCACCCTTACCCGCCGATCTATAAATTACATCTCCGTAATCTAGCATGGGTAGGATGGTAATCTAAATCAGGGTAAGTTTGGCAGCTGGGGTGAAAGAGGAATGATAATTACGATAATCAAATGTATTTTGTGTCATGTTTCCTATTAATTGCACTTAGACGGGTGAGAATGCATAAAGCAGTAACTCAACGGGCCAAAAGTTGTCAAGCCAGAAACGTCTGCCCTCTCAGACATGCAAAATAAAATAAAAAAGTAATATGCATAGGGAGAAGAGATAATCTCATTTAAATGATCTATCAAAGCAGCTATTCTCGATTATAGAAAAAAGGCTTCAGCCACAACTTTTTGCTCTACGGCTTTTTTCTCAACTCAGTAAACACCTCTTCAGTTATTAACAATTCCCTCCCTCCCTAAATTCTTTCCTTCCTTCCTTCCTTCCCTCCCTCAATCCCTCCCTCCCTTCCTTCCCTCTCTCTCCTCACAAGTCATCCTGCTCTTTGGATTCTATTCCTAGGTGTCTGATTCCAAGGAATAAGATTTGATATTACAAATGATAATCATTATCATTATATTTTTATTGATGAGTCATTTGGCAACTGTATGTGTACCCATTTGAAGGATGAAGGAACTTCAGAGTGTCCCGTGGAATCACACAACCCCGATGTCTTCAGACATGACTCTGTTGTTGTGTCCCTTATGAAACATACTGTACAGTACATTGTGGCGGGGGAGTGAAACAACCTGGAACAAGATTTAACACTTCTAATGACATCTATCAACAATCTGGGACTTTGTGTCAAGGCCCAATGTCTTTCCTGCTAGCTAAACATCGTTTGTGACAGCCCTGCAATTAATTGTAACGCTAGATGGGTGGAATGTGCGCAGAGTTCAAATGGCCTTGGCTGACACATCGCCATCGAATAGGACACATAGACTTGTAGACACGGAGAGCAGCAAGACATCAAGCGGCAGCTTAGCTCAAGTCAATGGGCTGGCTTTCCCTCCAACCAGGGGGGCCAGATGTAACTTAGTACTCAGCCTTCTCTGTATTAGCAGTCGCATCATATAGAGACCGTGGCCACAGAAATGTCCCCATTCGTTACAAAGTTATTGCTTTGGTGTGGCTTATTTTCGAGGAAACTGTGGGACACCATTTCATGATTTACTGACGTGTTGAAGCATTACCAGGAAGGAAGACAAGGGTGAGAAACATGGGGAGACGAGATGATGTAAATGCAGTCCCCTCCACATGACACTAAACCTTTTTCACTGTGTAACGTAATAATCTATTAGTGACACACTCTATCTTATAATAATTAGTCTACACAAAGTTGTATTGGTGTTTGTTGTGGGAATCCCGTAGCATAACTTGTCGGTGTGTTTTTGCGTACGTAGCCGACCATGAATGGAGATTATGAAGGTGACAGTCATCAAGGGTAGCGAAGAATCAAGTGGCCAATGTTCTAGCTGTGTTAACCCCTATGGTATTTCAATAGCAAGTATATAGACAGGAAAACATCTATGGTGGCCATCTTTACAGACACCACCATTTCCTTCAGGCTTTACAGTCCTAACAGGAAGACAAAATGGTGTTCACAGAGACACCAAAGCTGGAACAAGCTAGTGGGGGGGGGGGGGGGGGGGGGGGGGGGGTTACAATGAAACTCTAGTGTTGTCCCGTAGCTTCCAGGGCATGCTGGGTTCACCAACCCTGCAGCAAACCGAGGTGTCAGTCTAACGGTGTCCTCTGAAATACTTTATTTTAAGCAGTATTTACGAGATAGACATCTGCCTTAAAGTAAATGACGATAATGCCTACCCTATTACACATTTATTTGTCACAATGTGGCACCTCACATATCAAAGCTGTCCAGTTGGTATTTACTATGCCATTTCATAGTCCCATGCCTGAATGTAATAACACATCCAAACTGTAACAATGCATTGCACAACATTGAATGCAAATACATGCAAGGCACAGCAATGGGTGTGCATAACATTAGATGTTAACCCAGGGCACAGCAATGGGTGTGCATAACTTTGGATGTTAACCCAAGGAACAGCAATGGGTGTGCATAACATTGGATGTTAACCCAAGGCACAGCAATGGGTGTGCATAACATTGGATGTCAACCCACGGCACAGAAATGGGCAGTGGGTTGTTTCCACTCCCTGATTTGGTTTGATAACTTGGAGAAGGACTGTTTGCAGGAATGCCTAGTGTGAAGTTTTGTATAACCAACTTGGCACTCACTGTGTTTAATTTTCACTGATATAAAAAATGTTATTAAGGACAGTAGATGGTAAATTGTAATGGATCGCTGTTTGATACCACTTAAAATGTATTGGAAGCTTATGAGCTGTTTCCTAATAGGAGCATTGTTGCAAGGTCACAATTTCAATATTCTTTGTTAAATATAGATTTGATTTATCTCAGCATAGGAATTCATTCAAAGCCAAACTTCCATATCTTCTGTCATTTTCATTTTTGAACATGAGCAAACACTGGATCAGCTGGCTTGTTTTGAAAGGCGAGGTGGTGTTATTTTTATTGCGAGTCATCAGTGAGGGGCAAGTTGTGCAATCAAGCTCCATTTAGAATGACATGAGCAAACAGATTTACTGATATGTGGTTAGACAGGAACATGTTCAAAACGAGATGCATTCCAGTGGCAAGTTTGTGTCTTTTGTGAGAAGTCTGTTGATGTGCCAAGGAAAACTGACCTCTCTGGCATTTGTAGAAGCTTGAAAGCTGCCAGGACTAGGCCCAACCTACCTTTCATTTCTCAACGTGTTCTCCACAGCCAATTAGCAAGACCTCCTACGCAAGTTATATTTAAAGGTAATGTTTCAATGAAAAACATTTGCATGGAAATGATAAACAATAATAGTTCATACATGTATCGTGACATTTTACACTTGACACTTTTGAATTCCGCTGGTTTACCCTCCAAATCCGCTACGGTAATACTTGGCTGCTCTTGTAATTGTAGACATTGACAATCCTCAAGCTGTTTATAAACATCAAAGGCGTACTGGAGCCCCTGTCAAGCGTACAGTATTCACTTTGTTAAAGCTTGCCCTGTCAGATTTATGCCATTGGGTGCTTAACCCTTGTCCCTTTTAAAAAGTAGTCCATACCTATTTGATAGAGGGAAAGAACGTTAATCTACTCCTCATTCCACTCTATAGATGACAGGGATCTGAGGTGTCTAATGGATACTGTGTGGGATTCCCATGGTATATTGTCATGCAGTTCATCTTAGTTACTAAGAGAAAGAGAGAAAAATAAAAAAAGAAAGAAGGAAAGAAAGAAAGAAGGAAAGAAAGAAATAACATATAGGTATGGAATAGACATCAATAGACAGTAATTAATTATACAATCAATAATGTGATACAATATTTGAACAATCAATTATGTGATACAATAGTTGAACCATATTATGATACAAATCCAATCACATTCAAGGGATTGAATCTTGAACAAAAAGAAGAGCAATCTTGAAAGAAGGAATAAAAGAAAGAAAGAAAGAAAGAAAGAAGACAGAGAAGAAGAAGACTGGAGCGAAGAAGAAGCACATCAGACACTATAACAGCAGTGTCTCTAACTCTTCGGATGGCCATTCCTCCGGGAAAAGGTTTAGGAAAACATCAAAGCCGCCGTTCTTCTTTTTCTCTCTTTATCTCCTCTCTTTGACTAGAATTATTCCATTAGGGCCGAATGTGACATAGTTACTAAAGATGGTGGTTGTGGAGAGTCTCCTCAGGATTACCAACCTCTCCCCTTTGATACCCACGGTCATCCAAATGAGACAGCAGCCGCAACACAAAGCAACGCCCTCAATAAGCAACCAGTGCAGATGGACCACCAGCCAGCCAGTTCACCAGCACCACAAGGCTATAGTTGGAGAACAAATGACTTTACCTCAAACCTACCGCATCCAAACAACCCAGCTATGACAACATGTCTCAATAAACCATATGAAGTGATTGCAGATTCTGAAGTCTGAGGTGATTCCCCATTACATACTCATCATGCTCATCCTAAGGGCAATAGGCAGCTATACGGCACATGTATATCCCATTATGTTGATATAAAGCAATGCCGGCGTTGGAGAGATTGTGAACACGTTGAATGCTAATCCCCCTTATCCTGCTGTTAGGGCAGGGTGTGCCTCAGTCCTCTGTAATAGTCAGCAATGAGAAGCTTGAGTAAACACAATCAATGGAAGACACCGGGATATGCACCGCCGAGACTTCCGAAGTCTCTCGCTCTTTATTTTCCCCTTTCCACCTCCAGACATTGGCTTAAACGCCCCAACCTTTGTGAGTTCCCGGCAAATTAAATCCCAAACAATGTTATTGATCGGAGATTGGATATTACAAGTGGACAACGATGATTGGGAATGTTATCAGTGAATCAACAATTCAGTTAAGTGTTGGGGGAAAAACTGTGACTCCCTCTACCGCTCTCTCCTCTCTGCTAGTGTCTTGCCACTCCTGCTCCCTTGCTTGAGGATTACAACCTATTCATCCATTATTAATGAAGTTAAACTACTAGTGGCATGCTGAATGTGCTGCATGGGAGATTTGTAGCTAATCCAACGCAAAACAGCCTCAGTCACATAATGAAGGGGGAAAAAGCACAAATGTCAACAGTTTCACACAGGGACTGGATTAGGTGCCTCCTTGCTAGCTAACACACAACACACACACCTTTCCCCGACGGTTCCTCACCCATGGATTAGTGTTTCTTTAAATGGCTTGAGGAGAGGTTGACATGGCTACATACTGTAGATATGTGTTGTTCATCCCATGTTAATATTAACTGTTTTACCATTGTATTTATATTGCATTGACTGTCATTGGAATACAATGCTGAGGAAAATGGGAGGACATGGTTTATCTACATTTATAAACTGGGTGGTTCGAGCCCTGAATGCTGATTGGCTGACATTCGTGGGATATCAGACCGTATACCACAGGTATGACAAAATATTTATTTTTACTGCTCTAAGTATGTTGGTAACCAGTTTATAATAGCAATAAGGCACCTCAGGGGTTTATGGTATATCGCCAATATACCACAGCTAAGGGCTGTACCCAGGCACTCTGCGTTGCGTTGTACATAAGTAGAAGCCCTTAGCCATGGTATATTGGCCATATACCACATCTCCTCGGGCCTTATAGCTTAAATAAACTCTGAGAGTAAGAGTGAAGAACATCGGCAAGAAGATGCTTGGTCAACACAAGGGATAGCATGTTTCAGTATGAGGCAATGGGGGGTCTGGTAATTGCAGGGTTGGTGGTTCTACTGTAGTTGTCTGTGTACAAAGCAATTCAGGGAAGTAGTACCATGAAGCAGAGACCAATTTTGCCTCAATTGGAACAAACTGACAATGATAAATAAGATGTGTTTCAGGTCTAGATAGCAGGACCAGCGTTCTATCGCCAAAAGTGACAACAGCTTCATGTTTATGATACAGTACTACACAGTCTGATTTCAGGGCCCGGATGTATAAAACATCTTAAGTTTTTCTCTTAAGGGTTTACCTTAAGGAATAATTTTCCCTTACCTAAGGGAATTTCAAAGCATGTATGAAAGAAACAGTATCTCATTACCATGGAGACAGCCTGATTCATTGACTAAACAAAGAGATCACATTTATTTTGTGAGATCCCAAAATATAACTTTTACAATCAAGACAGAAGAAACAAATTGCTTCATAAAATAATAAAACAAGTTTCTTCAGGTTCCCTTTTCTCAACTGGTTTCTAATACTGTCTAGCATGTCAAACTAGCTTACAGAATAGCTAGCTAACTAGCCAGCTAGCTCTGTAGCCATGGATTGTGCACCTTCCATTGTTTAGCTACCTAGCTAGCTAGCTGGTGGATGTTTTCCTTTTGAAACCAGGGAAGACAGTCACCTCCACAAATGCAACATTCACCTCCACAAATGCCTCCACAAATGCTGTTTACAATGATATCTATACTAAATGAAGCACTTAAGGGACATCATGGACAAACCTTAACTTTTTCACTTAATTCAAGGGAAAAGATAAGGGGAATATTACTTAAAGGGTGTTCCGCAACCAGGCCCTGGGCCATATGTAAAATGTATGCATGCATGACTGTAAGTTGCTTTGGATAAAAGTGTCTGCTAAATGGCATATGCAGTGCATTCGGAAAGTATTCAGACCCATTGCCTTTTTTTAAAATTTTGGCAAGGCAATTAGAAATGCCAGACAGGCTAATTTTTCTGACTTGATCGCTATTAATCAGAATAATTCAAGACTGCTCTTCTCGACCAATGATTGCCTGTTAGTCCTACCCCCCTCAAACCTACAGTTGAAGTCGGAAGTTTACATACACCTTAGCCAAATACATTTAAACTCAGTTTCTCACAATTGCTGACGTTTAATCCTAGTGAAAATTCCCTGTCTTAGGTCAGTTAGGATCACCACTTTATTTTAAGAATGTGAAATGTCAGAATAATAGTTGAGAGGGATTTATTTCAGCTTTTATTTATTTCATCACATTCCCAGTGGGTCAGAAGTTTACATACACTCAATTAGTATTTGTAGCATTGCCTTTAAATTGTTTAACTTGGGCCAAACGTTTCGGGTAGCCTTCAACAAGCTTCCCACAATAAATTGGGTGAATTTTGGCCCATTCCTCCTGACAGAGCTGGTGTAACTGAGTCAGGTTTGTAGGCCTCCTTTCTTGCACATGTTTTTTCAGTTCTGCCCACAAATGTTCTATAGGATTGAGGTCAGGGCTTTGTGATGGCCACTCCAATGCCTTGACTTTGTTGTCCTTAAGCCATTTTGTTCAGGGGCAGAACAACCGATTTGTACCTTGTCAGCTCGGGGTTTTGAACTCGCAACCTTCCGGTTACTAGTCCAACGCTCTAAACACTAGGCTACCCTGCCGCCCTGTGTGTACATAACGCACACACGTAACATAAATACAATCCTGCACAAAACAAGGGTGGGTACACATACTTTAAATAAGGAAGCCCATTAAGCACATACAGTACAACAGGACACAGATGAAACTAATAAGACAAAACAAACAGACAACGAAAAAGGGATCGGTGGCGGCTAGTAGGCCGGTGACGACGACCGCCGAGCGCCGCCCGAACAGGCAGGGGAGCCAACTTCGGCGGATGTCGTGACACCTTCAGGCATTTGGAAATTGCTCCCAAGGATGAACCAGACTTGTGGAGGTCTTCAATTTTTTCTGAGGTCTTGGCTGATTTCTTTTGATTTTTCCATGATGTCAAGCAAAGAGGCACTGAGTTTGAAGGTAGGCCTTTAAATACATCCACAGGTACATCTCCAATTGACTCAGATTATGTGAATTAGCCTATCAGAAGCTTCTAAAGCCATGACATCATTTTCTGGAATTTTTCAAGCTGCATAAAGGCACAGTCAACCAAGTCTATGTGAACTCCTGACCCACTGGAAGTGTGATACAGTGAATTATAAGTGAAATAATCTGTCTGTAAACAATTGTTGGAAAAAGTACTTGTGTCATGCACAAAGTAGATGTCCTAACCGACTTGCCAAAACTATAGTTTGTTAATAAGACATTTGTGGAGTGGTTGAAAAACTAGTTTTAATGTCTCTAACCTAAGTGTATGTAAACTTCTGACTTCAACTGTATGTGAACTTTCCTCGATATATAAATGTGATACGTTTGTGGCGTATTTCAGAGATAATACAACCAACATTAGGCTGGGTATCAGTCAAGCAAGACTTAATGAGAAGTTTGATGATTTGTGCCACCTTCTTCAAAACAGTTTTTAAATGCATATCTAAAGAAGCGCAAGCAGTTGTTAATCATGCCCTGTCCACAGGCACTTTCCACACTTCATTAAAAACTGCAATGGTGAAACCCCTTCTGAAGAAAGGTAAGATATATTCTTCAGCTCTTAGCAATATTTGGCCAATTTCCAACCTTCCATTCTTAAGCAAAATTCTTGAGAAATTGTTTTTCAAATAGCTAAATTATTTTTTAAGTGGCAACTGTATTTTTGAAAAATTCCGGTCTGGTTTTCGTGCCCACCACAGCACAGCCTTAGTTAAAGTGGTCAATTATCTTAGAGCCAACATAGATGCCAAACAGCTCTCTGTCCTTTAAGATTTAAGTGCTGCATTCAACACTTTTGACCATTATGCCCTTCTGGGTAAACTGGAGGGGTGGGTTGGCCTCTCCGGCCTCTCCGGTCCAGTTCTAAATTGGTTTAGGACCTATTTAACCGGTCAAGAGTTTTTTGTCAACCATGGAGAAACATCACTCAGAGAAAATACATATCACATGTGGCGTTCCACAAGGTTTGGTTTTGGATCCCGTACAGTTTATATATGTTACCCTTTGGCAACGGTTTCAGAAAGAACAACTTTACATTTCTGTTTCACCAGAGGATTTTAGCTCCACGGATAAATCATTGGACTGTATTAATGATTTAAATACTTGTATTGCTCATAACTTCCTCCAGCTAAATCAAGACATTATTAAAACTTATTATTAAAACATATTGTTTGAGCCAAAGCACAGACATTATTAAAACGTATTATTAAAATGTATTGTTTGAGCCAAAGCACAGAGAGAGAGAATCTGGCTGCACATTTTAATTCACGGACAATAAAATAAAACAGCAGGTAAATAAAACCTAGGTGTTATTTTAGATTCTGAACTAAATTTCTAATCATGTGACCAAAATAGCTTTTTACGACCTGAGGAACAATGCCAAGGTACATGCGTTTCTATCTCAGGCTGATACAGAGAGACTCATCCATGCTTTTATTACAAGCAGGCTTGTCTACTGTAATGCTCTCCTGTCTGGTCTACCCAAGAAAGCCATTGGTCAACTGCAAAACATACAGGTCCTCTGGCACTGGAATTTTAACTATCCCAAAGTCTAGGGGCAAGTGGCAATGATGCAGCCTTTAGTTATTATGCCTCCAGCCTCTGGAATAGCCTGCCCTGGGGGGGGGGGGGGGGGGGGGGGGGGTCTTAGCACAATTCGTTTTAGCTTTGCTTCTCCTTCGGATGCTTTTTAGTCATTACATTTTTGTCATTTTTTTGTGTAGTAAATACAGTGCCTTGCGAAAGTATTCGGCCCCCTTGAACTTTGCGACCTTTTGCCACATTTCAGGCTTCAAACATAAACATATAAAACTGTATTTTTTTGTGAAGAATCATCAACAAGTGGGACACAATCATGAAGTGGAACGACATTTATTGGATATTTCAAACTTTTTTAACAAATCAAAAACTGAAAAATTGGACGTGCAAAATTATTCAGCCCCTTTACTTTCAGTGCAGCAAACTCTCTCCAGAAGTTCAGTGAGGATCTCTGAATGATCCAATGTTGACCTAAATGACTAATGATGATAAATACAATCCACCTGTGTGTAATCAAGTCTCCGTATAAATGCACCTGCACTGTGATAGTCTCAGAGGTCCGTTAAAAGCGCAGAGAGCATCATGAAGAACAAGGAACACACCAGGCAGGTCCGAGATACTGTTGTGAAGAAGTTTAAAGCCGGATTTGGATACAAAAAGATTTCCCAAGATTTAAACATCCCAAGGAGCACTGTGCAAGCGATAATATTGAAATGGAAGGAGTATCAGACCACTGCAAATCTACCAAGACCTGGCCATCCCTCTAAACTTTCAGCTCATACAAGGAGAAGACTGATCAGAGATGCAGCCAAGAGGCCCATGATCACTCTGGATGAACTGCAGAGATCTACAGCTGAGGTGGGAGACTCTGTCCATAGGACAACAATCAGTCGTATATTGCACAAATCTGGCCTTTATGGAAGAGTGGCAAGAAGAAAGCCATTTCTTAAAGATATCCATAAAAAGTGTTGTTTAAAGTTAGCCACAAGCCACCTGGGAGACACACCAAACATGTGGAAGAAGGTGCTCTGGTCAGATGAAACCAAAATTGAACTTTTTGGCAACAATGCAAAACGTTATGTTTGGCGTAAAAGCAACACAGCTGAACACACCATCCCCACTGTCAAACATGGTGGTGGCAGCATCATGGTTTGGGCCTGCTTTTCTTCAGCAGGGACAGGGAAGATGGTTCAAATTGATGGGAAGATGGATGGAGCCAAATACAGGACCATTCTGGAAGAAAACCTGATGGAGTCTGCAAAAGACCTGAGACTGGGATGGAGATTTGTCTTCCAACAAGACAATGATCCAAAACATAAAGCAAAATCTACAATGGAATGGTTAAAAAATAAACATATCCAGGTGTTAGAATGGCCAAGTCAAAGTCCAGACCTGAATCCAATCGAGACTCTGTGGAAAGAACTGAAAACTGCTGTTCACAAATGCTCTCCATCCAACCTCACTGAGCTCGAGCTGTTTTGCAAGGAGGAATGGGAAAAAATGTCAGTCTCTCGATGTGCAAAACTGATAGAGACATACCCCAAGCGACTTACAGCTGTAATCGCAGCAAAAGGTGGCGCTACAAAGTATTAACTTAAGGGGGCTGAATAATTTTGCACGCCCAATTTTTCAGTTTTTGATTTGTTAAAAAAGTTTGAAATATCCAATAAATGTCGTTCCACTTCATGATTGTGTCCCACTTGTTGTTGATTCTTCACAAAAAAATACAGTTTTCTATCTTTATGTTTGAAGCCTGAAATGTGGCAAAAGGTCGCAAAGTTCAAGGGGGCCGAATACTTTCGCAAGGCACTGTATTTCAGCTTTAATTTTCATAGTTTTTCATTATTTTTTTCCTGCGAAGCACATTGTGTTGCATTTCATGTCTGATGTGTGCTGAATAAATAAGGCTTGATTTGATTTGATTTGGAATATAAATATACACTGAGTGAACAAAACACTAGGATTACCTGCTCTTTCCATGACATGGACTGACCAGGTGAATTCAGGTGAAAGCTATGATCCCTTATTGATGTAACCTGTTAAATTTACTTAAATCAGTGTAGATGAAGGTGAGGAGATGGGTTAAATAAGGATCTTTAAGCTTTGAGACAATTGAGACATGGGTTGTGTATGTATACCATTCAGAGGGTGAATGGGCAAGACAAAATATTAAGTGCCTTTGAACAGGGTATGGTAGTAGGTGCCAGGCGCACCAGTTTGAGTGTGTCAAGAACTGCAATGTTGCTCGGTTTTTCACGCTCAACAGTTTCCTGTGTGTGTCAAGAATGGTCCACTACCCAAATGACATCAAACCAACTCGACACAACTGAGGGAAGCATTGGAGTCAACATGGGCCAGCATCCCTGTGGAATGCTTGTGACACCTTGTAGAGTCCATACCCCCAACAAATTGAGGATGTTCTGAGGGCAAAAGGGGGTGCAACTCAATATTAGGAAGGTGTTCCTAATGTTTTGTACACTCAGTGTATACTCTATGTACTGTAGATGATGGTGTATATAAACATTATGGACAGTATATGGATAGAAAAGGTATAGAAGTTATATAGGATGAGCCGTAACTAGAATACATATGAAGTGAGTAAAACATTATGTAAAAATGGTTAAATTGTCCTGTTTTCAATTACTACAGTGCCTTCTGAAAGTACTCACCCCCCTTGACTTTTTCCACATTTTGTTCTGTTAAAGCATGAATTTAATATGGATTAAATTGAGATTTGTTGTCAATGGCCTTCACACAATATCCCATAATGTCAAATTTGATTTTTTTTTTAAATGAATTCATAAAAAATGAATAAGTATTCAATAAGTATTCAACCCCTTTGTTATGGCAAGCCTAAATAAGTTAAGGAGTAAAAATTTGCAGAACAAGTCACATAATAGGTTGTAAGGACTCACTCTGTGTGCAATAATAGTATTTAAGATGATTTTTGAATGACTACCTCCTCACTGTACCCCACACATACACTATGTAAGATCCCTCGACACCTATTGGTAGATGGGTAAAATAAAAAATGCAGACATTGAATATAACTTTGAGCATGGTGTAGTTATTAATTACACTTTAGATGGTGTATCAACATGCCCAATCACTACAACGATACAGGTGTCCTTCCTAACTTAGTTGCCGAAGAGGTAGAAAACAACTAATGGATTTCACAATGAGGCCAATGGTGACTTTGAAGCAGTTACAGAGTTTAATGGCTGTGATGGGAGAAAACTGAGGCTTGGTCAACAACCTTGTAATTACTCCACAATACTAACCTAATTGACAGAGTGAAAAGAAGGAAGCCTGTACAGAATAAGAAATATTCCAAAACTTGAATCCTGTTTGCGATAAGGCACTTAAGTAAAACAGCAAATAATGCAGCAAAGAAATGCACTTTATGTCTTGAATACAAAGCTTTATGTTTAGAATCACTGAGTACCACTCTTCATATTTTCAAGCATGGTGGTGGACGCGTCATGTTATGGGTATGCTTGTCATCGGCAAGGACTAGGGAGTGTTTTAGGATAAAAAGAAACGTAATAGAGCTAAGCACAGGCTAAAACCTAGAGGACAACCTGGTACAGATTGCTTTCCAACAGACACTGGGAGACAAATCCATATTTTAACAGGACAATAACCTAGAACACAAGGCCAAATATACACTGGAGTTGCTTACCAAGATGCCATTGAATATTCCTGAGTGGCCTAGTTACAGTTAAATCTGCTTGAATATCTATGGCAAGACTTGAAAATATCTATCTAGCAATTATCAACATCCAATTTGACAAAGCTTGAAGAATGTTTTAATTAATGTGCAAATACTGTACAATCTAGGTGTGCAAAGCTTTTAGAGAGTTACCCAAAAGAATGACAGCTGTCATCTCTGCCAAAGGTGATTTTCACTCTCAAAATGACATTTTTTTTTTTTTATAGAACATCAATCTGATTGGGTGTGCCTGTCAGGGCATGGCTCCCCAGTGGGTGTGCCTCAGTCCACCCAGGCCCATCCATGTCTACACCCCTGATGCAAACAGTGCATGATGACAATTGCGGATCAGAAATAGCTTACTAACCAACACTTTGGACTAAACTTTTTCAATACCTGGTTTGCATACCCATTGTTGCCTTAGTTGGCATTTACTGATAGATATCATAAGTCGAAATGTCTTTCCTACCAAGCCGGCTACCGATGACATTCTTCTGTGAGCTGCTCCATGCCAAAACCAGTCGAGAGCTGCGCACTCTTGCTGCCTGCAGATGATATTCCGCTGAAACTAGGCTATGTGTGCGGCGTGCATGTGAATATATTTCACATGCTTTGCAATTGTGTAGGCTGCTTTGTGCATGATATCTTTATTATACTACATATGGAATAAGTCGTATACCTCCACTACACTACTTTGATATGCATCAGTAGGGATTAAGAAGTGAGTATAGGCAATGCCCACTGAAAAATAAGTGTGTAGACGGTTAATACCTGCATATAGCCTCCACTGGCCATTTGTGTTTTACATAAAGTGCTCTCTCCTACACAATGGTATTACGGTTGCTGTCCTTTCAGAATCATGAACCTGTCACACACTGAAGGCCTATAGGTTCGCCGCTGTACTAACCTGTCACACATTGAAGGCCTATAGATTCACCACTGTGCAAACATGTCTATAGTAGATATAAAGGCTGTTAAGAAACTGTATTAAGGTTTCAATAAATATTTGGCCTGGCGAAGGGGTTTTATGCGCTGACTGAATGGAAGCTAATTCGAGTTTTTTACTCCGCTGGCCTCGGCTGGTCTTGGGAAGAAATTAGGAGTCCTCGCTGTCCGAGACTGAGTACAAATGTATCTGACACGGAGACAAGACCAAGACACTCAACATGGGGTCCGTGACCGGTCTAGAGTACTACAACACTGCCCGGAGATAGAAGCTGTTTTTCAGTCTCTCTGTCCCAACTTTGATTTACCTGTACTGTCGCCTTTTAGATGGTAGCGGGTTGAACAAGCCGTGGCTCAGGTGGCTGAGGTCCTTGATATATTTTAACATCATTGTTTTTTTAACACAAATAAACATTTGATTAATAAAATATTTAGTCAGTCGTCTTCTTCAAATGAAGGGGATGATGACACAATCTTTGTAAGAGGCAGGGAAACTGATTTAATTTTTCCTCAACTCGTGGCTCAGTCATTTCATTCAGGGTAAGTGGAGTTAGCCGTGAGTTAGCCTCTGAGTAGGTTAGTTCTGAAGGATTCGTTGACATAGAAATTTACCTGGCTAAAAAGTGAGCCCCTTTCACATGACCAAAGATACCTCGCTACAGTGCATTCAGGAAGTATTCAGACCACTTCCCTTTTTCCACAATTTGTTACGTTAGACTTATTCGAAAATGTATTAAATTAAACATTTTAGTCATCAATCTACACACAATACCCCATAATGACAAAGTGACAACAGATTTTTTTAAATGTATGCAAATGTATTAAAAAGAAAAATCTGAAATACCTTGTTTACATAAGTATTCAGACCCTTTGTTATAAGACTCGAAATTGAGCTCAGATGCATCGTGTTTCCATTGATCATCTTTAAGATGTTTCTACAACTTGATTGGAGTCCACCTGTGGTAAATTCAATTGATTGGACATGATTTGGAAAGACACACACCTATTTATATAAGGTCCCACATTTGACAGTGCATGTCAGAGCAAAAACCAAGCCATGAGCTGGGCTCCCAAGTGGCACATTGGTCTAAGTCATTGCATCTCATGCTTGAGGTTTCACTACAGACACTCTGGTTCGAATCCAGGAGTCCCAGAGGGCAGTGCACAATTGGCCCAGGGTCGTCTGGGTTTGGCCGGTGTAGTCCATCATTGTAAATAAGAATTTGTTCTTAACTTACTTGCTAGTTAAATACATTTTAAAACATTCTGAGATTGAAGGAATTGTCTGAAGAGCTCAGAGACAGAATTGTGTCGAGGCACAGATCTGGGGAAGGGTACCAAGGAATGTCTGCAGCATTGAAGGCCCCCCAAAACACAGTGGCCTCTATCATTCTTAAATGGAAGAAGTTTGGAACCACCAAGACTCTTCCTAGAGCTGGCCGCCGGGCCAAACAGAGCAATCGGGGGAGAAGGGCCTTGATCAGGGAGGTGACCAAGAACCTGATGGTCACTCTGACAGAGCTCCAGATTCCCTCTGTGGAGAACCTTCCAGAAGGACAACTATCACTGCAGCACTCCATCAATCAGGCCTTTATCGTAAAACATCAACCAGCTAGCTAGGTGTATAGATAGCTAGCTACTTAGCTAAACAATGGAAGGTGCACAATCCATGGCTACACAGCTAATCTTAGCTAGCTCTTTAGGATATCTTGACGTGCTAGAGAGTAATAGAAACAAGTTGAGAAGAAGTCACTAAACAAAGCGCGTTTTATTATTTTCTGAATTTATTTGTTTCTCCTGTCTTGAATGCAGAAGTTCTATTTTGCGATCCCCCAAAATGCCGTCTGTATGACAAGATGTTCAGTCAGTCTACATGATAACCAGACTCTTTCTGCCATACATAGATGTGGTGAAGGAGTCAATGGAATGCAGACATGTAGAAGTTGTCAGTTTTCAGGTTTAGAAGAAGTGACTGCTAAATGCCTACTCCCGTTCGTATAAACTTGTTAGCATAGCTAGCATACAGAAATCGGTGGCGGTAATCAAATTCGTGTTTACCTGTAATGCAGTTGATTGGTAAGGATGACATAAACATGTGTTGGGGTTGACATCCATACAAGCATTATACTCAGATGTTTACCTAAACATAGTGTGAAATATGTATAAACAATAGCCTACATGTAGGCTAATTCTGCTGGAGGGCAATGGCAAGACTCAGGATCTTTCCCTCATGGCCCTTTCCTCCACGTGTTTCCATGGCAACCCCATTGTTTTGGTTGAGATCGATTGACCTCTTTACCGCATCTACAGTATGCATTCAAACTACCCTAAAACCCCTTAAATTATGCACTTACCTAAGGAAAATGTTTTAGGGGCTCTGCAGCACCCTTAAATTTCCTTAGGTAAGGGGAAATTATTTATTCAGGGAAATCTTTAAAGGAAACACTTAAGATGTTTTATGCAAACGGGCCCAGGTCCTTAGCACAATCGCTCTCCCTCTTCCTCTTGCTCTTTATCCCTCGTTCTTTCTATCTTTATATACCACCTTTATCTCTCCATCTCTTATCCCCTTCTACTATCAACATCTATCTCTATCACTCTTTTCCTTACAGTCATACTCTCTCTCTGCCTCAGTAGACCAATTATGGCTAAGCTGATTCCGATTGCGACCTGCGATACACCTGAGGTACATGGTCAGGGGAGTTAGCGTGTAGCCGATCTGTTTTACATGTTATTGACAAGATGGAAGTATCATGGTCTTTTTATTACACCAATTTCATTCTTGGCCAATTTCCCCTTCGGCAGGTTAGTGGCAGTTCGCAATAGATTTTTTTGTTGTGTGGAATTGATCAGCGAACTGCTTGAGCAATTTATTGGTCCCCTTGCATCTGTGATTAAGATCCGCATGCTACGTGCCCTTATCTATGTGTCCGTCAATATTTTGCAAGACTGATTGTGGGATCTTGGCACTCATATTAAAAAAAGGTTGCATTGTGTTCTATATGAGCGGGGGTTGACTTCCCTGGGGGATTCTTTGTTGTTCTCTGGAACATTTTAAATCACCTCTGACCATAGCAATGTCATGTCTTAAGTCAATAAGAATACAGACATGCCTGTTAAGTCTGACCAGAAATGACAACAGAATATTTGATCACGTGTCAACTTGGGCCCAAGTTTAATTCAAACGAATCCTTTCTCATTGGAAGCCGTTGTAATGTATGAGATTCATATTAGAGCAGTCAAAGGCCAAAACCACCATGACATCAGCGGTGCATTTTCTTTGGGAACTCAAGGCTAGGATAATTACAAAGAAGATAGTATAGGCAAACATCTGAGTACTTTTTAAATATACACTGCATGAGTTGGTAGGCAAGGGGGAGTGCAAGCAACCATGTAAGTCATTATATGTGCCAGCTCTATTAAATTCAAACCACAGACTCATGTTTAGCTGGACTGTACTAATAGCCTAGCCTACTGTCCTGCTGCATCTTTCCCACTGGGTGTTGAGACACAGCTTGGATATAATAAGGATCAGGCGGAAAGCCATTCAACAAGCTCAAGAGCTATCCAGGAGTCATCCTTTTAATTTAGTTAATTTACAGGCAGCTTCTTATTATTAATTTGACTTAGAATAATGCTGGGCCAGTTGAAATACATGTTTTTTCCATTGAAGACGTTTGTAGTAGTGAATTTATAATCTTTCCCTCTCCCTGTTTCTCTCTCTCCCTACCTCTATCTCTTTCTCTCTCTTACTCTCTCTTTCTATTTCTCTCTCTCTTCTCCCTCCCTTTCCTCCTCGCTCGAATGTAGCGATGGTAAATGAAACTGATTTCCAAGCCATTACTTTCTAACATATTAGCAGTACATAAACTGATTTGTTTCAAGATTTGTGGCCTTGGAAACATAATTTGACTCCAAATTTTATTACATGGCCACAGAGTGCCGGCCAGACATTACGTTAGGCGACAATCACATGTGGGTTTGAGGGCTGATGCAGAAAACGAGGCAGACCAGTGTCTCAGGCAGACGTACACTCCTGAGAAATCGACTTCACGTCCACATTACCAAAGCCTGCCACTGAAAGAGAGATTTTATGCTGAAAGACAGATTGATAGTGGACCATATGATGTCATCATGCATAGTCCAGTGTTTTGGGGTGGGAGATGGTATGAAAAATGTACAAGTTCATGTCAACGTGGAATGGAATGTATTGATAATAGTGATGTGGAGATTTGATTGATGGAGGTGAGAAACATTTGCACAACGTTCTGCTTTGGAGTATTTTTAGTCTAATTTAACTATACTTTAATTGATTCCTCATGGTCTACGCTGGATTTGACTTTAATGACTAGAAACTGGGGTATGAAAAATAATTGGATGTGCCAAACTATTTATCCTACATGTCAGAAGAAATAAAGTGTTCTCGAAATAGACTTATAACACACTGTGTCAGGGGCTTAATATTAATGACACTATAGAGCTGAATAGAGGGAGATGTGTGATACAATGCCAAATAGTTCAATATCTCAACTTTTCTGATTTTGGTGCATGAGTATCAGTGGAGGCTGCGGAGGGGAGGACGGATCATAATAGTGGCTGGAATGGAGTCGATGGAGTGGTATCAAACACATGGAAACCATGTTGTTGATGGGGTTGATACCACTCCATTGACTCCATTACAGACATTATTATGAGTTGTCCTGCCCTCAGCAGCCTCCACTGATGTAGTACAGGTGAGTGATAATTGAACCAGTGATAAATGATCTATAACAAAGGTGTGCTATACACAGTGATCACTCACCCCCTATACCCCCCCACCGCACATAACAATCTAGTTATTGGGCTCACAGCAACAAGGCCTATAGAGAGAGAGAGAGAGAGAGGACTGTCCTGCTCTGGCACAACACAGTCAATTAAGCATTTACTAATGTAACATACATCAAACTAGAAATAATTTAGGAAGAAAAAGGTAGATGTAGGCTATATCAAAATCCAGCCAAGAAAACACTCACATGCATGTGACACAGGTTTTTACAAATTCCATTTGCAATGCAATGTTTATTATACCATATTCACAATGAATAGACTATGGAGTTGATTGATTAGTTCAGCAACTGATAGTCAATCCCATATTATTTGCCCTCTCTTTGGTTTTTTACACATTCATATCGTGGAATAACAAATACATCCATAAACATGAAAGGGAGAGGGTCATGTCTAAAAGTTTAGAGTATGCACAAGTAAAAAGTTGAAAAGTCTAACTGTACTGCTGTCGACAGCTGAATATGTGCCAAGTAGATGATGTGCTCGTTAAGAATCAGGAGAGCGCACTTGGTCAGGTCACCTCCTTTCCCACATCACAGCCCCATCAGAAATTCTTTCAAGTGTCCTTCTGCGTCGCCAAAGATGACAACAGCAAATCGATAAGTGCTTGAAATGAAAAGAAGCCGTCGGTTTGCCCCCGAGGCAAAAGATTTCATAGCACCAGCAGCAAGCAGTCTTGACTGAACTTCATGCATTCTTTTGCACCTTTCTTCGTGAAAAAGAGAAGGCAGGCTCTCGTTTTTATTCTCCAGATGAAGGTAAGCGCGGTTATAGAACAACGTGACTCTCAAGACGCAGACTTTTCCCCCTTCTGATATGACAGGCGGGGTTGGGCGTGATGTACCAAAGGGATGCATGCCAGGTTGATATATTTGATAACAGAGTTGGGGGATTTAGGAATTCTGCGGCCCACACGGAGATCAAATATAATGGGTGTATATAGGACATCTTCAGAACATTTTGTGACCTGATATTAAAAAAAGGCGTCGCAGAACAGAAAATATAGCCCTATATCTGCATTACAGGCTACCTTGCGCGTGTATTAATTCATAATAACCTACGAATGTGCTTGTTATTTAACTAGGCTATAGACATGTGTTATGCCTATGACCGGACGCAGAGAAAATCAGGGATGCAACTCTCATAAATAAGGGTAATTGATTTCCTGTGTCCATAGATCTAATCCGATTGCCTTACACGAAAATGATAGCACCAGTATAATCATATCTTTACAATAGTTCATTAGACATGCACGTCGAATGCATAATTTACCCACAAGACTATAAGGCCTACATGTTAGGAAGGTGTTTTAAATAGTATGCGTAAAGGTATTCTGCGCGCATCATTAAATTAAAGGGGCAATGTGGGGGAAAACATAAGATATACAAGTCCTCTGTCGTGTGCATGTTTTGCTTCAGTGCCCCTTTGCCGCGAAATTCCCATGTGGTTGTGTGCATTAATTCCTTGTTTAATGAGAGTATGACTAAAAATGTGAAAGAAGGATTAGGCACGTGAAATGTACATCCGGTCTGCTTGGCTCATTTAAGATGTGAAAGGAATATCAGTCTGTATTTTAAGGATCTATAAAGTGCATTTGCATCCCAGCCAGCTGTTCGCTTCTGCAGAAAATATTCGATAAGTCTAACAAAAAACGTGTCAATTAAAATGTAGGCCTACTAACTAGATTTATATAAATGTTTATCTCTGTTACACCAAAAATCTCACACAAAAATGTTTCACTTTAAACTGCCAAAACATTATATAAATGTTTTCAATTAACATTTAAGACATGGTAATTTACACTGACACTGTAAATCTGTATCAAATGGCAGATATTTGTTTTATCATGATATGAACATTCACAATTCTCATATTTGCGCCTGCCAACTAAATTCTAGTCTACTTTTATGGTTTATTGTTGTGATGCTGGTTAGTAAATGTAATCAATTCATGAATATATAGCTTTAGCGACTGGTTTCTGGTAAATTTCAACATGTATAAGACTTTCTTCCAGAAAATGTATTGTAGCCTATGTGGGCTGCAAAGAAATGATTGACTTGGAAATAACAGTGATAGAAATTAACATAGGCTTCAAATGCCCTAATCTTACTGAGAGATATAAATAGTATAGGCTATTTTATACGGGAATTATAGAGTCAAAAAATATGTAGTCATTGCCAATTTGCTTATGCAAACATACACTGTGAATTAATTCCATATTTGATATATTATCTTAATTAATGAAGGCCTAAAAAACAAGAAAATACGAAGGGTAACCTATTTGTTTTAATGAGGTTTTATGCAATACTGTTACATTTCGTTTATTTTATTTTTCATTGTGGTTGTGAATTGAGCGTTTCTAAGTTTATACTGTCTTTAACTACACATGCACGTCGGCGCAGATAAAGACACCCACTGAGGAACACACACTCACACAGACACACACCCACGCGCTCTGTCTCAAAACTCAAGAGTGAGAGAAAAAAATGCGCCACTCTTTGAGTGACTGTCTGGGGAAAAAAGTTGTTAAGGCAGAGGACGATCCAAGAAGAGAATTATCTACTGAAGTGACAGCGCCTGCTTCACCATTTTTAATCGCACTGTTAGCTAGATGGTTATGAAATCGTAGGTGGCTTCAGTTTTTATCCAATAAGCGGGGGAAAAAATAAATCTAAGTAGCTCTGAGACTTTTTCCTTCGGGAGGCAGACAGCAACTTTCATATTTTGGACCTGGAACTTCGCTGTCTCCGGTTCTTATCTGAAAGGTGAGAAGCGGACCCATCGGTGTGGAATTTACCTCTTAACCAGACAAGAATAAAACAGGAAAGGACGAAAAGCGCTGGCGTCTTCGACCACTGGTAAGTGCTGAGGCTACACTTTGCGGAGATGTGAGTTAATGCAAGTGAAATAATTCGTTCCACCACGGGTTAGCCTTTTCGGCGTAATCTGGGAAAATCTGATGTGAATTTCATCAGCACCGCAGTAATATGAAGGGACATGATAAGTGAGTTCGTGGCAGGTTTCACCTTACAAGTCCGCCAGATGATAATGATGTATCGTTAGCACTGAATTGAACATGGAATGGACTGGACTTCATGGTCTTGCGCCTCTAATTAGCCTAATGCAAAAACACATGTTTTTGTTTTTTATTTTCTTAATGCAGACAGGCTGGACTGGGGTTGTTCGTGTTTTTGAAGGGAATTGTGCAAACCAAAGAAATAAAGAAGCATACATCGAACCTTCAAATATCGCTTCTGATTCAACAATTGGTTGTGGGCTAATGGACTGATTGCGCATCAGTTGCGTTGCGTATATTGCTGTGATTGCATTCTTAATCTCAAACTGGCCATGTATCCGATTGAAATAAATATAATATAGGCTATTTATATTATATATCGATTATAGTAACACCCTCAAAATATTGTACACCAGTAAAAGGCATATTAATGATGATATAGATCAATACTGATCATTTATGCGTATGACTAGGCTATCAACGAATATAGACCGAATGTTATGATTTAGGACAAACATAATTAGACATTCAATGGTGTCACAATACACACATTTAAATTGACCTAATTATTATTATTATATTTTTATAAGTGGTAATAATACAGTAGGCCTAGTAGCAGTAGCAGTAGTAGTAGCAGTAGAAGTAGTATTAGTACCAGTAGTAGCAGTAGTAGTAATAGTAGTAGTAGTAGTAGAACTAGTAGTAGTAAGCCTTGTAGTAGGCCTAGTAGTAGTAGTGGTAGAGTGGTAGTAGTAGTAGTACCAGTAGCAGTAGTAGTAGTAGTAGTAGTAGTACCAGTAGTAGCAGGTAGTAATAGTAGTAGTAGCAGTAGTAGAACTAGTAGTAGTAGGCCTGGTAGTAGTAGTAGTTGTTGTTGTTGTAGTAGTAGCAATACTAGTAGTAGTAGTAGTAGTAGTAGTAGTAGTAATAGTAGGATCAGTGGTAATAGTAGCAGCAGTAGTAGTAGTAGTAGTAGTAGTAGTAGTAGTAGTAGTTGTTGTTGTTGTTGTTGTTGTTGTTGTTGTTGTTGTTGTTGTAGTAGTAGTAGGCCTAGTAGTTGTAGACCTAGTAGTAGTAGTAGTAGTAGTAGTAGTAGTAGTAGACCTAGTAGTAGTAGTAGTAGTAGTAGACCTAGTAGTAGTAGTCATAGTAGTAGGCCTAGTAGTAGTAGTAGTAGTAGTATAGTAGTAGTAGTAGTAGGCCTAGTAGTAGTAGTAGTAGCAGTGTTAGTAGTAGTAGTAGAAGTAATAGTAGCAGTGTTAGTAGCAGTAGTAGCAGTAGTAGTAGTAGTAGTAGTAGTAGTAGTAGTAGTAGTAGTAGTAGTAGACCTAGTAGTAGACCTAGTAGTAGTAGTAGGCCTAGAAGTAGTAGTAGTACAATGGTTATCATAATGAGAGATTTGCAAAGTAATGTATAGTATGTATTAACTATGCTTGCAAGCTAAATTGGAGTTAAAATAAACTTCTACAAACAGGTACATTTACCTCCTAATCGTGCAATATTAATTGAACTATTACTTCTTATTTTTAAGTAACACGAATCCAATTAATATGATCAATTGAACTTCTAACATTTCTCACACAGGCCTATGTGCATACAAGGCTACTGCTCCTTTTTGTGGCCATGTAATTTTATTCGCCCAAAACTTAAACAGGAACTTTCAAATTCAAGTGAATATTTTCGATATTTCTATGTGGCTTCTTTGAAACGGCTATTCTCCGTCAATGTCATTTCCAAATCAGTTGTAAAGAGAAGGGGTTAAGGGGAGCCTGCTGAAATATGAATGAAATCGTATTTCTGCCGCTGATTAGATAACACGAGGGATTTGCAATAACCTTGCACCTTGCAACCTGACACCCCATCTTTCATTTTACGGCGGAATACACGAGAACCTGCTCCACTCAAAACCAGGGTTAGCAGGTACACGCCATGGGAAAACTAACTTCCGATTGCTCACCCTTTTGAATAAAATCACAGATGTATGCTATAAAGCAGGTGAGGCGAGTAGGAGATCCGTGCCGCGCAGGCGGGTCCAGAGAGAAAAATAATGAAGGGGGAAAACGGTTAACAGCATGATTGCATGCAAATTTCCCATCTTAAATTATCATAAGCAAACAGTCGGAAGTCTGGTCTAATAAAATCCCATCTGTGTTACTTCATATCGAGTTAGTATAGAGCTGCGATAATGAATTTTGTAATATCCCACCGACAGACATCTCAATCAGCCATTAATCCCGTGATTTTACTGCGGATTCACTCAACTTCCAGCGCCCCAAACTGCTGCATGCTGCCTGGCACAATTTACGCCAACCCCGTCACAGAGTACGGTTGTACTGCTTTTCTGTGGGACTGCATGGGCCTCACATTTGAAGAGCAGTTTAAGTAATGGGGCCTATTCAAACGTTGGATATGTGAGGAAACTTGAGGAAAATTGTGTATAGCGTCATATATTAACAATTATGAAAACATATAGGTGAAAATTGTGTTTGGTCCTGTACTACAATTTATTGACTGTAAATTAATAATAATTCTGTGATTTCTTTGGAGCACACAAGGTAGTGTGTAATCGATGCAACATTTTCAGCATTCTCATAATACATCCAGTCCCTCTCTTTTCCAGAAGCCGTTCCTCTAATTGCAACAATGGACTCCCACTGCCGCAAACTTGCATCAACTTGTGCACAAATAGGTGAGTATCTATGTGTAACTCTTGACGCACCATCACCACACGTCAACGTGACATTATTTTCGCCCACTACAGAAAACAGATGCTGAGATTATAGCAGCATAATTTCGCGTTTTGTTTCCGTTGCATAGCAGGAAATACGATGCATTTCTCTTCTTTAATTGTCACTTTTTGTCACAAAGGCCTACTTCTTCATTCCCAAAATGTCAGAGACCTGTCTAGGCCTAAATGCGCTTTAGTCTAGTTAATATGGAAAAAGTGGTTTTATACTGTCTTAGAGTGGCACCTGGTGGCTGGGTATGGATGTGCAGTAGCGGGCGACTGGAAAAGGTCTAAGCATAAATTCTATCTTCATACACCCAGCTTTTGTTAAACGTGCCAGAGGTTACAAATTACTCGCAACACTATATATGGACTACTTTTCTTTGTTGTCATGTTGTCTGTTTTCTTCATTTGACGTATTAAGTAGTCTAATAGCCGACCCTTGGCCTATGAATGACAGGCTATCTAATTGTATTTATTAAATTAGCCTATAAGGAACTCTTATTTTTATGAGACTCCCATTGAAACGTACAGTAGCTGTAATGGAAATCCATGCTGAATTAATGTATCTTACACCAAGTTGTGGCCCATATCAGTTAGCCTATGCCAAAATATGATGACGCATTTTAAATCCATACACAGAAATATGCACATAAACAAAAATTGCTATTGTCCATAAGATGCATTAAAGAAAAATACCGTTTATTTCGTCTGGGCCATGTCAATAATGTTGGAGTGGATTTAATTGATTTTGTTTTCAGGGAATGACATAAAACGAACATTGTTTAAGTGCTAAACGAATGACCAGTTTGTCAACTCTTAATTTAGCTCATTTTATTTTCGTTCATGCTATATTGGATCTAATCTAGTGACAAAGCACGCATCATCCCGTGAGCCTACTTTGCTCCATAGCAGCAACTTGAGCAAGGACGGCGTTATGATCACTCATTGATTAACAGTAATAAGATAAATAGAAAACATAATTATTTGAGGTAATGCAATGATGAGCCAACGAGGCTTGCAAATGTAGGCACCGGAGTGAAGAGACACTCGAGCGACCTGATTATTGGGATCCCCTTTCAACTGTTTTACACCAGCCTTAATATATGCAGGTCTTGATAGATTGACTCCAGGGAAAACTAAATGTATAATGAAAGCTTATTCGTGAGGAGGAATATACTAATGGGGGAATCTGATGTCCCCTTAATCTTATGTAAAAAGCCTTGTCGTCTCCCTTATATTGACTGAATTACTAATTAATGGCCCTCTATGGCGTATCGCGCGCGGTAATCCGCGGAAGAGAGATAAAGCATCCTGAAGGTAAAACAGAAGAGGAAACCGATAATCCACTGCAAGTCTAGTATTACTTTCAGAAAATAATTGAGCAATCACTTGCTTGCATAGCCTACACAAAACCTTTGGACTGTTATGCCATTTACATGTTTTTCTTTTGAAATGATTAGTATTATTTTTTTTGCCTATTAAAAAAGACATAAATCAATACTCAGAATCCTCGCCAACACGCAGACTGCAGGTGAATGCTTTAGGCCTATGTCATGTTCAAATAAAATGAGTCACCATTTAGACCATGAAGCATTAGACCCCACATTAATCGCATATCAGGGAGATTTAAACAAATAAAATCCACCTGATATGTCTGACAGGGGTGCATGGATAGGCATTCCCGAGAATCCTCAAATCAACTGAAGAAATAAATGATGAACGGAAGACATGCAGGCTAAATTCACATCTTCAGTCAAGGATTGCATATATTATCGGCCAGCTACATATGTACCTACAGTGGGGTGGCTAAACACACAACACGAAATTATTTTTTATAAGGAGGGAGGATGGAGGAATAATCATACCCTTGGTTTCAACAGCTTACGCTACCTTCCTCCATGGTCCGCGGGCAGCTCTCCCACAAGAGTGCAAATAACGTGTATATCAAGGGCTTTCACGGGATTAGCTCAATAACGTATTAGTAGCCCATATCCTGATATCTACGAGAATGGGGTGAAAAAATATTCAGCAGTTTACATGCCGGGCTATTGCCTTATCAAGAAATCATGCAACATTATTTTTTTTCATCAACTCAAATTATTCATAATTTGTGTGATATTATTATTTCTATTATTATTAATTAATAATATCAATGCATTCATAAATAATAATATATTATAAATTAATATATTATCTGACTTGTGGGGACTGACAACGTTTTCTTCCAAATTATTGTGTATAGTGTAGCATGAATGAAGATTTTAATGCTGTTTGCATTTACAATGTTAACACAAAGGCCTAAGGGGAAGTATAGTGGTCACATGTAACTGCTGTCAAAAGCCTGATTAGAGAATATCCTCCAAGCATAGGCCATTTATCTGCTAGGATACTGGACATATGTTTACTTTATTTTTAGGCGTCATGATCTTGAGGGAATTAGCGAAAATGAAATGGGAAATCAGCTCTAAGTCATTAAAAGTCCTTATACCAAATTCTTAGGCAAATGAGAGTCTTATCAGATTAAAAACCACTACAAGTCGACTCCCTGAGAACCGCTGAGAGGTCCAAACGTGCAGGATATCGGCTAAGGACCGAGATAAACTGCGTCATTTTGACGAGCTAGAATGAAATGGTTACTTATTGCCTAAACCAAGGCCATTTAACTTTTACCCAATTGTTGACAAATTAGGATAAATGTGTGACTAGATTGTGTCACTTTACTTTTGATGTGGTTGATTTATCTGGTCATCATTTATCTGGTAGTCCCGAAATGGGCAACAACTTGAAAGTGACAACATCAGTTCTGTGAACTGGGCCCTGAATGGGGTCAGCGCATCACCATATCCCCATCATTGACATACTGTAGCGTTGCTCTTGTGCCTTGCTTTAGAGATAGCTGACTGTTAATGGAAAGGTCAGTTCATCAGGTCATCTTTATTGCTTCGTTTCTTCAATGGGAAGAAGATAAGATTAGCAAGAACACAATGAATAGGCCAAATTTGACCAAATAAATGCATCATGCTGTTCGTTTGACTTGATTTTTAGATATGATTGCCTTAGTTGGGTTAGTGTTCAATTCTGCAAAACGGACATTCGGTTCGTCTTGGGTAGGCTACACTACACGGTGCCTCCTGTCTCTCTTTACATGCTTTTTAAAAAAGAAAAAAAAGCACCGTACTCTACCCCGCATAAACACATTGGCAGACATCTCTTATTTCTCCGCGCACCGGTTGGCTGGGCAAACCGTCATGTCCACGTTGACGGCCTGTATAACAAATGGGAGGGCTCTCGGTGACGTCAAAGGTGTAGGAGAGAGTCACAGTGGGACAGCCAGAGCGCAGCGAACAGCTGAAATGAAGAGTGAGCGGCGTAGTGTGCCTAGCCTCTGGATCTAATATCACCTACCTGCCCTTGTCACTCTGGTACTCCGCACAGCTAACAGTATCAGCCCGAGATACATATTTGCTCTTCCTTCAATCAAAACGCCGTTGCATTTTCATCCAACGCGAATAATGCTGGGTTTCTTCTAAATACATTTTAAGCCGTTTAAACAACTTTTTTTAAACATTAATTTGCCAGAGGAGACGTGTTGTTGTGAATCTTAACACCACTGATTCCCCCTTTTCTCTATCCGTCGGACGTCTCTCTTTTTTTTGCTTGCACTGAGGGAACTTAATCCGCCTCTGACAGCGAGTTTTGCGCGCTATCCTATTCATATGAACTCTATGAAGGATCCATTGAATTTGGACCATCATCACCACCACCACCTAACCGGGACTAAACTCTCCTCCACGCACCACACGGCACTAGCAATGGCCTCTAGTCTGCAGCCGTTGCAGCGGTCTGTGGACTCCAAACACCGGTTAGAGGTGCACACAGTATCAGACACCTCCAGTCCGGAGTCCGTAGGTAAGAATCATCCCGTGGTGCAGACTACTGTCAGCACATGGCTTTTTGAGGATGGATGGCCGTTTTTCTGATGATAGGAAACAAGATGTCTATCTACAGCCTCTCTAAACAAAAGCAGTTTGAGACCGAGGACGTTATTAGTTTATGTATGCAAATAGTCTGGGTATTGGAAATATCAGACAGAGGATCACTCTCTTTTTGACTATGCAGATATTGTGATTGCGCCAGTAATTGATTTATTCATGTCATAAGTGTCAGGGAACGTGACGCTGTCGTTACTTTCATAAGTTATATATATTTTTTCTCGAAATGTTTCATGTCTTCACGCATATTTTTGTAAGTGTAATAATTGTAATAAAACGTTTACATTTTTTTTTAAATGTAAACCTATATTCGATGAATTACAAAATCTAGAAACGTTTTTAAATACCATTTGTGTAGTATTACCATTGTGCATACATACTGACATTGTTTTAGAGTCACGTTGTAGGCTTTTTAACTCATTTTCATGTAGCCTACATGCTTTAAATAAGGAATCGTTACATTATTAGTAGTTTAACTATGCGAGTAACATTTGTTCCAAAGGTTTTAAAATGGGTTCCAATTTTATGAGGATACCTCTTATAATACCACCCAGGATAGGCTACTTCACGCCTGTGACCGACCCGACAATGACTCATTTAGTGTTTTGTTCACTGTTTCAACAGAGAAAGACTCAAAGGGCCAGAGCAAAACTGACGACTCTTCAGATGATCCTTCTAAAAAGAAGCGACAGCGGCGACAGAGGACTCACTTCACAAGCCAGCAGCTACAGGAACTGGAGGCCACGTTCCAGAGGAATCGCTATCCGGACATGTCTACAAGAGAGGAGATAGCCGTGTGGACCAACCTCACAGAGGCCCGCGTCAGGGTAAGGCCCTTGAGAACGAACACCATTCATGTGTATAATTTCGGGTTATTTGTGCCACTCATATATGGAGTCGAGGCAAGGATGTCAATTATTACGCAGGGAATTTGGGCACGCATAATTACTCACCTCCAGAACATGTTGTCTTAGGGAAATAAAATTGCATGACTGGTTATTCTTTGCAATGATATGACTCAGTTATAATGTCACAAAATAGTAAAATACCATACATTAGATGGCTACGCCTATAATGCATTGTTATTTAGAAAATCTCTAATGATAGGCCGTCCACCTACTTTACTCGTATATTTTTCCCTGTACAACAGAATGATTTTACTGTCAATATCTCTGCAGTGGATAAAATGGAAATGTATTAAATATAGCAATTTCACACATTTACTATATTTAGGCTATAATATCACAGTTTTGTTAGATATCTGACATTGCTGATAACTAGATAATTAGGCTGTTATTAGTTGTTTTAGAAAAACAAAGCATAATTACAGGCTAATTAACTTGTTAGCTGTTAGAACTATTGACATTAATGGCTGACAGATACCAATCTTGTTACTATGTTCGTTTGAATGAGGTGCAAAGCTTGTATTTTGCGTTTGTCATTCTCGTGTTGTATAACTAAAGCTACTAACGTGTTTGTCTCCGCCTATGGAGGAATACACATCTTCAGACACCACATTAAGATGGTCCAACGACAGTTAGGAACGATGGATGTGTATTGGGATTCTATTGGAATCAACCCAGATTGCTCTGCACGAGAGACAGTGACTCAATTAGGCCTGGTAGAGTTGCAATCCAACATACTATTGTTATCACAAATAGCGTTGCGCTTTTACAATCGTTTTTTGGGGGGATTATGTAAATTATTTAAACGTCTGAGAATAACTAGATTTTTGGCATAGCCTGTGTTAACAATAATAATAATTGAGTTGTATATTTATATTATTTTGCAAAGCCTGTGTTAACAACAATAATAATTGAGTTGTATATTTATATTATTTTGCAAATTGGTAAGGTGACATTTGTCATTTGTGAGAAATTAATTTAAGTGATTTACAGTTGTATGTCTGATTTTGACTTAAGACACACCTGAAGGCCACACATGAATACCACATCTGGTTCCTTGCAGACCAATTAGGCTACCCATCAATTACATTTTTGTGAATTGCACAGGATAGCCAACAAGTCCTAATATTCTTATGTTGGCCTGTTGGCTATAAAATAAAGCTCATGGGGCCGCCTTCATATTGCATTAATAGCCTATTATTAAATTCTGAACTCATATTTGTCTT
Organism: Oncorhynchus mykiss; assembly: GCF_013265735.2. Taxonomy (NCBI): domain Eukaryota; kingdom Metazoa; phylum Chordata; class Actinopteri; order Salmoniformes; family Salmonidae; genus Oncorhynchus; species Oncorhynchus mykiss. The sequence continues at coordinate 17,229,491 of NC_048578.1, forward strand.
TGTCATAGGTGTGGTTCAAGAACCGGCGAGCAAAATGGAGGAAAAGGGAAAGAAACCAGCAAGCCGAGCTATGCAAGAACGGCTTCGGTCCTCAGTTCAATGGACTTATGCAGCCCTATGAAGACATGTACCCCAGCTACACATACAACAACTGGGCCGCCAAAGGGCTAACTTCGGCCTCCTTGTCCACCAAAAGCTTCCCTTTTTTCAATTCCATGAACGTCAACCCTTTGTCATCGCAGACGATGTTCTCCCCGCCCAACTCCATCTCTTCAATGAGCATGACTTCCAGTATGGTGCCGTCCTCGGTTACTGGCGTGCCCGGTTCGAGCCTCAACAGCCTCAATAATTTAAACAACCTTAGCAACCCCTCTCTGAATTCGGGAGTTCCCACGCCAACCTGCCCATACGCCCCGCCGACCCCTCCTTATGTGTACAGGGACACTTGTAACTCCAGTCTGGCAAGCCTGAGACTGAAAGCCAAGCAGCACTCGAGTTTTGGATACACCAGTGTTCAGAATCCAGGCTCAAATCTGAGCGCGTGCCAGTACGCCGTGGATAGACCAGTGTAATACCTGAGAATTTCACGAGCCCCAGTCAGAGGAACGAGAGACTACTTCTTTTTTTTTTTCAAAAGGGCACTAGAATACTAAACCACCGAAACCCGCGATGGAGTTTCAAACTTAAACGGAAGTAATTAGGCTTTTTTTTTTATCCTAATTAGTATTTTGTTCTACACCGGCGAGTGGAGAATGTATGATACTTTACTTTCCACGCTTGTTTATTTTGAGGTTTCTAATTTTGGACGTTAATTGACTGAAAGGTTGTATATATATCGAAATATCATCTCCAGTTTATTGAGGCGAATGCTGTTGCTCTCCAGTTTTCTCAAGGTTAAATTTAACAAAGCATGTGAAAACCCTAAAGGAATAATGTTTTGCTTGCAAACAAGGGAATGTACATACTAAACGCACCAGTTGTGTGTTTCTAACATATTATAAATTTATTATTAAATGTCTGTGTGAATATCGATTTAGAGTAGCAATCTTGCGTATAAAAAGACGCATCAAATGTTCCTGCGAAATTAAATTGGTTTTGCTCTGTGTATACTATTTAGTACGGAATTTTGTTTCGGTTTTTTTTCAACAAAAAAATAAATAAACTATTGTGTTTTATTTAATGGAAGTAAATATATTGTTCAAAACGTTTTGTTGAGGATTTTTGTGCTGATCAAAGTGTTAGTGTGAGTTTTGTCGAGTCTATAGTGCAGGGAATGACAGTGTGTCTATCGGGGTTCGATTATGCTAGCTACCAGGCCTACTAATCTAAAGCGAAAACAATGGCCCTCTCCAATACACATATGAATCGAGACGCAGGGAGATTCACGAGTGGAGAGGGCGAGATGCCCCGCCAGATTAACTGCTGAATACATGTCTGCTTTTTAGCCAAGGACCCGGAGTGATCACTGGTGCTTGAAATAACACTGGAATCAACAAACTGGAATTGGACCACACAACAAAGGCCCGAGCTCATTACCTTCTGACACATAATAATCACGAGTGCTATATATAGCCAAACAATGAGCAGCACTGGACGTTTAAGATGCGCCTCTTGATGCAGTGGAAAGTGATTATAGACTTACATAACATTCTATATCACAAAATAATCAATAATACCAATACAATGTTAGCATCTTGTTTTTATTTTGACTTGTGCAATGTTCTACAAATCTCTCATAAACACAACGATTAACTATTGCAAAACCATTCTCTAGCCTATTTGAGATATAGGCTATATGACAGGCCTATGGCCTCGTGTTCTGGGCGTAGATGTTCATATTGTAAATATTTTCACTTTTGCTATATTTGTTGTGCAGATCTACAACAATCTGTCTTTTCAATAAGATAACAACACCAATCATAATATCAATAACAATTGGCTAACTATGACTACGATAATAACAATGTTATACTTGGCTGAATAGTACATTAAACATTTTTAAATGTGGCCTACTATTTTTTCCAGAGAGCCCATGCACCTTCTGTTACGCATTGTGTTGACATGTTCGTTCCGGGATGGTAGTTTTGTCTATACAGTCCTGTTTACAATGTGCTGTGTGGTCCGTTATCAAATGCACCAGTGCGTTTATAGAAAATCAAAACAACTACAAGGCACCGAGAAAATATAATTCACAAGTTTGAACAAACAAAGAAAGCTCGGGGACGGAGGAGGCTGAGACTTGCGATCTAATGTCAGCGCAGAGCTCGAGATCATTGTAGAGCGCTGATGAAAAATGGAAGAGTTACCACTGTTGGCCACATTGGCTAACAAGGAAAATCCAACCTTCAGCAGATGTCGAGGGAAATAGCCTTCCATTCGAAATCAAATGCACTGTGCATGGGGGTTTATTTGGCCTAGAGGAATTATTTCATATTTTCAGGTGAGCCCTTGTTCATACAATGTTTGAAACAATAATTGACCTAATTTAGTTGTGCTGTAGCGAAAGTCAATCACTATTTTATTAGCACATATTAATGCGCGTTGAGGCTCATCAAATATAACATAACATGAAATAAATACTGGTCTGATTTTTTTTAGCAGCATCCACCAGCTGGAGCACCTAGGCTACACCAAACGAACCTTTTCCATAAAAAGAGCCCCCCTAAAAATGTTTCCTAAAGACCTGGAGGCAGTACATTTTCAATTTCAGATCCACTCGAGTTTGATGGAGTCGGTAACATGGAGCAATATTAGACTGACAATGATAAATCTTGCAGCCTGGCGAATATGCAGTCTGCGTCTCAATACACATCCCAATCAACATTTGGGCACAGAGGGCCTGAAGAGACTTCAGGGAGTCTTCAGGGAGACATCTCACTCGCCCAGAAACCGCCCAAGCCTCCAGACCTCTCCTTCTGTTAAGCATGGACTACCTGGTAAGAAATATATTTCAATGTTTTCAATAAATTACAAAAATATAACAGGGTTGACAGGCTTATTTTTTGGTAATTGACCACAAGTGGTTTGCTCAAACATTTTATTTGTGACCAAATTATTTCACGTTTTTGAATTTAAAATGATGCAAAATGCTTTTAGCTTTTAAAAATTTAGGAAGGCAATCTATTTGACCAGGTTTATTTGGTTGCAGCTCAATTTTACCTCCTGCAAAACGAACGTCCTTAATAATATTAAAAACGCTTCGGTTTGATATCTGTCATTATTGAGATTCATTTTAAAGCGATGTAAACAACCATTCAAAAGTAAACTCAACACCTTGTTTCATGAAGTCAATGTTAGTTCAAGAGCTTATCCTCCACCAAGCTGGGCCTTCTTTGCTAATAGCCTAATAATTGTTTTACATTAATTTCACCTTTATTTAACCAGGTATGCTAGTTGAGAACAAGTTCTCATTTACAAATACGACCTGGCCAAGATAGAGCAAAAACAACAACACAGAGTTACACATGGAATGAACAAGCGTACAGTCAAACCTCACAGTTTATTAGGCTACCACAAACAGCACCAATAAGACTAATAACTACTTCGACTTTAGAGAATAAGCAACGCTTTGTTACCTTTTGAAGATGTTACCCTTTTGCAGTTTTTTTTCTCGCTTGGTTGTTTTATTTCTACTGTGATTGTAGTTTACTCTTTACAGAAATATCCCGAAACATAATGTGAATGCTGATTCAATTCGTTGTCTAATTTTGTCACCTCATGTTGGGGTTCTTATGATAAGGAAAAGTTACAGAAAATGCAGAGACCCTATCACCTCTATCCCACCCCGGGGAATTCAAATTAAGCAAGTGAGAGCACACATCCGTGCATGACTCGTTACTTCTAATCTAAATAATTAACAAGCTCTCAATATTCATGTCATGGTGTGCCAAACATGTGAGACATTTTGCCAATATGGTGTCTATTTGTTGTCCAATTACACACACCAATTACATGCAACTCCGATCTTCTGAAAGCTATTTTCCAACGACTTTGTTATGCACGTCAACTTGTTTAGGTCTTTCTGTTCTGTGCAAAATGTGCTCGACATGCCCTTGCAATTTTTCATTTCAGATACACGGGTGCACAAGTTGATAAAAATGCATGAGCAATTTCCTATTCAAATAATTTTGTATCCAAATATCAACCAAATCAGGCATAGGTTCGGTCATCTTAGTGGGTTATTATATATAATACATTAACAATCTTAAGCAAATGGAAAATTAATGTTTTCAAAATAGATGTGGGCGCCAAGCGGTTATGGCGATCGATTATTCAATAGAATCATGGAGTTTCTTCTCGTTTGAACTGGGAACGGGGTGAATTAGGTCTTAACTATCGAAACAACTATTTATATTTTCATCCTTTGTTTTACCAATGAGTTAAGTTGAATTATAGTATTTCAAAAGCTACCAATTTATTAACACTTTCAACACTGTTGCATTGTAGGCTGGCTTGTCAATGGCGGAATTGACGACATTATTTGAGTAGAATATGCCTACTTTTTTTTGTCGGATTCAACATTCTCATGCGTTAAATTGGCTAGCCATAAACAAATAACTATTGAGCAGGCCTACATTAGAGGCGTTGCCTAAACGCAAATCCCATTCAGCCTGGGAAATGTACACCTCTTCCTTTTGATGATTTGATTGCATTATGCTGTACAAGGCAAATTCGTATTGTCATAATCAGTGAAATATCAAAGAGAATGGCAAGCCCTCTTGCATTGGCTGGATAGTAGGAATACACATTGAATGATCTCAGACAAACTCGTTCATGCTTATCAATTCAAATTATTCGCCTCTCATACACACAAGCACAAGAATCCACACACATACACATTGGTCATACCACTCTGGGTCAGTGGGGGGCTTCTGACCAATCATAGCATAGGGGTCGCTGCTAGAGGTCAGATGAGCTGACCTCACACATTCTCAACGCCCCCCCCCCCCCCCCCCCCCCCCCCCCCCCCACACACACACACACACACACACAAGGAGGCCCTCCATAACAAGATGAAATACAATTATTCCCTCTCAGACAAAGGTGTCTTCCATAGCTAAGTGTATACATCACCTTGTCTTTGTTTGTATGAAGAAAGAAAGAAAAATACCTATACATGTTACATGGTAGTTGCATAGACAGTGTAATTACAGTGTGGGAACACATTTTTGCATAAAACATCTGTTAAACCTGTTTGTGGTAAATAATTGTACATTACACAAGTAAGAACCTTACAATAAAGGGGTTCTAAAGTCACTTGTTGTGTGTGTGTGTGTGTGTGTGTGTATATATATATGTTTGCATGTGTGCACACCGATGTGTGTGTGTGCACCTGTGTATGCCTGTGTGTGTATATGCTTCTGCTTGTGCTGTGAAGCCTGGGAGCATGCAAGTGTGTGTGACTCGGACAGCTCTGGCTCCCCTCGTCCTGTTTCCGTGGGCTGCTGGCTGGCCGGTCGGCTGGAGCGTGTGAAAGCAGATAACCAGGGCAAATTTCATGACTCACACACTTCCTGCTCTGTGAAGTTATATTAAAGGATGCAGAAAAAAACTATCTGATGTTTTGTCTCCAAATCGATTGCTACACATTGAGCATGTTGGCTTCACCCTTGAGTGTGTTCAAAGGATCGGTACCATGGCCCTAATGTGCCTTGAATAGAAAAATAACATGATCCAAGGATGGATTCAGTAGATAAATAAACAGTCTTGTGTTTTCTAACAGTCTTGCCTTCAACCATGTGGTGTTAAATTGACTATTCAGTTTTCTAGTAGTCTTCTAGAAATGTATTGGAATGGGAGGTAATAGCCTATTAGGAATGTGCACTATGTGTCTTTTGGGTGACATGGGACCATGTATCAAGCGTCTCAGAGCAGGAGTGCTTTATGACCACAATGAATACAATTACATGGACAGGGGGGAACTGATCCTAGATCAGCTCTCCTACTTGAGACCAGCCAGGTCACCTGTGATACAAGTCAGTAATCAATGTCCATCCATGTCTGAGGATGTCGGGAGATGATGTGGAAACAGGCCACTAGGGGTAACAGTGAGCACTCTTACCTTCAAGTAGGTTTCAGTTTTGCGAGTGTATTGTAGGCGGGAATGGCGGATGGGCAGATGAAGCCTATCCCCTACCTTAACCATTCTGAATGCCTAACCTTATACATTTGGAGTTAAAGCCTGAAGTTAACCCCAACCTTGCGTTTTTCTTCTGTCAGTGTGATGTTCTGTAGTTGCTGTACGACCTGTGATCCATTTCACTGGGGGGAAAACAGAGTCAGAAAGCCTTATTTAACATGTCATAGGAAAGTTTTAACATGGTAAGACCAAACCAATAGGAATCATACCATATTTAAGCAACTCAGATGAGTAGAAAAAGGATAACATTCGTTTATTGGTGGTGGATGGGACAAGTTATGCCTTTACAGCACCGGAGGTTGGTGGCACCTTAATTGGGGAGAACTGGCTCGTGATATTAACTGCCATTCCATTTGCTCCGTTCCGGCCATTATTATGAGCTGTCCTTCCCTAAGCAGCCTTCTGTGCTTCACAGCGTGAGGGGTTTTTAAACGCAAAGTACACTAATTCATTATCATTTCCTCAATATGCCATTCGGCTGTTGTGTCTCTGTTGGCTGCCCTATATAGAGACATTATAAGCACATTCATAGTGCCTTTTGAGGTATGCCTGAAAAAAAAACGATCTCAAACACAGAGCCATATTATCCACTAATCACCCCACCTACTGCAACTACCAATATCTTCCTCTTCATGTCCCTTCATGTTAACCTGAGTCTCCCCCTCATGTGAATCATCATGTTCAGACACCTTTAGTTTACACTGTAAGTCTGCCGTCTGGCCAAACGGCGTCAATCGCTTCTCAATGTTTTCCTTTCTGCCGTCACCTCCTATAACATTCTAAATGGCTATTACCTCTACCCCCTACTGTCAGCCACCCAGAGTCTCTGACAACTATTCTGATACAGAACATACTTTCATGCTGGTTAAAGTTTGACCTTATGTAGGAGGATACATTTCCTAAAAGGCACATTTTATAGCAAAAAATACATAAAATAAATATATACAATGGCAAGAAAAGGTATGTGAACCCTTTGGAAATACCTGGATTTCTGCATAACATTTGATATGATATTCTTGGGATGTCTGGTGTGAACTGCCCTCTTGAGGTCATGCCACAGCATCTCATTCGGGTTGAGGTCAGGACTCTGACTGGGCCACTCCAGAAGGCATATTTTCTTCTGTTGAAGCCATTCTGTTGTTGGTTTACTTCTGTGTTTTGGGTCGTTGTCCTGTTGCATCACCAAACTTCTGATGAGCTTCAATTGGCAGACAGCCTAAAATTCTCCTACAAAATGTCATGATAAACTTGGGAATTCATTTTTCCGTTGATGATAGAAAGCTGTCCAGGCCCTGAAGGAGCAAAGCAGCCCCCAAACCATGATGCTCCCTCCACCATACTTTATAGTTGGGATGAGGTTTTGATGTTGGCGCGATGTGCCTTTTTTTCTCCACACAAAGTGTTGTATGTTCCTTCCAAACAACTCAACTGTAGTTTCATCTGTCCACAGAATATTTTGCCAGTAGCGCTGTGGAAGATTCAGGTGCACTTTTGCAAACTTCAGATGTGCAGCAATATTTTTGTTGGACAGCAGTGGATTCTTCCGTGGTGTCCTCCCATGAACACCATTCTTGTTTAGTCTTTTAAATATCGTAGACTCGTCAACAGAGATGTTAGCCTGTTCCAGTGATTTCTGTAAGTCTTTAGCTGACACGCTAGGATTCTTCTTAACCTCATTGAGCATTCTGCACTGTGCTCTTGCAGTTGTCTTTGCAGAACAGCCACTCCTAGGGAGAGTAGCAACAGTGCTGAACTTTCTCCATTTATAGACAATTTGTCTTACTGTGGACTGATGAACATTAAGGCTTTAAGAGATACCCTTTTTCAGGTTTATGCAAGTCAACAATTCTTAATCTTAGTTCTTTTGAGATCTCTTTTCTTTGAGGCATGGTTCACATCAGGCTCAAATGTTGTGAGTGTTTTTTATAAGGCAAGGCAGCTCTAACCAACATCTCCAATCTCTTCTCATTGATTGGACTCCAGGTGAGCTGACTCCTGACTCCAATTAGCTTTTGGAGAAGTCTTTAGCCTAGGGGTTTCCAACCTACACTGGGAATGTTTAAATGATGTATTCAATATAGATAAGAAAAATACAATCATTTGTGTGTTATTAGTTTAAGCACACTATGTTTGTCTATTGTTGTGACTTAGATGGAGATCAGATCCAATTCGATTACCAATTTATGCAGAAATCCAGGTAATTCCAAAGGGTTCACATACTTTTTCTTGCCACTGTATATACACTACTGTTCAAAAGTTTGGGGTCACTTAGAAACGTCCTTGTTTTTGAAAGAAAAGCAAATTTGTTTGTCCATTAAAATAACATAAAATTGAACAGAAATACAATTTAGACATTGTTAATGTTGTAAATGACTATTGTAGCTGGAAACGTCTGATTTTTAATGGAATATCTACATAGGTGCACAATGGCCCATTATCAGCAACCATCACGCTTGTGTTCCAATGGCACATTGTGTTAGCTAATCCAAGTTCATAATTTTAAAAGGCTAATTGATCATTAGAAAACCCTTTTGCGGGCTTCCCGGGTGGCGCAGTGGTCTAGTGCCACCAGAGACTCTGGGTTTGCGCCCAGGCTCTGTCGCAGCCGGCCCCTACCGGGAGGTCCATGGGGCGAAGCACAATTGGCCTAGCATCGTCCGGGTTAGGGAGGGTTTGGCCGGTAGGGATATCCTTGTCTCATCGCGCACTAGCGACTCCTGTGGCGGGCCGGGCGCAGTGCATGCTAACCGGGTCGCCAGGTGCACAGTGTTTCCTCCGACACATTGGTGCGGCTGGCTTCCGGGTTGGATGAGCACTATGTTAAGAAGCAGTGCGGCTTGGTTGGGTTGTGTTTCGGAGGACGCATGGCTTTCGACCTTCGTCTCTCCCGAGCCTGTACAGGAGTTGTAGCGATGAGACAAGATAGTAACTACTAACAATTGGATATCACTAAATTGGGGAGTAAAGAAAACCTTTTTGCAATTATGTTAGCACAGCTGAAAACTGTTGTTCTGATTAAAGAAGTAAGAAAACTGGCCCTCTTTAGACTAGTTGAGTATCTGGAGCATCAGCATTTGTGGGTTTGATTACAGGCTCAAAATGGCCAGAAACAAAGAACTTTCTTCTGAAACGAGAGGGGTTTACCACAACAGCTGATATAACCTAGAGGATTTAGGGAGAAGGGGGAGAGGGATGAAGTGAAGGAGAGCGACTGTTATTGTGTGTGTGTGGTCTCACCTGGTGTCCACACTAAGTGGCTAAGGAGTACTTTATGCTGAAAAACAGACACATGAGGACAAACACCTATCGCGGTGTACCTGAAACATTTAAATATAGAGGGCTATGTGTTTCACCACTTGGTTATTGCAAGGCTAACCCCCAGGGAAATCATGACTTGGCAGCAACAGATAAACACAGCCATTTCACTGGACTATGTGGTGTAAATCTGAAAATTAGTAGTTGACATCTTAAGGGTTAAAGTGTATATATATAATATATATAATTACTTGTTTTAAGCAACTGTAAAAAATAAAATAAAAACATGATATATATATCATGTTTTTTATATTTATTTTTTACAGTTGCTTAAAACAAGTAATTATTGGCAATGCTTGAGTTTGCATTTAATGTTATTCCTGTCAATTAAATGGTGAGAGAAATGACAAGACAACCCAAATACGTCCCTCATTTCAGCTGAGACACTCAGACACAATCACTTCACTGTCTTGAGGCCCCCAGAAGCCAACCTAGGTACTGCTTTAAAAACAAAATGCAATCTTACCTAGATTGATAGTCTAGTATTGAAATAATGGAGGTAAAATTACTTGTTTTGATCTCTCTTACCCATTAAATGCATCAATTTATTTAGTCTTGTATCAAGCCTTTTTTAGGTTAAAATAAGGTAAATTGTCTGCCAGTGCAGTAAGATAATTTATCTGGGTAAGACGTCAAGTCAGTGCATTCTAATGGTACGCAATATGACATTTTTTGCAGTCTTGAGGTTAGCAGGTATTGAGTGTCTATATGGCCCAATTCCAAACCAAAAATTTGTTCCCTTGCAGATCTGAAAATAACTAAATCACTGTCATCATAAGAAACTAGACCATGTCAACGAAAATACCTACCCAGATCTTTACGATCAGTAGATCATGGGTAATCAACAAGGAGCGAGGGTAGAGACCAATGGATAGCACTGGAACCCAGAAGCGACTTATTGGCTCAAGCTATATGTCACAGATGGTAGAATCTCAGGAAGTTGATCTAGGAAATACACTGAGGAATATTGATCTGTGGTAACATTATCTATGCCTGATCTCCACAGGATGTCCACTTCCACTGGGGCTGCAGTGAGACAAAGCTACTGGGATCTCATATAGGACCTACGGTCTTCTGACAGACACCTGCTACAGTACCAGGGAGAACCATGGCACCACGGTCCTCTACCTCTATTCATCTAGATTCTACACTACAGTGTGGTTCATGCTCATGCTGCAGTGGAACATGATGCCCAGTAATACTGAATGACTAATCTAATCATATTGAAAATAGTTTGTTTCAGTTCAAGTTTCATTCTACTGTACCAGTGTTCATTATATGCAGTTGCTAAAATGTATATGGTTTGTCTTGACAAGATGCAAGCATTGATTATTACATTGTTATTCACAAAGATGATTATTGTCTCAATACATAAAATGTCCATAAAACATGTTGGGATTAAAAAGGTTTAAACTGTTCCTATAAGTGACAGGGTGTTTATATTGCTTTTCACCACTCTGTAATTCAGATAATATCCAACACCACCAAATAACTGTTCAGATGAAGTAAATATTGAAGCGACTTTAAAATACTTTAAAGTATTTAAGATATGCTTAATTTAGTTTGGAGATTGCACTTTTGGGACTATATATTCCATTAGTTCCATTGTAAACATAATCAAGTGCATCTCAAGTATTTGATGTATGACTTGACCCAGGTCTGGAGCACTGTCTGTGACAACCAACCCATGTCTCAGTTACCTTACTTTATTACAGAGCTTTAACAACAGCAGGAAGACAAGACAAGACATGCCTCATTTGGTGAGCATTAAAAAGAGTTCAACTTCTGACAAACATTAAAGGGATAGTTGATCTTCTCACAAACATTAAAGGCATAGTTAATCTTTTCACAAACAAAACACAGTTCAACCTTCTTAACATTATCACATAGGCCTGGACTACTTTGCAGGTTAGAGCATGTACATTGGCTTGAGGCGGCTGAAAGGTAATTTTTGTGGTGCAACAAGGTATATTGAATTGACACCCTATAGTAATACTGAACCATGAATAGCAGTCTCTCCTAAACTGGCCAGTTTGACATGACTCCCTTCAATTGTTTGCTGTGAAATTGCACACCGGTGAAAGGGCCACGCACGGGTATATGCGCCGGGCAGGTTGAGATAACAAGCGTATAAATGTACATTGCATTACTTTTTTATGTCCATTCAACCAAACAACCATTAGCAGTTACCTGGCCATCTCCAACCTCCCTCCTTTTGCCAATTATAATATTTAATAAGGAAGGCACGTCCGAACCCGCTCTCACTCTAATACACTCTGGTGAAAAGCAATCCGCTGCATGCTCCCATAATGGGAGTCCCATTCCAACATCGCTGCTCATTACCGGCCGCAGTGGGAAATCCACTGTGTGCGACGCGGTAATCCCGGCTGGAAGGCGCCACGATCATTAATGGAATGGACAGAACGGTAAGGCAAGACACACAAGGGATTGGATGGATGGAAGATGGATGTGACTCCCAACACATAACCACAGATCAAATATGTTGGTGTTCTCTGCGGGAGAATATGACGTGGTGCCTCTGAAACTGCCTAACACATATGTTTTCTCTTGACGTCTAGGCAGGCTGCCCCTGAGGTCTACTATGTTCTTTAGCATGAACATGTTCCTTCCTGAATCAAGTGTGTTGCTGACCTTTTGCTGGACTTGACTTGTTCCTTTCAGCTCCTATGGTGGAGTAAAAGGCCTCAGCGGTATCTCCTGCCTTCATCTTTTCCGCGTTCATCCTTCTCCATGACTTCACCAACCTTACTCTTTCTGGACCTGTGAATACATTTTGGGACAAATATGTCCATTCTTAATAGGACTGTATGCTTAAAAAAAAGGGTAGCTCCACACAACCCCAGTCCTCGAGGAGCATGCTCAGTGTGTTGATGCACACATCTAGCCAGAAGAGGGCAGCAAATTTAGTCAAACCAATTCAAATGGTGTAAAGCGTCATTTGAGAAGTTTGTATGGTCATGACAAGTTCAATGAGCTTTGGTGTTTGGGTCATTGGAAAACATTTTAGTTAACTGTACTTGAAATGAATTAAACAACTATTATCCTCATCAATGATTTGCATTATACACTCTTTGTAAACATTGTAACATGACAACTTCTGTGTTCATGTTCAAACTACTTTATCTACAATTAGTCACAATAGTGTGCTGCCTATGGTCACAGAAAAGGTTGCCTCACTTGGTTGGACCTGCATTTTGGCAATTTATCTGGTATCCTTCAGGTTACTGAAGCAGAAAGGTCAGGCAAAATGTATTTTATCCTCACTAAACCGATTGTATAGCCACTTTCCCTCAGCACAACCCTGTGACAGCAACTGGTATAGTTTGGTTGAAGCGCTCACGCTAGAACTGATCACTGTTGTTTACCTTGTTCAATCACACATCAGATCACCCAGTCTCATTGAAAATGTCTCCCTTATTTCTAAAATGTAACTTGGAATAGTGTTATTGTGAGGTACAGAGTTGGTTGTATATAGAGTATAGAAGGGGAGGCCATGTCATGAATCCTGATTGTTGAGGTGAGTGAATAGTTCTGTTCTGCTCCTTGAAGTTCACTGCTAATATATCACCAGCAGACGGCACTCTACTGGAACAAACCAATGACTGTACGGAACATGCAGACAAACTGTATACCTCTCATTCATTGCCTTGAAGACACAGACTTGTCTACTCCTAAACAATAGTGCGATTGTGCTTGTATAATGTAGCCATCATGCAATTGAACAAACCCTACTGTTGTGGGCCCTCAATGTGTTGTCTGGATCAAATAAGTTTCCTAAACTTAATTCAATAGGCTAGGCACACATAGAAAATGAACACTGCTCACCACTCAAAGCATTCTGAAACTCTTGTTACATATGCCTCTTGGAGGAAGGAACGCAACACCCCGCTACATCAACTCCCCGTGGAGTGAAAAGATATGTGATCGTAGGTGCGGGGAAGGACAGAGAAATATACAGTTTACGGGGAATTTATTTATTCATTAACATGGTAAAGTGGGGAAAAGGGACTGGACAGATCCAAAACAAAGAACATAAAAATTAAAGAGTCCCCTCTCCTACCTTACCTGCCTTCCCACTACTTCCCTAACCTTTAGCACCACCTGGCGCACTAACCAAAATACAGGGTTGGTCCATCCCAGGTTTTACCTAGTGTGCATAGACAATAACTACTACGAGTTATGTATGCCTGCAGGCCTCTTGCCTAAACACGCCACGGGTGCGTTCCCCTTCCCCCCCTGGGAACAAATTAAACAAAATAATTACTAACACTTTAAGTGAACAATTTCAATAACACTAAGTCCTATTGGCATACACATACCTCTGAAGGAGCGGCTACAAACTAACATCAACAAACCTTTCACTGACCAACAACCAACACACAACATAAAAAGACACTCTTCTCTGGGGCAGGAACACTAGCTTTTATCAAGCTGGAGAAGGAGTTGGTAATTGCAATGACAGCTGTATCCCCTGATAAGTGGGAGGGGTCAGAGCGCCAATCTGCGATGGGGCTGACCAATCAGCTGCTTAGAATCCAGGAAGACATTTCCTGAAATGCACACATACAAACCCACAACAACACAGAAACTGGGGAACATAACAGCTTTCTATGGAGATCCGGATGGAATTCACACTGGGTTGGGAATTGCTTAGCTTTGCAGGGCTTCCACAATTGCGGGGTCTAATCAAAAAGTACACATAGAACACCCATTTGGAGTTAATATAAAGCCTATGCCGTGAAGTTCAACCGTCCTGCAGGATTTCCAAAAGCAACCCCACTGAGCTAGCTAGTCCATCCAGGCCTAGTTAATGTGAACCACATATTTAATGTGAATAGCATAGTTCATGTGAACCGCCTCTTTAATGTGAACAGCATAGTTACTTTGAACGACATAGCTCACGTGAACCTCATAGTCAATGGCACCACAGAAGATTTTGTAAAATGTGTATTTTTCATGAAAGGGTGCAAGATGGAGGTGGATATTCAATTGGAGTTGTACTCTGCATCCCCTCGGAGTCAGATCCCTGGATTCCTGTGTCAAGGTTTATGGTGTGATTAATTTCCTTAGAAATGCATTGTTGGTTTAGGTACCTTCTGCATGTGGAAACTTTAAAGGAGCAATTATTTTACCTTAACTAGGCAAGTCAGTTAAGAACAAATTCTTATTTTCAATGACGGCATAAGTCCCCTGCCTGTTCAGGGGCAGAACGACAGATTTGTACCTTGTCAGCTCGGGGGTTTGAACTTTCCGGTTACTAGTCCAACGCTCTACCCACTAGGCTACCCTGCCGCCCCATGCATAAAGGGCAAAAATGCAACACACGTGCTATTGTAGAGTGTCAAAGATTTGTTTATAATTCACAGGCCGTGGCTCCCTATAAGAACCTTTTCTGAAAGAGAATCATCATTGAAAGCACTTTCAAGTCCTGGACTAGGCTTAAAGTTCCAATGCAACCATTTTCATATTACTATAAAATAGTTTCTGTGTGACAATAATGTCGTAATAGATTTCCTTTAAAATGGGCAAAAACAACTTGTTAGCAAAACATTTTTTCTTAAGCAAGAATTTTGCTCAGACTGTCTGAGGGGGAGGGGAAAACTTAAAACTAACTGTTATTGGCAGAGAGGTTTGGAACTCTTTGTTATTGGTCTATTAACCCAGTTACTGCATGGTGATGTCACCAGGCAAGCCAAAACTCCCGCCCATGCAAACCTGCTGGTTACTAGCTCAATGCTCAAACCACTAGGCTACCTGCCAACCAAGCTTCAGGTACAACTCAACAGGAGGATCAAAAAGGAATTAAGTTGTGTTCATTGTCCAGGGGAGGATGAACTGGTTTGGTTTGGTTTGTTGTGTGTGTGTGTGTGTGTCCACTTGTTTTTGTGGCCTTTGCCTCGAGGGAGTATCCAGCTTCTCTGGTCAGTCATGCCAGGCATCTGGGCCTTATTCTGCACAGCTGGGATAGGAGAACCCTCAAAGGTACTCTGGGGGATAGGACATTCATCTGGGTGTGAGAGACAGAGCGAGAGAGGATGTACAGGGAGACATCAGCTAACATCAGCTCACATGAATGTATTCAGTTATTTTCTGATATCAAGAAAGGGCAAGAGAGTGCTAGAAACAGAGAGATGAGCAGATGTGGAGAGAGAGAGAGAGGGTAGAGAGAAACAGAAAGGCCCCTTGCCTTCTCAGCAAAAGAGAGAGAAGGAGAAAATGAATAATGTGAAGTTAAATAAAACATAATGTATTGCTTTCCCCCTCTGCTCATGACATGAACCATTTAGCAGACACTCTTATCCAGAGTGAACAGCCCATCAGCAGATTTAGTCAGCTCGGGGATTCAAACCAGCAACATTTCAGTCACTGGCCCAACACTCCTAACCGCTAGGCTACCTGCCACCCTACAGATGCTTAAGTGGACCATAGTGGAATCTACATACTGTGTGTTTGTTATGCCCTTGCATTTGTTTGTACTGGGCACCTCTTTGTGGATCCTTGAGGTGGCACTGAGGTGGAATTGTATAGAGACCGTGCAGAACCGATGATGTCATACTCAAACTGAGGTATAAATTGAAAGTCAGAGATTCAAGATTACACAGCACTCATATGTGGAGAGAGTCAGAGAGAATAGATTTGATAGATGTTATCTACTTGTAGAATCGTCTCCCGGATGTACAGAATATTGGTATATCGGGCCAAACAACACCCGTGCCAATATATCCTCCAAACACCGGCTTCTCAGGCATTATCACTTAAATACACTACATGGCCAAAAGTATGTTGAACATCTCATTCCAAAATCATGGGCATTAATATGGCTCGTAGTTGACGTTCCAATTCATCCCAAAGGTGTTCGACTGGGTTGAGGTCAGGACTCTGTGCAGGCCAGTCAAGTTCTTCCACACCGATCTCAACAAACCATTTATGTATGGACCTCGCTTTGTGCACAGGGGCATTGCCATGCTGAAACAGGAAAAGGCCTTCTCCAAACTGCTGCCACAAAGTTGGAAGCACAGAATCGTCTAGAATGTCATTGGACGCTGTAGCGTTAAGATTTCCCTTCACTGGAGCTAAGGGGCCGAGCCCGAACCATGAAAAACAGCCCCAGACCATTATTCCTCCTCCACCAAACTTTACAGTTGGCACCATGCATTGAGGCAGGTAGCATTTTTTCCTGGCATCCGCCAAACCCAGATTTGTCCTTCTTACTGCCAGATGGTGAAGCATGATTAATCACTCCCTTAGAATGCGTTTCCACTGCTCCAGAGTGAAATGGCGGCGAGTTTTGCACCACTCAAGCCGACACTTGGCATTGCACATGGTGATCTTATGTTTGTGTGTGGCTGCTCAGCCATGGAAACCCATTTCATGAAGCTCCCAACGAACAGTTCTTAAGCTGACGTTGCTTCCAGAGGCAGTTTGGAACTCGTGAGTACTGCAACTGAGGACTGACGTTTTTACGCACAATGCGCTTCAGCACTCGGCGGTCCCAATCAGTGAGTTTGTGTGACCTACCACTTTGTGGCTGAGTCGTTGTTGCTCATAGACGTTTCCACTTCAATTACAGTTGACTGGGGCAGCTCTAGCAGGGCAGACATTTGACGAACTGACTTGTTGGAAAGGTGGCATCCGACGACGGTGCCAAGTTGAAAGTCACTGAGATCATCAATACGGGCCATTCTACTGCCAATGTTTGTCTATGAAGATTGCATGTCTGTGTGCTCGATTTTATACACCTGTCAGCAACGGGTGTGGTTGAAATAGCCGAATGCACTAATTTGAAGGGGTGTCCACATACACTTGGCCATGTAGTGTAGTTTCTGGGTGAAAATACAATCTACACAGGACCTTCTAACCAAAAGGTTGCTAGATCAAATCCCTGAGCTGACACCTGTTGTTCTGCCCCTGAACAAGGCAGTTAACCCACTGTTCCTAGGCTGTCATTGTAAATAAGAATTTGATCATTAAAATAAAAACATTTTAATGATCACTTGAAATGAAAGAGCGATGTGCACTGTTATCTCTAAGGAAGGAAAAAAACACAATCCAAGTAGAAAGCTTTGTGGGGGGTCCTTAATGTAATGAGCTCAGGCACTGACAGGCAGAGGGTCATCTAGCTTTGTAGGGGGTCCTTAATGTAATGAGCTCAGGCACTGACAGGCAGAGGGTCATCTAGCTTTGTAGGGGGTCCTTAATGTAATGAGCTCAGGCACTGACAGGCAGAGGGTCATCAGTCACTGACAGGCAGAAGGTCATCTAGCTTTGTAGGGGGTCCTTAATGTAATGAGCTCAGGCACTGACAGGCAGAGGGTCATCTAGCTTTTTAGGGGGTCCTTAATGTAATGAGCTCAGGCACTGACAGGCAGAGGGTCATCTAGCTTTGTAGGGGGTCCTTAATGTAATGAGCTCAGGCACTGACAGGCAGAGGGTCATCTAGCTTTGTAAGGGGTCCTTAATGTAATGAGCTCAGGCACTGACAGGCAGAGGGTCATCTAGCTTTGTAGGGGGTCCTTAATGTAATGAGCTCAGGCACTGACAGGCAGAGGGTCATCTAGCTTTGTAGGGGGTCCTTAATGTAATGAGCTCAGGCACTGACAGGCAGAGGGCCATCTAGCTTTGTAGGGTGTCCTTAATGTAATGAGCTCAGTCACTGACAGGCAGAGCGTCATCTAGCTTTGTAGGGTGTCCTTAACATAATGAGCTCAGTCACTGACAGGCAGAGGGTCATCTAGCTTTGTAGGGGGTCCTTAATGTAATGAGCTCAGTCACTGACAGGCAGAGGCTCATCTAGCTTTGTGGGGGGTCCTTAATGTAATGAGCTCAGGCACTGACAGTCAGAGGGTCATCTAGCTTTGTGGGGTGTCCTTAATGTAATGAGCTCAGGCACTGACAGGCAGAGGGCCATCTAGCTTTGTAGGGTGTCCTTAATGTAATGAGCTCAGTCACTGACAGGCAGAGGGTCATCTAGCTTTGTAGGGGGTCCTTAATGTAATGAGCTCAGTCACTGACAGGCAGAGGCTCATCTAGCTTTGTGGGGGGTCCTTAATGTAATGAGCTCAGGCACTGACAGTCAGAGGGTCATCTAGCTTTGTGGGGTGTCCTTAATGTAATGAGCTCAGTCACTGACAGGCAGAAGGTCATCTAGCTTTGTGGGGTGTCCTTAATGTAATGAGCTCAGTCACTGACAGGCAGGTCATCTAGCTTTGTGGGGGGGGGGGTCCTTAATGTAATGGTACACATTAAACACTGAAACAGTCATCACTTTTATGCAGCCATGCAGTCATTACTGCTTTGATTGAGTTTCTTTTCACAGTTACAGGAAGGTGCATCAGTACACCACCCTGAATCCAGGACTCCTTACGAGTCACAGAACTGTGTTAGACCACAGAGTTAAAGCATAGGGACTAGCTCAGGGAGCTAATGCAAGTCTTCAGGTCTCAGGCGAGGTTACTCATCAGGCGAGCTTGGTTTACAGTACCTCCTCCGTTACACAGACACGATTGGTAACTCTCAAAATGCATACTACCGTGCTTCGAGCACGCAAATTGGAGCACAGGAGGGTCGGAGTATGAGTCCAAATAAAAGTATGGGAAACAGAGCACAGAGGGCACTTCTCAAATGCGTACTCCATTTGTATATATTTAGAAGCATGTATCGATACAAGCTTCAATTGAAAGTATGTTAAGAAATATGATGCTACCACGCAAAAAAACGACGCAAAATGTTTTCAAATCAATGGCGGACACTATTTAAGCTAAATCTAGAGAAAATACACTCTGACTTCAGAATGAAATGTTGCCTATATTATCTTGATATGTTAATAAATACACGCTGTGTTAATTTTGGAACGCTTACCTGCCTACGTACTGTAGATCGCAAGCCCATAATAAGTCAATAGGGCTAACTGGCTAGCTACTACTAATAGCTAGCCCACATTTTCTTTTACGTTTACCATAACATTACTTTAAGGTCATTTTTGTCTGTTTAACTAGCTGGCTAGGTAGATCATTATGAGTCACATATTTAGCTGATAATTATGAACTAAAACATTTGCTTTGTGTAAATCTTGTTGCCATTGTCTTGGCTGGGAGAAGGTTCAGTGAATGGGGAGGTAAAGCGTGAGTGCTTCTCAAATGTAATGTTTTATGCGTTCTCCACACTCTCGACCTTAGAAGAACATACTCAAGAGAAAGTAATCGGAGAATGGACTCAGAGCATGAGCGTGTGGAGCATGATAGTATGCATATTGAGAAACACCTGATGACTCAATATGTGCAGACAGAAATATTACCACATTATCACACACTGAGGATGACAGTATTTCTACATCAGGTGATATAACCTACCCCTTTCAAATCTAGGGCAAGGTTGTGGGAGTCCACTCCATATTGGATAACAGAATGTGTGTGTGTGGCGGTCTGCCACCTGCTGGCTTGGGAAACACCGCTCTTTGATTGCAATAGTTGAGATAAGTTGAGATAAGAACAGCTACGTGTGTAAGGTAGAATGACACTATAACACTTAATGAGCATTAGTGGTGTAAAGTGCTTAAGTAAAAATACTTCAAAATACTACTTAAGTTATTTTTATGGTTGTCTGTACTTTACTTTACTATTTATATTTTGACAACTTTTACTTTTACTTCACTTCATTCCTAAAAAAAATAATGTACTTTTTATTCCATCCATTTTCCCTGACAGCCATAAGTACTTGTTACATTTTAAATGCTTAAGCAGGAAGAGAAAATTCACAAACTTATCAAGAAAACATCCCTGGTCATCCCTACTGCCACTGATCTAGCGGATTCCTTAAACACACATCCTTCGTTGGTAAATGTGTGCCACTGGCTATCCTTAAATAAATACCAAAAACAAGAAAAGTGTGCCACATGGTTTGCTTAATAAAAGGAATTTGAAATTATTTATACTTTTACTTTTGACACTTAAGTATATTTTGACAATTACATTTACTTTTGATACTTAAGAATATTTAAAACCAAATACTTTTAGACTTTTACTGAAGTTGTATTTTACTGGGTCACAATCACTTTTACTTGAGTCATTTTCAATGAAGGTATCTTTACCTTTATTCAAGTATGACAATTAGGTACTTTTCCCACCACTGACAAGCATGTGCATTTAATGTAACTCCTTAAATATGGAACTCCTGCATGGTCTCTGAAGTCGTTACACCCCTGTAAAGCATTTCATACAGGGCATTATAATACTGCTTCATAAGGCATAACAAGTTGAAAACCTTGCAAACCTGAATACGGAACTCCTGCATGGATTCTAATGTCATTACACACCTGTGGAGCATTTCATGTAGTGCATTATAAAATCCACAGAGCATTATGGCCAGACTGAATAACACCTTAGGAAGCAGTGTTATAATTTACTGGCTGTAATGCTCTGTGGATATTGCAATGTATGTATGTTTATGTGCAGTGTTATCAGCACATGTTATGCATATGCATAAGGCATTAGGAATGTGCTCTAATGCAGTATGAAGATGGTATTCATATGGAGTATTACCAAATGATTATGCACTACTATAAGTAAAGGAAACTTATTTTTGCTGCATATTTCTCAATAGGCAGTAGGCCCATTTCCCAATAGGCTGTATGTAGTAAGCATTTGCAGTGTCAGTGATGACATAAGCCCCGTACACACCGTGACGTATTTCAATACACCTTAAATCATCTTCACAGAGTCTTGCCCGCTACTGAATGGACAAGTGTAATTATTTATACTTTTACTTTTGACACTTAAGTATATTTTGACAATTACATTTACTTTTGATACTTAAGAGTATTTAAAACCAAATACCTGAATACAATGTAACCTATTACACCTTAAATCATCTTCAGAGTCTTGCCCGCTACTGAATGGACAAGTGTAGTGTTTCTAACACAAGTTGGAGGAATGTCTTTCATCAGAGATAGCATTTATTTTGGGAGATTGTAAAATATGACCTTTTCATTCAAGACAGGGAAAAATATTGCTTCAGGTGATAATAAAACATGTTTTGTTTAGTTACTTTTTCTTCAACTTGTTTCTCTAACTTTGTAGCAAGTCAAGCTAGCTAGCTAAACGTTAGGCAAGCTTGAAGATACCACTCTAGCTAGCGACCTCCACCCCACCTAATAATTATCATAAACAAACTTCATTACCAACACTGACTTAAATGGGTTGCAAGTCATATAATTTAATAGGATTAACAGCCAATGTGTGTTATTTAACATTACTATTAAAATAGTACTAACTTAGGGTACTAGGGGGTAACTAGCACCCCCTAAGAACAACGTTTAATTCCTGACAAAAAAAAGCAAAGTTTGGAAAAAATGTGGCATCTGGATGAAGGTCATGCTTAGGTGAATTTGTATTTATTTATTACATAATCAGGCAAGTCAGTTAAGGACAAATTCTTATTTACAATGACGGCCTCCCGGGGAACAGTGCCCTGCTCAGGGGCAGAACAGATTTTTACCTTGTCAGCTCGGGAATTGGATCCAGCAACCTTTCGGTTACTGGGGGTGCCAGTTACCCAGGTAGAACATTATGGCATAGGGTTTCACACAAGTGTGTTAAAATCCATTTAATCACTTTTATTTAGAATTATTTGTAAGTAATACTTAAACGCTAAGTGTAGTTGTCTTATTTTTATTATTTAAATAAAATATGGGAGGGAAAGGGTGTTGCACATGTCACCTTTAATATCTGCACTATGAGGAGATTTGATGTAAAGTATTTTTACTTACCTGCTGTCACGTTCGTCGTATACATAATGAGCGGACCAAGGCGCAGCGTGAGTAGAGTTCCACATATTTATTATAGTGAACCTTCAAAAAACAACAAATAATAAACGAACGTGCAGTTCATAGCGCACATAGCACTAAACCAAAACGAAACAATATCACACAAACGCAGATGGGAAAAGGACCATACTAAGTATGATCCCCAATTAGAGGCAACGATCATCAGCTGCCTCCAATTGGGAACCATACTCACACCAACATAGAAATGAAAGACTAGAACACCCCCTAGTCAAGCTCTGACCTATTGCACCATAGAGAACCCCAAGGGCTCTCTACCTCCAAAATGTTTTACCCC
This sequence comes from Oncorhynchus mykiss, assembly GCF_013265735.2. NCBI lineage: Eukaryota > Metazoa > Chordata > Actinopteri > Salmoniformes > Salmonidae > Oncorhynchus > Oncorhynchus mykiss. The sequence continues at coordinate 17,252,081 of NC_048578.1, forward strand.
CCCCCCCCCCCCCCCCCCCCCCCCCTTGGCTCCGGTGCGGGCCGTAGCCCCCGTTCAGACAGCGGATCTGACCCTGAAGCCGGGCTGAACGCCTGGTGCGTGGAGCCGGCACAGGTGGCACCGGACTGATGACACTCTCTTCAGGGCGAGTGCGAGGAACCGGCACCGGAGCAGAGGAAGTCTCCGGCCATGGAGCGGGACTGGACACCGTGCCTGGACTGAGCACTGGCACAGAAGAAGGCTCTGGCCATGGATCGCGACTGGACGCCGTGCCTGAACTGGGCACCGGCGCAGAGGAAGCTCCGGGCCGTGGACCGTCGCTGGAGGTTCCGGACTGTGAACCGTCGCTGGAAGCTCCGGACTGTAAACTGTTGCTGGAGATTCCGGACTGTGAACCGTCGCTGGAGGTTCCGGGCTGTAGACCGTCGATGGAGTCTCCGGACCGTGCACACGCACTGGTGGACGAGTGTGGGGAGCCGGCACAGGACGTACCGGGCTGGGGAGGCGCACTGGAGGCCTGGTGCGTGGAGCCAGCACAGGTGGCACCGGACTGATGACACGCTCTTCAGGGCGAGTGCGGGGAACCGGCACAGGATGTACCGGGCTAGGGAGGCGCACTGGAGGCCTAGTGCGTGGAGCTGGCACAGGTGGCACCAGACTGATGACTCGCTCTTCAAGTCGAGTGCGGGGAGCCGGCACAGGATGTACCGGGCTGGGGAGGCGCACTGGTGGCCTGGTGCGTGGAGCCGGCACAGGTGGCACCGGACTGATGACACTCTCTTCAGGGCGAGTGCGAGGAACCGGCACAGGACGTACCGGGCTAGGAAGGCGCTTTTCAGGGCGAATGCGCTGCAGAATACACCTAACCAACATCTCTCTCCGATCTCCCTCCTCAAACAGCTCCATCGACTCCCCGACGGTCTCTGTCTCTCTCCTCGGCTCGACCGACAGCCCCTTGTGCCCCCCCCCCCAAAAAAAAATCTTGCAGTTTCTGTGGCCGCGGACCCCAGTGTCGTCACTGTCCTCCTATACTCCTTGGCGACTCCCGCCAAGGAAGGGTCTCGCATCCACCCATAGCCGTAGCGCACATAGCACTAAACCAAATGAAACAATATCACACAAACGCAGATGGGAAAAGGACCATACTAAGTATGATCCCCAATTAGAGGCAACGATCATCAGCTGCCTCCAATTGGGAACCATACTCACACCAACATAGAAATGAAAGACTAGAACACCCCCTAGTCACGCTCTGACCTATTGCACCATAGAGAACCCCAATGGCTCTCTATAGTCAGGGCGTGATACCTGTAAAAAAAAAAGTTATTTCTTTGCTGTTCCTTTTCCATACAATCCATTATGTACAATTCCACTAAATATTATTTGAATAATGCAAAATGTTCAATCCCAGCAGTCCCATGACATTCAGGAGCAAAAGGTTTTCAATAGATGTTTTTAATTAATAAAAAAAAAACATATATTATTTGGAATATAATATTGGAATGGAATATAACTAATAACATTAAATAACTTTGGAATATAACATTTAATAACAATAACTTAACTCATTAATTCAGTGTGACATTGATGTGGAAACTCTCTTATGCTCTGCTATTGCATGATTCTAATTTGTACATAGGTCACAAATAAAGCTATCCCCAGTAAAATTGGAGCACAACTCATGAGCCCACCTCCTGCAATACTCAAACCTAATCCAGTCCCCACCTGTGACTGAAAATGGGGAGATTTCTCTTAAAAACATAGCTAGCTATCTAGCTATATGACATAAAATGCTGTGTAAAATAACTAAAATTCAATAAAGTAAGATTAACTGCAAAACTATCAGTCATTTACAACTGAAATTAAGTTACGTTATCTTTTTAATGTATTTTCCCTCAGACGATCTGGTAGTAAGGTTGCTAGCTAGCACTCCTAGCAGCTTTTGCTAACTAGTTAGCTGGCTAGCATTTCCTGCTAGTGAAGTTGCTAGCAAGTTAGCATAAACTAGCGCTAACTGTGCCAGTCATTGTCTAAATGACAGGTAGAAACATTCATAACCGTAAAAGGGTAACTAGCCCCAAAACACTCATCCAACATTATTTAAAAATGATCTCAATATTTCTCTGTAAACAAGAGGATTATTTATCTTAAGGCTTGTACATTTAAAAACAATTATAGATCCAAATTCATTGGAGTAACGTTTTATCTACAAAATTTTTTTAAATAAAAAAAATGGATACATTTACCACAAAATAGTTTTGTTGAAATATGTCCAAAAGTTGAGAAGACACAGAGGATTTTTGTTGTTGTTGAGCAAGAGCAGTGACAGTCAGAGAACGTATTTGGTAACTACCCAAACGGGCTACCCAACGGGATAGTTACCCCCTAACGTTAGTACCCTATACGAATGGGTAATTGTTTACAAGTTGCTAGCTATCCCATAAAGCCATCACCAAAAACTACACATTTTCATATTTTTCTGTGGTTGGTCACTTCCTGTTCTTCCACGGACTCTGACTGGACTGAAGATGATGCAAAGTTTGGAAAAATTAAGTGTGCGCCGTACTTCTCGCCGCAGAGCCTTCAACCGCACGGGGGCGTTGCGATTCCACTTTGTTGTGGACGTCACCATTTAAATGAATGACATCCTGCGCAATTTAACGGGGTTCCTATGGTTAACGTGAACGAGGCATCACAGTGACAATCTACTTGCAAAATAAACTCGGCTCCTCAGGCTTTAGGACCGTGAATCCACCTCCTTGGTGGAGAGGGCCTATGCCGGATCGAGCTGTCATATAGTCGGACGTTCGCGTTCAGTTTGATAGTTTTTGGCAGTGGCAAGAGCGATGCAAGACAAGGAGTGTAGATGAGATAGAGAGATAAAGAGGAAACCAGTTAAATATAACACCTAATCAGAATATAACTTTGTATCCGTTTACAGGAAAGCGCACAGTGAACATGTCGGTGTTAGCGCTACAAGAGTACGAATTTGAGAGACAGTTCAACGAGGACGAAGCCATACGATGGATGCAAGAAAACTGGTAGATATAGTCTATGAAATATCATATTGATGTGGGGAGGATTGTTTGTGTATATGTGACACAATTTCCTCATACTCGTATTAATAGAAACAGGAAATGAATGAATAAGAATAGCATATTCTGGATGCTGCTAACGTTAAGCTTGCAAATAGCTTATGTTGTGGTCTGCTTAGGCTTTCCTATAATAACATATTTCTCATAAAGCAGCTAGAGGATCATCCGCACACAGTAGCCTACCCTATTCACAACATATGCAGGCCTGGCTGTGAATTAGTTACAATGAATCAAGAAAGTGCCTATTGGTGAATAGCCTACCAACTGAACCTATCACTATATTATTAGGCTACATCTCGTTACAATTTCCTTCCCTTCTGATGTGACTTTCAGTGATTTGCGGATGTAGAATGTTTATTTTTAGGCATCAGATTCCAGGTATTCAAGGTGATGCGGCGCTACTGTTATCTGTCTGCTGACCAGATAATTCCGTCCTCTTACATTTACCGCTGCCCAATAGCCCTGTATTACAACCGGTACGCTATGAATGAAATAAATCCCACATGCCGAGAGTTGACAGAGGTAGACCTTTCGTTTATCAGCATACTATTTTGTCTAGTCCGTTGCGCTCCAAAAACGGATTACATTTAGACCTACAATACGCACAATACCGGTTTGGAGTCTGTAGTCTCGTTTCTCTGGCCAAACAGACAGAATAACTAAACAAACGTGTTCATTCATTGACACAAAGCGCACCAGTGCCTGTGGCAATAACCTTCCTAGCCTATAAGTCTAAGGTGCTAACCATTACAAACACATTCCTTAAGAAAATATGACCAAATTATAGGCAAACACTCAAAATAACATCACTGCCTGGATAGGCTATATGTTCATGTTCTGGCCAAACCCTTAACATAGACAAATGCTCACCAAAGACAGGGTAAGACCATTATATATCCACCACAGACTGAATAAATAGAAAACTAACAAAACTTGTCTTGGTAATGCCTATTGATGCCAGATGATGCAGGTGATGAGCACGGCCATAATCAGGTTATGCTCAGGTTATGCTCCATCTGCAATCACACCCTACTAATACCTGTAAGTGTCTAGGAAATAAATCACCATTATGGTTTTTTAAATCGTTTTTATAATTGACTGTTATCCATGACCATCAGTGTCTAATTAGTCTCCTGTGTTTACCATTGTAATAGCCAGTGGGAGGTCACCACTTATGCATTGGTTATTAACTGACTTAAATAATGATTAAAGTATTTATACCTGTTAAAAAACCTTCCATAGACAGGTAAAAATCTCATTTGTAATGCAACAGCAGCCTACACTAATGCCACATGCTGGTTTATTGGTAGGCTACAGAACTAGGAAATAGCAAAAAGAAGTGTGTTAATTTGTAATAGTAGAAACATTTATGTTGCAATTAAACATTCTTTAAAAAGGAAAATTTTACAGAAGTCCAATGTGTTCCTTTTCAGAATCAAGCGTGTGGAAACATTGTGCAGGAGCTGCCCATAAGTTGGTGCTACCAACGGACCAATAGAAATTATCTTATGATGTCTGCTGACAGAGTGCTAGCCAATCACATCGCAGCTCATGATCTGTGCCCACTCTTCTGGGCAGCGTTTGCACTGCAGCAGGGATGTCTGCTCTGACAAGACCATACCGCATGGTTCTGAGAGGAAATAACTACTGCACAAATTCACGAGTGGTTAGTCATATTCACCCAAATTGACATTACACAAAGGTGTATGAACATGTTACATGTTTTGAGAGATATGTTATAGAGTAGTCAACTTAGTTGTAAATAGGTGCAGCCCTTCAGCCTAAACTCCTAAAGAGAAAAATCATAATTGAATGCTAACCAACCTGTTTCTTTCTCTGCCGTACAGATACAATAACAATGCATTGCTTCATGGGTGATTTTCTGGCACATTTCAACTGCCTTTAACTGTTGGGACCCTATTCAATGAAACAAAATACCATAATGGCACTTTCTGATGCATGTACTAATCAAAACAACACTTTCAAACTCTACAGCATTGTAATTGAAGCATGTGTTCTCACTATGCAGGTGACCTCCCTCTCTCTCTCATCACATTTCTTGAATGGGCTACTGTATGTTGAGGCCTACCAAATACCAATGGGAAATAGAGGAAAGTTTTAATGGTAGGCTGCTGCAGTCTATTGACTACTGTGTGATGAAATAGTTGCAGGGACGGCCTCTGTAGCTGCCAGTACTAACAAACTCAGAGGAAGTGCACCTTAGTCCAGCGAGGACAAAACCCCTGGGGAAAGTGAGGACAGATGATAAGCTCTTTTGGGAACGACTGCAAAGAATCAAGCTTACGCAAACCTTGTCTCGTTGTTATAACAAGGCTTGCTCTTTGCTATTGGGGTGTTCAATCCAAACGGGAGAAAAATGTCATGGTTGACTCAGCATGTCTGGAAATGGCATCTGATCTTCAAATCACTGCTTCGGCTTCAGGGGGCAGTGTGCAGTGTGCTTAACTTGAAAAACAGCATATAGCTACCCTCACATAATTGCTAATTAAACTACCCTCACTTGCCATTAGCTCCTGCAAATACCCTCCCCCTCAGGACAAATGTTTTTGGTTGAAGAAACTCAGTGAATTTATAAAATCTCCCACTGGGCACACCATGTCATTTCAAGGTGGATAATTGGGTAATATTTGGTTGCGATGTTGATCAATGAGATTACAATCACTCAAATGGGAATACAATTTCAGATATTTTGTTTATTTACACAACAAATTGTGATATCGCTGTTCATCTAATAGCACAACCACATGACCTGTGTTGCAGATGAGATTACATTAAAAGTACATGGTGCAAGTGATCAGTAGCGTTCAAGATTCTGAGCAAATCATTGCAGCAATTGTGAATATCTCCGCAGATCTGCGATGACCTATGCACACTATCTTGAACATGCACACTTTATATGATTACATAAGAATACCTTTATAGTTACAGTAACCTCAATGTGGCCATGGATGTGTTTCTCATTTTAAGGTTGAATTAAAGACAGGTTGAAAGTAGTATTTAATTGTATTTGTTGACAATGCAACCAAATATCAACATTTAAAGGAGATGTATCTACTGCTTGCTTAGTTCCATCTGAGCCACTAGACCATCCCATTCTTTAACTTGTATTTGTGGTTGAGTGATAATTTATTTTCTTCTATTTTGTTTTTATTTGGGTGGGGTGGGTGGGTGGGTGGGGGGGGGGGTAGATCAGCTTTAATATTGTAAATAGATTGTGGCTTCTATCAATGTTATTGGTTGAGAGAATGCCGAGTGTGCAAAGTTGTCATTAAGGCAAAGGGTGGCTACTTTGAAGAATCTCAAATATAAAATATAATTGGATTGGTTTAACACTTTTGGGGTTACTACATCATTCCATATGTTTTATGTCATAGTTTTGATGTCTTCACTATTATTCTACAATGTAGAAAATAGTACAAATGAAGAAAAACCCTTGAATGAGGTGGTGTCCAAACTTTTGACTGGTATTGTACATTTAAAAATATATATATATTTTCCTTCTTTATTATTTTCCCCTAACCCAACAATACTTATGCTTTCACTTCCAGCTTATACATACTACACACATTTCACGGACAGTATATTTTACATTAGTTATATTTTGTTTGTTTTTGGTCCCACCCGTCAGCTAAGCTCAACTCCTCCCATCTATCTCTGAAGACCATACAGTCTAGCTGCCATATATTTTTCCACTCAACATATAATTTGTTAAAGGGATTCTTTTGAATTTTGGTAGTGAGGCCATTTACAGTGCATTCGGAAAGTATTCAGACCCCTTGACTTTTTCCACATTTTGTTACATTACAGCCTTATTTTAAAATTGATTGAATTGTTTTTTCCCTCATCAATCTACACGCAATTCCCCATAATGACAAAGCAAAAACAGGGATTTAGATTTTTTTGCAAATTTATAAAAAATATAAAACTGAAATATCACATTTTTGTAAGTATTCAGACCCTTTACTCAGTACTTTGTTGAAGCATCTGGCAGCAATTACAGAATCAAGTCTTCTTCTACATCTGCGTTGCTTGCTGTTTGGTGTTTTAGGCTGGGTTTCTGTACAGAACCTTGTGACATCGGCTGATGTTAACAGGGCTTTATAAATGCATTTGATTGATTCTTGGGTATGACGTTACAAGCTTGACACACCTGTATTTGGGGATTTTCTTCCATTCTTATCTGCAGATCCTCTCAAGCTCTGTCAGGTTGGATGGAGAGCGTCACTGCACAGCTATTTTCAGGTCTCTCCAGTAATGTTCGATCGCATTCAAGTCCAGGCTCTGGCTGGGCCACTCAAGGACATTCTGAGACTTGTCCCGAAGCCACTCCTTTGTTGTCTTGGCTGTGTACTTAAGGTCGTTGTCCTGCTGGAAGGTGAACATTCCACCCAGTCTGAGGTCCTGAACACTCTGGAACAGGTTTTCATCAAGGATCTCTCTGTACTTTGCTCCGTTCATCTTTCCCTGGATCCTGACTAGTCTCCCAGTCCCTGCCTCTGAAAAACATCCCCACATCAGGATGCTGCCACCTCCATGCTTCAACGTAGAAATGGTGCCAGGTTTCCTCCAGATGTGACACTTGGCTATTCAGGCCAAAGAGTTCAATCTTGGTTTCATCAGACCAGAGAATCTTGTTTCTCATTATCTGAGAGTCCTGTAGGTGCCTTTTGGCAAACTCCAAGCGATCTGTCATTTGCCTTTTACTGAGGAGTGGCTTCCGTCTGGCCACGCTAACATAAAGGCCTGATTGGTGGAGTGCTGCTGAGATGGTTGTTCTCCTGGAAGGTTCTGTGCCTTTCCAAATCATGTCCAATCAATTGAATTTACCACAGGTGGACTCCAATCAAGTTGTAAAAACACTCAAAGGGTGATCAATAGAAACAGGATGCACCTGAGCTAAATTTCAAGTCTCATAGCAAAGGGTCTGAATACTTATGTAAATAAGGTATTTCTGTTTTTAATGTTTAATACATTTGCAAACATTTCGAAAAACCTGTTTTAGCTTTGTCATTATGGGGTATTGTGCTAGATTGATGTCAATGTTTTATTTAATCCATTTTAGAATAAGGCTGTAACATAACAAAATGTAGAAAAGGGGAAGGGGTCTGAATACTTTCCCGAAGGCACTGTATATACTTCCCCAGAGTCAGATGAACTAAAGGATACCATTTTTATGTCTGTGTCCATTATGAAGGAGGTTAGAGGTAGTTTTGCGCATCAATGCTAACTAGCATTAGGAAGTCTGTGGATATTTACTAGGATGCTAGAGACAAAAATTATATCCACTAGTTCATCTGACTCTGGGGAAGTAGATAAAGGCCCTCACTGTCAAAGTCCCAAAGTATCCCTTTAACTTGTGGACAAGTTAATAGACTATTTATTGTATTTTAGGAGTAATTTCAAAAGTAATATTAAATTATGTTTGGTTGTCAACACAACCAAATATCATCATTTTACAGGGGATTTATTTTCTGCTTGGATAGTTCCATCCGTGCCACTGACTTAGTCTGTCTTTAATTCCAGTTTTTCTACAAATTAATAATTGATATGTTGGATTCACGTCTCCATCTCAACCAACAATCAAAGTTAAAGAATATGATCAAATCAAAAGTTAAATGCACTTTAAATCAAATTTGATTTGATTTAGTCCGATTCTTTTACTTAGATTTTTAATTGAGATGGAGACGTGAATCCAACGTATCAATGTTATACAGTAAATAACAGTAAGTAACATTCAACCTTAAAATGAGTAACACATGGCCACATTTTGAGGTTTGAAGCCAACCAGAGCTTAAATCCCTAGACCTATTGTATTGTCTATTTTAGTTGAATTCTGGGTTGAATTGGAACAATAGCTGTTGATGACCTAAAATAGTATAATTTATGCTATATGAGTGATAAAGTATTGTCCCATTTCATTTGCTCTGATAAACCTACCCATTGGAATGACTTGGATAACAACAGTGAATCTATTTAGTTTTTAAGAGGAGATCTCTCAACAAACATTCTTATTGTAATAGTGACAAATATCATAACTAAGCAGGACAGGGCTTGGTTAAAACCCTGGATGAGTGACCAAATGGTAGCTGTAGATAGATGAATTCGACAGTAGGTGTTGCCCAGCCTATAGTTTTTTTTCTGATAGTGGATATAAATGATCTGATGTTGTTGTAATAAAGGTACACATTTTACGTATTGTCTATGTTGAAATTTGGTTACCATGATGACATAATTCTGTGGTTAAAATTTCAACCTTAAAACAACAGTTTACTTTGACTTACATTGACAAATGATGTTGAATAAAACAAAGAATCTCAGTCCTGGGAACATACAGCATTTTGGCAACAGACACTTGTTCTTTTGGAGTTAGTCAACAAAGTGGCACTGTGACATTTTGATGATGGTTTGACATTAAACAGATTCATTCACAAGATCACTTAGAGATCACCGTTCAGTGGCAATAGAATGCAAGATTTGGCTATAACTGAAAATAATTGTACATTCAAATGTCTCGATATTTTTATGTTTATATAGAGGACGCTGTTTGTTCTCTGTGTGGTCTTAAGTATAAACCTGATGAGACATTGCCCAGTGAGAGAGAGAAAAAAAAACCAAGGGACTGTTTTTGCTTAGCATAGCGTTATTAACTATCACATTCCCTCCGGGCTCAAACCCTATAGCACCAGAGCACCTTCTTCTAGAGGTTGGAACTGGTTCAGGTAACAGAACCGAAAACTGAAAAAGAACACAATTTTTAAAGGAACAGAATCAGAACCGGGAATGAAAGTGATCTACAGTATACTGTTCTGGAACAGAACCATTATTTTAAACCCGTTAATAACATTATTTTAGTTCTGGGCATTTTTTTCCCAGTCCCACAAAAGATGAAAAAAAGTGCCTATGCAAAGCCCTCTCTCTGTCAATCAGGAACTTCTTCCAGTGTCTTCCTGCCAGTTGAAAATCTTTGCCAGTGTGTGTGTGTCTAGGCAACCTGCCTTTCCCCTTCCGAAGCATAGCAGTAGCCTACTGATGTTACAAGCATGATTCAGCTGATAGGGAGAGAGATTTTTTTATTATAGAAGAATGGATGAACTTTTTCAATGATAGTTAGGGACAGTGGTGTGTATTCATGGCTGCCAAGGGAAGCCAAGCTTCCCTAAAAAATGGAATAGAAAAAAAACATATCATAATTTATATTTTGTGTCTCTGTGTTTCATAATTTGTTTTCAATTTGCAAGAGGCTGAATGTATCTCACCAGAGTGAGCGAAATAGCTCCCCTCTGTCTCTGTATGTGTAGGCCATCTATCTGATGCTGTCTGGTCAAAAAGAGTATGACATTATTGCATTAAATGCAAGGGAAGCCAGTGAGCATTTGGCCTCCCTTGATCATTTTTTAAATAAAATAATAGCCAATCAGCATTGAGCTTAAATTAGTGAGCTCAACTGTGAATTGTCCTGGCACACATAAAAAAAGTGTCAAGGGAAGCCAGTTTGGATTTGGCTTCACTCCTATCACATCACATTGCGAGAAATATGTAATTGGCAGAAACAACTTGATTTTTTGCATCTCAATGTATTGTCCTCCGGTGGCTAGCTAGCTAGCTTGAATTATCCCTTTCCTAAATTAGCCATGGATGGAGATAGGGATTTGGACTTTTACTTAATTCTCCGTTCTGGCCAGTGATTATAACGGTGATTCTGATCCAACCATAAATTCATACATTGTGCCTCTGGACTGAGAGGATGGAAGTTCAAATCAAATCAAATTACATTTAATTTATCACATATGCTTAATACAAAAAGTGTAGACCTTACTGTGAAAATCTTACTTACCAGCCCTTAACCAACAATGCAGTTTTAAGAAAAATAAGAGTTAAGAAAATATTTACTAAATAAACAAAAGTAAAAACATAAAGTAACAATAACGAGGTACCGTTACTGAGCTAATGTGCGGGGGTACAGGTTAGTCAGGTTAGTCAAGGTAATTGAAGTAATATCTACAGTTGAAGTCGGAAGTTTACATACACTTAGGTTGGAGTCATTAAAATTTGTTTTTCAACCACTCCACAAATTTCTTGTTAACAAACTATAGTTTTGGCAAGTTGGTTAGGACATCAACTTTGTGCATGACACAAGTAATTTTTCCAACAATTGTTTACAGACAGATTATTTCACTTATAATTCACTGTATGACAATTCCAGTGGATCAGACGTTTACATAGACTAAGTTGACTGTGCCTTTAAACAGCTTGGAAAATTCAAGAAAATTATGTCATGGCTTTAGAAGCTTCTGATAGGCTAATTGACATCATTCGAGTCAATTGGATGTGAACATGTGGATGTATTTTAAGGCCTACCTTCAAACTCAATGCCTCTTTGATTGACATCATGGGAAAATCAAAAGAAATCAGCCAAAACCTCAGAAAACAAATTGTAGGCCTCCACAAGTCTGGTTCATCCTTATGATACATTTCCAAACACCTGAAGGTACCACGTTCATCTGTACAAGCAATAGTACGCATGTATAAACACCATGGGACCACGCAGCCGCCATACCGCTCAGGAAGGAGACACGTTCTGTCTCCTAGAGATGAACGTACTTTGGTGTGAAAAGTGCAAATCATGTCCTCTGGTCTGATGAAACAAAAATATAACTGTTTGGCCATAATGACAATCGTTATGTTTGGAGGAAAAAGGGGGAGGCTTGCAAGCCGAAGAACACCATCCCAACCGTGAAGCACGCGTGTGGCAGCATCATGTTGTGGGGGTGCTTTGCTGCAGGAGGGACTGGTGCACTTCACAAAATAGATGGCTCATGAGGTGTTACGGTGCGTGAATGAGGACCCAAAAGCGAATCAACTTAAACAGAGCTTCTTTAATTACCAAACATAGGTAGGCTCAGATGGACCGGCAGATTCCGACAGGACAGGACAAGGTTACAGCAAACATGACGGCAGTCTGGTTCAGGCATGAATGACACAAACAAACAAGAATCCGACAAGGACAGGAGCAGAAACAGAGAGAGATATAGGGACCTAATCAGAGGGAAAAAGGGAACAGGTGGGGAACGGGGTGAATGGGTAGTTAGAGGAGACAAGGGACAGCTGGGGGAAAGCGGGGGAGAAAAGGTAACCTAACACGACCAGCAGAGGGAGACAGGGTGAAGGGAAAGGACAGAGACAAGACAACATGACAGTACATGACAGTACCCCCCCACTCACCGAGCGCCTCCTGGCGCACTCGAGGAGGAAACCTGGCGGCAACGGAGGAAATCATCAATCAGCGCACGGTCCAGCACGTCCCGAGAGGGAACCCAACTCCTCTCCTCAGGACCGTACCCCTCCCAGTCAACTAGGTACTGATGACCACGGCCCCGAGGACGCATGTCCAAGATTTTACGGACCCTGTAGATAGGTGCGCCCTCGACAAGGATGGGGGGGGGGGGGGGGGAGACGAGCGGGGGCGCGAAGAACGGGCTTAACACAGGAGACATGGAAGACAGGGTGGACGCGACGAAGATATCGCGGAAGAAGAAGTCGCACTGCGACAGGATTAATGACCTGAGAGATACGGAATGGACCAATGAACCGCGGGGTCAACTTGCGAGAAGCCGTCTTAAGGGGAAGGTTCTGAGTGGAGAGCCAAACTCTCTGACCGCGACAATATCTAGGGCTCTTCGTTCTACGCTTATTAGCAGCTCTCACAGTCTGCGCCCTATAACGGCAAAGTGCAGACCTGACCCTCTTCCAGGTGCGCTCGCAACGTTGGACAAAAGCCTGAGCGGAGGGGACGCTGGACTCGGCGAACTGAGATGAGAACAACGGAGGCTGGTACCCGAGGCTACTCTGAAAAGGAGATAGCCCGGTCGCAGACGAAGGAAGCGAGTTGTGGGCGTATTCTGCCCAGGGGAGCTGTTCTGACCAAGACGCAGGGTTGCGAAAAGAAAGACTGCGTAAGATGCGACCAATAGTCTGATTGGCCCGTTCTGCTTGACCGTTAGACTGGGGGTGAAAGCCGGAAGAGAGACTGACGGAAGCCCCAATCAAACGGCAAAACTCCCTCCAAAATTGAGACGTGAATTGCGGACCTCTGTCCGAAACGACGTCTGACGGAAGGCCATGAATTCTGAAAACATTCTCGATGATGATTTGTGCCGTCTCTTTAGCAGAAGGAAGCTTAGCAAGGGGAATGAAATGAGCCGCCTTAGAGAACCTATCGACAACCGTAAGAATAACAGTCTTCCCCGCTGACGAAGGCAGTCCGGTGACAAAATCTAAGGCGATGTGAGACCACGGTCGAGAGGGAATAGGAAGCGGCCTGAGACGGCCGGCAGGAGGAGAGTTACCGGACTTAGTCTGCGCGCAGACCGAACAAGCAGCCACGAAACGACGCGTGTCATGCTCCCGGGTGGGCCACCAGAAACGCTGGCGAATGGAAGCAAGCGTACCCCGAACGCCAGGGTGGCCGGCTAACTTGGCAGAGTGAGCCCACTGAAGAACGGCCAGACGAGTAGGAACGGGAACGAAAAGAAGGTTCCTAGGACAAGCGCGCGGCGACGGAGTTTGAGTGAGTGCTTGCTTTACCTGCCTCTCAATTCCCCAGACAGTCAACCCGACAACACGCCCCTCAGGGAGAATCCCCTCGGGGTCAGTGGAGGCTACTGAAGAACTGAAGAGACGAGACAAAGCATCAGGCTTGGTGTTCTTAGAGCCCGGACGATAAGAAATCACGAACTCGAAACGAGCGAAAAACAGCGCCCAACGCGCCTGACGCGCATTAAGTCGTTTGGCAGAACGGATGTACTCAAGGTTCCTATGGTCAGTCCAAACGACAAAAGGAACGGTCGCCCCCTCCAACCACTGTCGCCATTCGCCTAGGGCTAACCGGATGGCGAGCAGTTCGCGGTTACCCACATCATAGTTACGTTCCGACGGCGACAGGCGATGAGAAAAATACGCGCATGGGTGGACCTTGTCGTCAGAGAGGGAGCGCTGAGAAAGGATGGCTCCCACTCCCACCTCTGACGCGTCAACCTCGACAACGAACTGTCTAGAGACGTCAGGTGTAACAAGGATAGGAGCGGATGTAAAACGATTCTTGAGGAGATCAAAAGCTCCCTGGGCAGAAACGGACCACTTAAAGCACGTCTTGACAGAAGTAAGGGCTGTGAGAGAAAACACAATATCACACTGGGTGAGGAACGAGCGGCATTCAGTGGGCTCCCCAGAGTAACACGGCGGGTTATTGATTCTGGGCTCCGGAGATTCGAAAGCCCTGGAAGTGGCCGGTGGATCGAGGCGGAGATGGTGAACCTGTTCTGTGAGGTTGGAGACTTGGGTGGCCAGGGTCTCAACGGCATGTCGAGCAGCAGACAATTCCTGCTTGTGTCTGCCTAGCATCGCTCCCTGGATCTCGACGGCTGAGTGGAGAGGATCCGAAGTCGCTGGGTCCATTCTTGGTCGGATTCTTCTGTTACGGTGCGTGAATGAGGACCCAAAAGCGAATCAACTTAAACAGAGCTTCTTTAATTACCAAACATAGGTAGGCTCAGATGGACCGGCAGATTCCGACAGGACAGGACAAGGTTACAGCAAACATGACGGCAGTCTGGTTCAGGCATGAATGACACAAACAAACAAGAATCCGACAAGGACAGGAGCAGAAACAGAGAGAGATATAGGGACCTAATCAGAGGGAAAAAGGGAACAGGTGGGGAACGGGGTGAATGGGTAGTTAGAGGAGACAAGGGACAGCTGGGGGAAAGCGGGGGAGAAAAGGTAACCTAACACGACCAGCAGAGGGAGACAGGGTGAAGGGAAAGGACAGAGACAAGACAACATGACAGTACATGACATGAGGAAGGAAAATTATGTGGATATATTGAAGCAACATCTCAAGATATCAGTCAGGAAGTTAAAGCTTGGGTCTTCCAAATGGACAATGACCCCAAGCATACTTCCAAAGTTGTGGCAAAATGGCTTAAGGACAACAAAGTCAAGGTATTGGAGTGGCCATCACAAAGCTCTGACCTCAATCATATAGAAAATGTGTGGGCAGAACTGAAAAGGCGTGTGCGAGCAAGGAGGCCTACAAACCTGACTCAGCTACACCAGCTCTGTCAGGAGGAATGGGCCAAAATTCACCCAACTTATTGTGGGAAGCTTGTGGAAGGCTACCCAAAACGTTTGACCCAAGTTAAACAATTTAAAGGCAATGCGACCAAATACTAATTGAGTGTATGTAAACGTCTGACCCACTGGGAATGTGAATAAATAAATAAAAGCTGAAATAGATCATTCTCTACTATTATTCTGACATTTCACATTCTTAAAATAAAGTGGTGATCCTAACTGATCTAAGACAGGGAATTTTTACTCAGATTAAATGTCAGGAATTGTGAAAAACTGAGTGTAAATGTATTTGGCTAAGGTGTATGTAAACGTACGACTTCAACTGTATGTATAGGTAGGGGTAAAGTGACTATGCATCAATAATTAGCAGCGAGTCGCAGCAGCGTAAGAAATGAATAAATAGGAGGGGGTCAATGCAAATAGTCCAAGTAGCCATTTGATTAGCATTCTTATGTCTTGGGGTAGAAACTGTTAAGAAGCCATTTGGACCTAGACTTGGCTCTACGGTACCGCTTGCCGTGCGGTAGCAGAGAGAACAGTCTATGACTTGAGTGTGGGTGGCATGAGTCTTTGGCAATTTTTAAGGGCTTCCTCTGATGCCACCAGATACCACATCCTCTCGATGGTGCAGCTGTAGAACTTTTTGAAGATCTGAGGACCCATGCCAAATCTTTTCAGTCTCCTGAGGAGAAATAGGCGTTGTCCTGTCTGCTTCACAACTGTCTTGGTGTGTTTGGACCATGATAGTTTGTTGGTGATGTGGACTGCTCTAAACCTGCTCCACCACAGACCCGGCGATGAGAATGGGGGTGTGCTCGGCCCTCCTTTTCCTTTAGTCCACAATCATCTCCTTTGTTTTGATCACGTTGAGGGAGAGGTTGTTGTCCTGGCACCACACTGCCAGGTCTCATCATTGTCGGTGATCAGGCCTACCACCGTTGTGTCGTCTGCAAGCTTAATGTCATGCTTGGCCACACAGTCGGGGGTGAACAGGGAGTACAGGAGGGCCTAACCACGCACCCCTAAGGG
The DNA here is from genome assembly GCF_013265735.2 of Oncorhynchus mykiss. NCBI lineage: Eukaryota > Metazoa > Chordata > Actinopteri > Salmoniformes > Salmonidae > Oncorhynchus > Oncorhynchus mykiss. The sequence goes on from NC_048578.1 coordinate 17,268,358, forward strand.
GCTCCCATGTTGTGTTGTTGCCTACCCTTAGGGGGCGGTCCGTCAGGAAGTCCAGGATCTAGTTGAAGTGGGAGGTGTTTAATCCCAGGGTCCTTAGCTTAGTGATGAGCTTTGAGGGCACTATGGTGTTGAATGCTGAGCTGTAGTCAATGAACAGCATTCTCACGTAGGTGTTCCTATTGTCCAGGTGGGAAAGGGCAGTGTGGAGTGCAATAGAGATTGTGTCATCCGAGAATCTGTTGGGGTGGTATGCGAATTGGAGTGGGTCTAGGGTTTCTGGGATAATGGTGTTGATGTGAGCCATGACCAGCCTTTCAATATGTAACTAGCTAACACATTTTTATCCAGGTAGCCTAGGACAACAAAAAATAAAATTGTGTACTGTATGACAGCCATAGACCTTTTAGGCAACACGAAAGAGAGAAGGATGGCATTGGCGTTTCTCTACCTGTAGGGTGAGACAACATTTTTTTTCTATTTGCACGGATGCACACACACACACACACACACACACACACACACACACACACACACACACACACACACACACACACACACACAAATCAGAACAATGGACAGCCACATCATAGTTAGCTCATGTTGATTGGACTAAATAGTTTTTGGTATATTTTAGTTGTCACTGTATGAGACTAAGCATAGGTGATTTGATGATGTTGAAATGTGGAAATGGTGCTGGAATAGTGGAGGCAGCTCCTGTTTTCTTTGCGACTTGCTGTAACTCTCCGTGGTTCTATTTTAAAAGCTATTTAGTGGTCCGAAAATGTTGGATACATTAGCTTGCTTGCCCATGCTATAGGTCATGTAACTGTTTGTTACATGCAATATGCTTTGCGGACTTCACTGGACAGTGGTTGCTCTCCAGTATTGTGAACAAAGGTGTGGTTTAATTTGTTCTGCCACGGTGTCTTCTTATTGTCTCAGCCTTCGTCCTATATATCACAGTGGCAAGGCATATGAACTAACAGGTTATAGAGCAAACAACACAATTATCACAACACTTCTAATATGATTTTTTTTTTGGCTTGCCTCCCCCCGTGATTTTAACCATGCACTGCTACTGGTTAGGGATACATAGTTATCACAGTTGACATTGTATTTATTGACTACAAAAATGTAAGACGGGTTTTTAATTTAGGTGCTGCTCTGACCACACAAGCTTGTTTGTTAGCTAGCTATCTCTGGTCCAACGTTAAGTCAACTCTTAAGTTGAAAGACATTCAAAGTTCCTCCATAGAAGCCGCTCCTCCGTAGGTATAATGCTGTGGGCCAAATTCAAATGATGCATGTCATAACAAGATGCCCAGTGCTTCCAGCCAAGCCTCCTCCTCCACCCTCACTCGCTCTCTCCCCACCCACAAAATTTCAGCTGCCTCTTGTCTTTCTGTCATGCATGTAAACATCTCACTGATCTATAGCTTGCCTTCTCCATCGCAAGCTGCTCTATCCGCAACGCATGATTGGTGAAGTAATTTAATGTTGAGTTAAATGTAAAAAAAATGTCCTAACTTGTTAAAACTTCTTGGGGCTGCAATCCCGTTAACGGGATCGATATGACAACAGCCAGTGAAAGTGCATGGCGCCAAATTCAAAACAATAGAACTCTCATAATTAAAATTTCTCAAACAAACATGCATCTTATACCATTTTAAAGGCATTCTTGTTGTTAATCCCACCACAGTGTCCGATTTCAAATAGGCTTTACAGCGAAAGCACCACAAACGATTATGTTAGGTCACCACCAACTCACAGAAATACCCAGCCATTTTTCCAGCCAAAGAGAGGAGTCACAAAAAGCACAAATAGAGATTAAATGAATCACTAACCTTTGATGATCTTCATCAGATGACACTCATAGGACTTCATGTTACCCAATACATGTATGTTTTGTTTGATAAAAATTCATATTTAAAAAAATCTCAGTATACATTGGCGTGTTACGTTCACTAGTTCCAAAAACATCCGGTGATATTGCAGAGAGCCACATCATTTTACAGAAATACTCATTATATATGTCGATGAAAATACAATTCTTAGACATGGAAATAGAGATATACCTCTCCTTAATGCAACCGCTGTGTCAGATTTCAAAAACACTTTACGGAAAAAGCAAACCATGCAATAATCTGAGACGGCGCTCAGAAATAAAATTAAATAATCCGCCATGTTGGAGTCAACAGAAATCAGAAATAACATTATAAATATTCCCTTACCTTTGATGATCTTCATCAGAATGCACTCCCAGGAATCGCAGTTCCACAATAAATGCTTGATTTGTTCGATAATGTCCATTATTTATGTCCAAGTAGCTACTTTTGTTAGCGCATTTAGTACACAAATCAAAACGCTCGTGCAGGTCCATCCAAACGTCGGACGAAAACTTCAAAAAGTTATATTACAGGTCGAAGAAACTTGTAGAATCAATATAATCAATCTTTAGGATGTTGTTATCATAAATCTTCAATAACGTTCCAACCGGAGAATTCCGATGTCTGTAGAGAAGCCATGGAATGCAGGTCGCTATCATGTGAAATTCACGTGACCAGGACCTGGCTCTCTGCCAGACAACTGACTCAAACAGCTTCCATCCGGCTCCACAACACAGTAGAAGACTCATTCAAGTTTCTAAAGACGGTGGACATCTAGTGGAAGCCCTAGGAAGTGCAACTTGATCCATATCCCACTGTGTATTCAATAGGGGCTGGGTTGAAAATCGACCAACCTCAGATTTTCCACTTCCTGTTTGGATTTCTTCTCAGGTTTTTTCCTGCCATATGAGTTCTGTTATACTCACAGACATCAGTCAAACCGTTTTAGAAACTTCAGAGTGTTTTCTATCCAATGCTAATAATAATATGCATATATTAGCAACTGGGACTGAGGAGCAGGCGGTTTACTCTGGGCACCTTTCATCCAAGCTACTCAATACTGCCCCTACAGATTAGTACATGGGGCCCTGACCCCAAGTTTGGGAACCACTGTAATAACCTCTCTCTCTCTCTCTCTCTTTCTCTCTCTCTACTTGCTTCCTCTCGCTCTATGTCTCCTCTGCTTCCTCCTGAATGCATTGCAGCCTGCCTCAGCCTCGCCAGGTATTATGAGAACTTAGTAGTCTCTTTTTTTACTACTGTTGAGGTAGACTCCGTTTAATGTTAGCTTCTTACTTCATCCTAGCTGGCTAATACATAGCCGGAGCCCTTCAATGTTACTGCAATATAAGTTTCTGCCGGAAGCTAGCCACCTGACTGACTGCCACATCTATAAGCGACTATTTACCAGTTGTGCACTTGTTCTCCGAGAGACGGTTTTTGTTTGTTTGGAGGAAGTCTATAGACACGGCAGGAGTCGCAGGACGGTTTTAAAATTGCATTTTGTTCGGCATCTCGCAAATACACTGTCAGAAACTTCTCTGGTTGCTTGCTTGAACTAGGGTAGGGTGCTAGGGTAGTTCATTTCATGTCTATGGCCCTCGGCCTGTGCCACGAGAGGGTGGAGTTAGCCATTTGAGAGAGTGGTGAATGTGCTGCTAAAGGTAAATCCAGGGGAAGCAGGCGAACATAACAAACACACCACTATCCACTCATTCGCAAAGAGGCAGGCGCAGCTCGAACTTAGTCAGATCAAGAATATAAGCGTTCTGAACTGATTGACGCTGGGAGCAATATTTAGATGTTGATCTAGATTTTTTTTATGATTGTGTACAAAATATATTTTTTTATTATTTAAAAAAATTCAAATTATAAAGGTCCGAGGTCCGGTCCTCGATGTCCTCATATGTAGTTGTGTATGGCTCTGTGCCAGCAAGTGACCAAACAACACACAGATCAGTCCATAATGTTGTCTACTTACAGTACAGCTGGCTGGTCTTAATGTCCAACACACTGTGGCTGCCTGACACTGAAGTACACATATATTCAATTTACCTGCTGAGTCATTCCCAGTCAATCCCCCCACAAACTTCACCATTGCTCCAGAGTCAGTGATGGTTGCTCAGGTTGTGTAGTGTATTCAGTCATTGAAACCCTCAGTGGACTTCCAAGCAATCATCCTCTTGGGCGACTGCATGTCATTGTAGGATCAGTTGTTTCATGCAATTCTGAAGGAAGAGCTGTAGACCTCTACAAAATGTGATGAGATAGATACCATGTTAGCTTACTGCATGGACATACAATGAGAATACAAAACATTAAGAACACCCACTCTTTCCATGACATTGACAGACCAGGTGAATCCAGGTGAAAGCTATGATCCCTTATAGATGTCACTTGTTAAATTCACTTCAATCAATGTAGATGAAGGGGAAGAGACGGGTTAAAGAAGGATTTTTAGGCCTTGAGACAGTTGAGACATGGATTGTGTATGTGTGCTATTCAGAGGGTGAATGGGCAAGACAAAATATTTAAGTGCCTTTGAACCAGGTATGGAAGTAGGTACCAGGCGCATCGGTTTCTGTCAAGAACTGCAACGCACATTGCTTATCTATCCAATTGTTTCAGACCTACAGCAGTTCCTAGGGTTAGTCTTTGGACAATACCCAGTATTATCTTGCCATCACATTCCAACTTCCTAAGGAACCTTACTCTCCCCTCAGTAGCTAATACTACATCGTCACTGATTGTGACTTTCTGACAAAGGTTAGAATGTTCCTTTTGCAAAGGTTAGGCCAGCTAGCTAGTCCCCAATGAGTTATGGTATCGACTACTGGGAGGGATGCTTTACATGCTGCTTTTCCCAGAAGGATAGGATGCGATGATGGTGATTGCTGCTGACTGCATCGACCCAGAGCCTACCTCTGGCTTGATGTTGTCACCCAGCAGTACATCTGGATGGAGGATACAGAGAGGGAGATGTGGGGTGACTTTCCCATCTTGTCAAAGTGTCAGCTGAGAGTCAAGATGCAGACAGAGGAAAGAGCAGTCATTCCATTGTATTTCATCAAACAGCTTTTGCAGAGGCAGATATTCATTTTCAACCTGCCAGTGTATCAAATGAAATGTGTTTTTGCATTTGCTCAAGTGGCCATGAGGTCAAAAATACATCTAATTTGCACTGCTCACCTTGCATCTTTGTATTCGCTAATGATCTACACTTGGCAAAATGCAATAAGTCTCATTCAAACCTTCTAAAGCTTTCATTCTCTTCCTACTATAAATAAACCAGCCATTCACCATTACACTTTAATCCCTTAACAAGCTGAAACGATTATCTGCCAGAGCCAAACAAAATAATTTGCCTAGTTGTACAGTTATTATCAGCTCAACTGAAATAGGCAGTGTAACTAACAGTGCACATTTTAATGTATCATTATCAAACTCATTCTTCCCATTGAATACACTGGCGTAAATGTTTTAAACTGTATCATAACACTAGCGCCAGAGGTAACACTTTTTTGTGGTAGGCTTTGTATGATGTAACAATTATGTTTCTTGCTGTATGTCCAGTTCTAGATTTATAGTTCTCTGTTCACCACTGAATTCGACTCCCGCCTCAAGGCCACCAGATGCATCAAACTATTTGCATTCCCGGCAGAAGTCATTAATTGTCAATGGAGCCGTCTGCAGCTCTACATTGGGGGTGCCGTACTAGGCGGCGGTGAGTTCTGTATACCGCATGTGTTCAATATTTTCAACTTGTGCGTTGGAGGTACACACAGACTCCAACTACAGTGCCTTGCGAAAGTATTCGGCCCCCTTGAACTTTGCGACTTTTTGCCACATTTCAGGCTTCAAACATAAAGATATAAAACTGTATTTTTTTGTGAAGAATCAACAACAAGTGGGACACAATCATGAAGTGGAACGACATTTATTGGATATTTCAAACTTTTTTATCAAATCAAAAACTGAAAAATTGGGCGTGCAAAATTATTCAGCCTCTTTACTTTCAGTGCAGCAAACTCTCTCCAGAAGTTCAGTGAGGATCTCTGAATAATCCAATGTTGACCTAAATGACTAATGATGATAAATACAATCCACCTGTGTGTAATCAAGTCTCCGTATAAGTGCACCTGCACTGTGATAGTCTCAGAGGTCCGTTAAAAGCGCAGAGAGCATCATGAAGAACAAGGAACACACCAGGCAGGTCCGAGATAATGTTGTGAAGAAGTTTAAAGCCGGATTTGGATACAAAAAGATTTCCCAAGCTTTAAACATCCCAAGGAGCACTGTGCAAGCGATAATATTGAAATGGAAGGAGTATCAGAGCACTGCAAATCTACCAAGACCTGGCCGTCCCTCTAAACTTTCAGCTCATACAAGGAGAAGACTGATCAGAGATGCAGCCAAGAGGCCCATGATCACTCTGGATGAACTGCAGAGATCTACAGCTGAGGTGGGAGACTCAGTGGCAAGAAGAAAGTGGCAAGAAGAAAGCCATTTCTTAAAGTTATCCATAAAAAGTGTTGTTTAAAGTTTGCCACAAGCCACCTGGGAGACACACCAAACATGTGGAAGAAGGTGCTCTGGTCAGATGAAACCAAAATTGAACTTTTTGGCAACAATGCAAAACGTTATGTTTGGCGTAAAAGCAACACAGCTGAACACACCATCCTCACTGTCAAACATGGTGGTGGCAGCATCATGGTTTGGGCCTGCTTTTCTTCAGCAGGGACAGGGAAGATGGTTAAAATTGATGGGAAGATGGATGGAGCCAAATACAGGACCATTCTGGAAGAAAACCTGATGGAGTCTGCAAAAGACCTGAGACTGGTACGGAGATTTGTCTTCCAACAAGACAATGATCCAAAACATAAAGCAAAATCTACAATGGAATGGTTCAAAAATAAACATATCCAGGTGTTAGAATGGCCAAGTCAAAGTCCAGACCTGAATCCAATCGAGAATCTGTGGAAAGAACTGAAAACTGCTGTTCACAAATGCTCTCCATCCAACCTCACTGAGCTCGAGCTGTTTTGCAAGGAGGAATGGGAAAAAATGTCAGTCTCTCGATGTGCAAAACTGATAGAGACATACCCCAAGCGACTTACAGCTGTAATCGCAGCAAAAGGTGGCGCTACAAAGTATTAACTTAAGGGGGCTGAATAATTTTGCACGCCCAATTTTTCAGTTTTTGATTTGTTAAAAAAGTTTGAAATTTCCAATAAATGTCGTTCCACTTCATGATTGTGTCCCACTTGTTGTTGATTCTTCACAAAAAAATACAGTTTTATATCTTTATGTTTGAAGCCTGAAATGTGGCAAAAGGTCGCAAAGTTCAAGGGGGCCGAATACTTTCGCAAGGCACTGTATCTAGCTTTTAGCGAGTTGAAAAGAGAAGCACATGTGCATCAAACACGGAAAATGCGGGATAGACATCCAGCAAAACAAAACGCATATGCATCTGGTGGACATCGGGCATCAGGGTGGTTCTTACCGGACTGTCTAATCTGTTATATCCAGGGCCTATTTATATCTTGGCCTTATGTAGCACTTTGTTACAGAACCGAAAGTTTGGTGTACTTCAAGGGTATGCCTTGACGCCACAACTGATTCCACTGCTACTGTGCAACCTACAAACAACTAAAGCAAGCCAAAGGACAAGGCCATTCACCCTGAACTGAGTTGCTTTACTGTGAAGGCAGCTCTCAGACCGAACACACACACACTCATCCTTATAGTCAGTGTTACGTAAGGGGTGAAATCTCCTGCTCCAGCTAATACAGATCCAAGTTACACATCAGGTTAGCCAGCAGCTTTGACCAAAACAGCTAGGGGAAGGGAAATGGCCACAAGTGTGACTAGCCTAGTTATTGTGAACTGCTAACACTAGGTTAGCCCAACCATTAGAAGGTGCATGCAGATCTAGCAATCAGTATTGAAAGACTCCTTTTGCATTAGAAAAGTTTAGTCAAATAGTTCCTGCCATGGTCCAATTTCATGATCAGGTGTGATTTATGCCTTCAGGTAAGATTTGTTTAGAGATCTGTCCACACATTCCCTATCTAATCTCTCTCTGAAATAGGCCACTTACACTGTTAAATATTTACAGAGCGAGATACCTATTGCAATGATTTTTCAAACAAGCCCTAAACCAGGGGACATATTATTCCAAAAGTAAATGCACACAGGTACAATATTGTGCAATCCTACATTATGATTATAACCAGGCTCAGTCATTAGTTCTGTGACCTCCATATTAAATATAATATTTATAGTTCAAGCCACTAGCTAGCTCTGTTTGGCAGGATGACCTGATACATTGTGCAGACATAGGAGGGAATGAGATCCCCCGGAAGGCCGCCACTGCTTTGCTCGCTCTATCAGAACGCATTAGATCAGCCCCTAATGTTTGCTTAGCTCCAGCAAAGGCTCTGGGACAGACTCGGCCACCGCCCAGCAAGTCTCACTCAGTGATAAGGGAATGCATGGGAGGTGGCTTGCTCTCCATGAATGCTGATGATGACTGGCAAAATGGAGCAGTCTGCAGCTCTGTTGGATAGCTCTCAGGGATGTGAGAGGTACAATATAATAATGAAGAAAAAGAGACACAACTCCATCTTAAAGCATAGGAAAATGTCAGTAAATATGTCCCAAATATGTCCCCACTCAATGTTCGACCTTTGCTGTATGTGACGTTTACTATTTTCACAGTTATTATTCATTTGGAATCACTGTTAGGCTGTGCTTTAAACTGCCTTTAAAGCTGAGTTGAATTGTAAAGGTATTTTGAACAAATCTCAGCTGGAAGAATAAAGTAAGGTTTCAGAACGTGCAGAGTGTGAGAAGTCTCTTCTGATTGCTCAACTGTACTTGCAACAGTAGTACTCCATCCACTGATACATTGTGCCATCGTAATTAGTCAGGAACAGCATTCATAGTGTAGTGTTTCCTGTTAGGGTTTTCCAAATAGCATTGCATTTACATTTTAGCAGACACTCAGTGCTGGGGTTTCTGACTCCAAACTGAGTTTTCATCTAAATATATCCTGTCTCAAAAAGTAAAGAACAAATAAATCAGATGTGAAGAAATTAGTCCAGTGCCAAGAGTCTAATGTCTTGGAGTTTATTGAAGTGCTGTGTATAAATCTTGTTTCAGGTGAAGATTAATCTCTTGGATTAGTCCACCATCTCTGATGCCGTCATTCAGAGACGATTGCATATCTCTGACTATAACCCTCCCTGACAGAGCTTCTCTTTTAAAAGTCGTTTAGAGGCACAGATCTAGGATTAATTTATACTCCGCCAATCATGACCGTAACTATTAAAGAGTTTCGACACTAGAATAACTGTTTTTGACTCATATTGATGCCACATAGGCCGTTTTCAAAGGGTTTCATTGCTTTTTAAAGGCAGTCAATCTTTAATATGCAAAACTGACCATAGATCAGCATCTAGGTGATGACCTCTGACCCCTAGACATATGTATAGAGAGGCAGCAAGAGACACTTTCAGCCCCCAGCCCCTAACTGAAGCTCCGACGTGAATGCTCTTGCCACATGCAGGTACTATGAGGCACGGAGGCATGATGTGAATTCACACTGACGTCTCAAATGAATTCCCATTCCTGGAGGCATTGCTTAGCTACAGCTGGCCCAATTGAGCAAGGAGAGAGACAGCCCTCGAACCCATTTGTCAACTTTGACCATGCCCCAGGTTTTCTCTGACCTTAGTGGGTTTTGGTCCATGTTATTGTACCTCATTCAGACTGTACTCTGTAGTGCTTTAGACACTACTGAGACAAACCAAGCTGAACAAAACCAAGTTCTACTGTGCTGACCTGGTTGAGCATTCACCATAGTTGCTGGGAACTGTGCTGAATAGGACCGCGTGAAAAGATCACAACCAGCACAGTTTGGTTTGGGTTCGATGGTGTGAACAGGGTACTTGGTCCTCTACTTCCTAGTATCTACATCTCTGAAGCTTTAACTGTACTGTTCTGAGGAATCTGTTTATCATTGTGACCTTTAACCTTTTTGGCTGTGAAGACTGTCTGAGGAATGTGGGCTTGTTGCTCGTCTGGAATTCGCTCTGCCTCACTATAAGGTGCTTACTCTGACTCTCTCCATTCTTCACCCTTGTTTATTTTCTTTGGAACAAAGATGTCATTCTGCGCTCTGAACTGTGCTATCATTGTGTGACAGCAGCTTCTTTGGATTTTCACTGCACTGCTTTGTCCTTTGTTCAATCAGTTATCAAGCCTGCAAGCAAACACACTAGCTGTTTGATTATTTGCATTTTGCACAAAGGGGATACTCGTTGTCAACAACAGTAATGTTCTTTCAGGATATTGTTCTTGGTGAGGTTGTTCAGAAGTGTTAGTTCTGGTCAACACAAGCTAGTGAGTTTCCCTATAGGAAGTTAGGATCTATTACTTTTCTATAATGTTAGATTTACTTTGTTTGCAGACCCTTTTTTGAAGATTTCTTCCGTTTCTTCAAGGAAAATATTCTGAGCAAAAATATAAACGCAACATGTAAAGTGTTGGTCACATGTCTCATGAGCTGAAATAAAATATCCCAGAAAGTTTCCATACCCACAAAAAGCTTATTTCTCGCAAATTCTGTGCACAAATTTGTTTACGTCCATATTAGCATTTCTCCTTTGCCAAGATAATCCATCTACCTCAAAGGTGTGGCATATCAAGAAGCTGATTAAACAGCATGATCATTACACCTTGTGCTGGGGACAATTAAAGGCCATGCTAAAATGTGCAGTTTTGTCACACAACACAATGCCACAGATGTCTCAAGTTTTGAGGGAGCGTGCAATTGGCATACTGACCACAGGAATGTGGAGCTGTTACGTAATATTTGAATGTTAATTTCTCTACCATAAGCCGCCTCCGACGTCATTTTAGAGAATTTGGAAATACCTCCAACCGGCCTCATAACCGCAGACCACGTGTAACCACGTGAGGCCAGGACCTCCACATCCGGCTTCTTCACCTGCGGGATTGTCTGAGACCAGCCACCTGGACAGATGATGAAACTGAGCAGTGTTTCTGTCTGTAATAATGCTCTTTTGTGGGGAAAAACATTTTCTGATTGGCTGTGCCTGGCTCCCCAGAGGTTGGGTCTAGGCCCTCCCAGGCCAACCCAGCGCTACGTCCCTGCCCAGTCATGTGAAATCCATAGATTAGGGCCTAATTAATTTATTTCAAATGACTGATTTCCTTATATGAACTGTAACTGAGTTAAATCGTTGATATTGTTGCATGTTGCATAATTTTTTCAGATGTAAACTTCCCTACTTCCAATATTCCAGGTACCTCTGGTTCAGGGAAAGATGATAGGGGCTACGTGGGGTGAAGTGCCTTGACAAGTAATGGGGCATGATCTTGCTTAGCCCTATATTGCTTCTTAGAATTAGGTCTTAAACAGTTTTATAAGGATGGCCAGGGCAAAGTAGGTAGAGGTATGAATGGGATTTTAGGTAATATTGCTGCATTGCGATGACAAATGAAAAGACAACTCCAATCTGGCCAAAGGGAATGGCAGAGGCTGAGAGGCAAAGAGTCATAGAGTTAAATAGAGTTATAGAGTTAAAAAACTCAAGCATAATGACAAGCCACATTTTCTTCCTCAATATATCATCATTACCCTAAATAAGCTCTCTTTTTGCCTCTCTTCATTTTTCACGGGGAAGCAACGTTAAAAAAAAAAGCACCTCTTGGTTTTAAGTTCTTGTAGACCAACCTAGTCAGCTGAAAAGAGCAAGAAATAGTGCCGTTGTCACCATATGAAGCTGAGGTTGCAGAATGGAAAAGGGGAGTTATCTTTAGGGTTTTGGTTATAACATATGGGAGCCCAAATTCTGGGTACCTCTTGGTTTATAGTTAACATCACTTTGTTATATGTAGTAATGTATTGCATAAGCTGCGTCATCAGCCACCCAAATTTGATTGATTAGACCTCAAGTCTCGTTTTGAGCCCACTGGGACCAAACAAAAACTTTGAAACGTCACTTTATTTTGGGCCTCTCAGCATCCAACCCCTCAGATGATAATGCTGAGCACTTCAGTATGTAGCTCAACTGGCCAGGCGGTGTATCAGCTGGTGATCAGTGTGGAAGTAATGGAGTAGTCTGCTCCAAAATCAAAGTTTGTCAGAAGCTTTCGCATTACCCCAAAAGTGATCTAATGTTGCGCTGCTGTATATTTTATACTGTGTACTTTATACTGTATATTTTAGGCCATCTGTTCTTACACTATTTTACACTTGTAAGTGCTGATTATGTTCACCAAACTCCATCCTTCCTTTACAGGAAGAAGTCCTTCCTCTTCTCAGCCCTCTATGCTGCCTGCATTCTAGGCGGCCGCCATGTAATGAAACAGAGGGAGAAATTTAATCTGAGGAAACCGCTGGTGTTATGGTCCCTCACCCTCGCCGTGTTCAGGTAAGAGGGCAGACATTTACAACACTGGTCCAGTCAATGCACATACTGTAAGCATCTTGTGGCCTTAGGTTCCTCTTAAAGAAACAGTCAGGATAGTTTGGAATAAAGAAGTCATGCTGACACTTTTCAGAATTACACACTCAAACAACAATGCTGCACAAACATTGCTGTGGCAGGAGAGACTGGAGAGAGACTTTATACCAGAGTCCTGGGGCTTCACTTACACCATTCTCTCGCTCTCGCTCTCGCTCTCTCTCTCTTTCCTTCTCTTTCTCTTTCTTTCTTGTCCAGTATATTTGGTGCTGTTCGCACTGGAAGCTACATGACATACATTCTGATGACTAAAGGGCTCAAGCAGTCAGTGTGTGATCAGAGCTTCTACAACGGGCCTGTCAGCAAGTTTTGGGCCTACGCCTTTGTGCTCAGTAAAGCACCAGAATTGGGTAAGTTGACTGTTATTATTTCTACTACTACTACTGCTGATGCTACTACTACTACTACTACTGCTGCTGCTACTACTACTATTACTACTGCTGCTGCTACTACTACTATTACTACTACTACTATTACTACTGCTACTACTGCTGCTGCTACTACTACTATTACTAATGCTGCTGCTGCTACTACTATTACTACTACTACTACTGCTGCTGCTACTACTGCTATTACTACTACTACTACTATTACTAATGCTGCTGCTGCTACTACTATTACTACTACTACTGCTGCTGCTACTACTATTACTACTACTACTACTGCTGCTGCTACTACTGCTGCTGCTACTACTACTATTACTAATGCTGCTGCTGCTACTACTATTACTACTACTACTGCTGCTGCTGCTACTACTACTACTGCAACTACTACTATTAACACTGCTACTACTACTACTACTAACACAGCTACTAGTACTACTATTACTAATGCTGCTGCTACTACTATTACTACTACTACTGTTGCTGCTGCTACTACTACTACTGCAACTACTACTATTAACACTGCTACTTCTACTACTACTACTACTAACACAGCTACTACTGCTACTACTGCTGCTGCTACTGCTGCTGCTGCTGCTGCTACTACTACTGCTTCTACTGCTGCTACTACTACTACTGCTGCTACTACTACTACGACTACTGCTGCCACTACTTCTACTACTACTAACACTGCTACTATTACTACAACTACTAACACAGCTACTACTGCTACTACTGCTGCTACTACTGCTACTACTACTATTATTACTACTACTACTGCTGCTACTACTACTACTATTATTACTACTACTACTACTACTACTGCTACTACTACTACTATTACGACTATTATTACTACTACTACTGCTGCTACTACTACTATCCTTATCTATAATATATCAATATGTTTTACATGTGCTTTTTTCTGTCCATAGTGTCCATTGTGGTTAGAAAGGTTTATGAGACTGTGGCATTGGCCATATAGTATGTTGAGATAATACCCATGAAATATCTTTGCTCCCGTTGGCTGAAAGGATCGGCACACGGATCTTTAGGCATGAATCTGTCTTTTCTGTCCTCCAATGACCTCAGAGACATGCGTGTCATCTCACCCCAACCGGTCCTAGTTTTAGTGACCTTTCCCTCGTACCCAGAGTCTGGCCTTTTTGTGTCTGGGAATCCATTTTCTGCCTGTTTGGCCCTTTTGTTATTGCCCAGTCCTGCCGTCACTGGGGCTCCACACCCTGTCAGTTCTGAGTACGATGCCCAGAGCAGGAGCCCCCTCTCAGGGGCACAGGGAGGGGGATAGAAGCCCCTACCCCTTGCCTGGCTCTGGCTCTCTGGTTGGGGGGTGGAGTACAGACCTGCTGGCCCAGACACTGATCACTGTCACAGAGACATATGGGAGAGAGAGAGTTAGAGAGAGTTAGAGAGAGAGAGAGAGAGAGAGAGAGAGAGAGAGAGATTTTAGAGAGAGATAGAGAGAGAGTGAGTTAGAGAGAAAGACTGAGAGAGAGAATGACGCTGTACAAACACACTCTCACACAATTCTCTGGTGGTGTTCCACTGTCGAGCAGTGGATTCACCAATTAGTCAGGTATGGTATGATAAGAGGTAAGGTCACATTGAATGCATTGCATTTATATGTTAGGTGGTTTTCCTGTATAACCTGTAGCTGAGATGTCAGATGTAAGTGTACTCTGTGGGCCCCATTTCACAGAGCAAAGCTGAAAAATGTTCCCAAAGCTTTTAAACAGATACACCCTGGAGACTGCTCTGCTTCAAAACAGATACACCCTGGAGACTGCTCTGCTTTAAAACAGATACACCCTGGAGACTGCTCTGCTTTAAAACAGATACACCCTGGAGACTGCTCTGCTTTAAAACAGATACACCCTGGAGACTGCTCTGCTTTAAAACAGATACACCCTGGAGACTGCTCTGCTTTAAAACAGATACACCCTGGAGACTGCTCTGCTTTTAAACAGATACACCCTGGAGACTGCTCTGCTCACACATATTGTTATTGTATGTTGACACCTACAGCATAACAATGCTGAGAACCCACAGTGCATTTATCTGTGATTAAATTTGATTAAACATGAGCACTGAAAATATTATTTGGGTCCTTGCTTTGTCTTATCGCTCCTAAATGTTGCCATCATGATCTTTTAACATTGATTTACCAAGAACATGAGGGTATTAGAAGATGACGCTTAAATAGCACTTAATGCTAGAAATAAGTGTTACCTGAAATTGATGACTTGCTATGTAAAGGTGTGCGCTTTGGTTCCTTTCCATTTGTAACTGACATTCTCTCTCTCTCTTGCTCTCTCTCTCCACACCCACCATGCAGGTGACACCCTGTTCATCGTGCTGCGGAAGCAGAAGCTCATCTTCCTCCACTGGTACCATCACATCACTGTTCTGCTCTACTCCTGGTACTCCTACAAGGACATGGTGGCTGGCGGCGGCTGGTTCATGACCATGAACTACCTCGTCCACTCCGTCATGTACTCTTACTACGCCCTGAGGGCGGCCGGCTTCAAGGTCTCAAGGAAATTTGCCATGTTCATCACACTCACGCAGATCACCCAGATGCTGGTTGGCTGCGTGGTGAACTACCTGGTGTACTCGTGGATGCAGCAGGGTCAGGAGTGCCCGTCTCACGTGCAGAACATTGTGTGGTCCTCGCTTATGTACCTCAGCTACTTTGTGCTCTTCTGCCAGTTCTTCCACGAGGCCTACATTGACAAGACCAAGAAGGCCGCCGCAGCTAGAGCAGAAGCCGCTGCCGCAGCCACCAGGAAGGCCCAGTAGACGCGATTTGAGAGGGAAAGATAGAAGGGAGACTGATGGACACGAAACGCGAGGACCAAGGACTGAGGAGATGGGGAGAATTATCGGCAAATGGATGGATGAATGATTTGACGGATGGGTGGAGGAATGAAAGAGGGAGGTTGGGGAGGGGGGGTAGAACACGAGGAAACATAAGGTGGGACTGCTGTCTATTTGTGCTTGAGCATACTACTAACGCGCAGATGTAAAATCCTTCACTTTGACGGAGGTGCCATCTCAAGAGAGCTGCACTGAGGAAGGAAGCACTACCTACCAAGGCGATAAACAGTCAGTGTGTCCTTTATCTGATGTTTCTTTGGCTCCCACTTGATTCTCCATATTAATGGGACAGTTAATTTTTTACCTGATAAAGGAAGTACATCTACTTGAAAAGGTGTTACTTGATAAATAGGAAATCTATTGGTACTTATGAAGAATGCGGGGACCTAAATGTACGATTGAAACCATCTAGGTGTTTTTTGTCATTTCTTCATTGTCCTTTGCTTTTCTGTTTTTTGTTGAATCGTTTTAGACACTGGGAGTGTGTGAGAGGTAGACTTTTGTGTGACTTTTGTGTGCCGATGGAGCGAATGACACTGTAACTTCTGTACCCATCATTGCAACACAATATTTTCTCAGGTTTTAGGTTTCCCTCAATTTTTTCATATTATATGCATATCATCTTGATAAAGATCTTGATAAAGGTCAGATATGGGCTTAAACAATGCCAAAAGGCATCAAAGGGGAAGGTTGCTTAGTTACATACAAACATCTGATCTGAAGGCCCATTGGAGAAAAATGAATCTTGTGACCACACTGATTCAATGTGTGGCATGATGGGAAACGGAGTCTGACAGTGATCTGTTCACCTGCCAGTAATGACCTCACAAAGTCGCAGACCACATTTGAAAGCGAGACGCTATACATTTCCAAAGACTTTAATGAAAGAAACGGTAACGGAAAAATGCCTCAAGACCAGTGGACATTGAAGTGTATTGAATTTAAAACATATTTATGTTAAAAAAAAAACATGCAATTGTCAAAATTACAATGTTATAACTTTAAGTAACCTGTATCTTTTAATGGTGTCTGTCATGTTATTGTGCATTCACACTGTATCAATGTAAGTCATTGTCGCTAAAGAACCAAGAGTGCAAACAAGGAGCGTCATTATGCCTACAGTGTCATGTCTGCTTATTTTAATCTCAGCAACGACTGTCTTGGCATTGGCATCACATATACCATTTACTCCATATCAATTAGTCATTGTGGTTTAGTTGTATGTCAGTAAAAGTGAAGAGTACAAATCAAGGGGAAATCATGCCTCAGCCCTTAGCAGCTTGTATTTCATTGGAGTTTATTCACAGCATGCAGAGAAGGTGTGTGTGTGCATGCACATGTGTGTGAGAGCTGCATGTGTATGAGAGTGTGAGAAAGAGAGCTTTTGCACCTCATCTATTTTGCATAACATCTTAAAGGTCCATTGCAGCCGTTTTTATCCTCATATCAAATCATTTCTGGGTAACAATTAAGTACCTTACTGTGATTGTTTTCAATTTAAATGGTCAAAAATAAACAAAAATAGCTTCTTAGCAAAGAGCAATTTCTCAAACAATAATTTTGCTAGAACTGTCTGAAAACTAGCTGTTATTGGCAGAGAGGTTTGGTACTCTCTTATTAGTCTATTAACAAATTGCATTATCATAATTTTCTCAATTTCACAGTATTATTCCAAACTCAATGTGTGGCAATATATATAGAACACAGGAAAATCATGTTTTTGACTGCACTGGGCCTTTAACCAAGAGCTAAACTGGTTAAGTTGCATACCTGGAGCATGGTCTGACCAAAAAATTGCAGAGATTCCACCAGCTAGTTTAGGCTGAGAATCCAAAGCCACAACATCATAATAGATTATGGTTCTAGTGTTTGTTGGATACTGAAAACAGCTTCACACACAGAACATACCTTGAAACATGCATCATAGGTACAAAACAAAAGAGGTTGTTTAAAGTTTAGACGGAACTAAATGACCTAAGGTGAAGGAAACATTGTTAATCACATCGGGAAGTAACTGCATCTCTCACAAATGTCAATGGAAGTAATTGGAAACATGCATTATTCTATAACAAAATAAACATGTAATTATATACTAAGTGAGAACATTTCATTGCTCATTACAGCTGAAGAGAATGAAAACACTCGATGGCAACAAGCATATCTGTCTGCACTGGTGTCACAAGCAACAATCAGGTACTGTATAGGTGCCATTACACTGTAACCTTTGGCCATCACATGTATGAACCCTGCTATTGGTTTAATTATAGTCACATATGTATCCCAGTTAGGGGGAGTGATGAGCTCTACAGCAGAGTCTCACAACTCAATCGCTGGTTGAAAACTGTTTTCTGCCCCTCCCAAAATATAGAATTTGTAGATAATTGGCCCTCTTTCTGGGACTCACCCACAAACAGGACCAAGCCTGACCTGCTGAGGAGTGACGGACTCCATCCTAGCTGGAGGGGTGCTCTCATTTTATCTACCAACATAGACAGGGCTCTAACTCCTCTAGCTCCACAATGAAATAGGGTGCAGGCCAGGCAGCAGGCTGTTAGCCAGCCTGCCAGCATAGTGGCGTCTGCCACTAGCACAGTCAGTGTAGTCAGCTCAGCTATCACCATTGAGACCATGTCTGTGCCTCGACCTAGGTTGGGCAAAACTAAACATGGTGGTGTTCGCCTTAGCAATCTCACTAGGATAAAGACCACCTCCATTCCTGTCATTATTGAAAGAGATCATGATACCTCACATCTCAAAATAGGGCTACTTAATGTTAGATCCCTTACTTCAAAGGCAATTATAGTCAATGAACTAATCACTGATCATAATCTTGATGTGATTGGCCTGACTGAAACATGGCTTAAGCCTGATGAATTTACTGTGTTAAATGAGGCCTCACCTCCTGGCTACACTAGTGACCATATCCCCCGTGCATCCTGCAAAGGCGGAGGTGTTGCTAACATTTACGATAGCAAATTTCAATTTACAAAAAAAAAAATGACGTTTTCGTCTTTTGAGCTTCTAGTCATGAAATCTATGCAGCCTACTCAATCACTTTTTATAGCTACTGTTTACAGGCCTCCTGGGCCATATACAGCGTTCCTCACTGAGTTCCCTGAATTCCTATCGGACCTTGTAGTCATAGCAGATAATATTCTAATCTTTGGTGACTTTAATATTCACATGGAAAAGTCCACAGACCCACTCCAAAAGGCTTTCGGAGCCATCATCGACTCAGTGGGTTTTGTCCAACATGTCTCTGGACCCACTCACTGTCACAGTCATACACTGGACCTAGTTTTGTCGCATGGAATAAATGTTGTGGATCTTAATGTTTTTCCTCATAATCCTGGACTATCGGACCACCATTTTATTACGTTTGCAATTGCAACAAATAATCTGCTCAGACCCCAACCAAGGATCATCAAAAGTCGTGCTATAAATTCACAGACAACACAAAGATTCCTTGATGTCCTTCCTGATTCCCTCTGTCTACCCAAGGACGCCAGAGGACAACAATCAGTTAACCACCTAACTGAGGAACTCAATTTAACCTTGCGCAATACCCTAGATGCAGTTGCACCCCTAAAAACTAAAAACATTTATCATAAGAAACTAGCTCCCTGGTATACAGAAAATACCCGAGCTCTGAAGCAAGCTTCCAGAAAATTGGAACGGAAATGGCGCCACACCAAACTGGAAGTCTTCCGACTAGCTTGGAAAGACAGTATTGTGCAGTACCGAAGAGCCCTTACTGCTGCTCGATCATCCTATTTTTCTAACTTAATTGAGGAAAATAAGAACAATCCGAAATTCCTTTTTGATACTGTCGCAAAGCTAACTAAAAAGCAGCATTCCCCAAGAGAGGATGACTTTCACTTTAGCAGTGATAAATTCATGAACTTCTTTGAGGAAAAGATTATGATTATTAGAAAGCAAATTACGGACTCCTCCTTAAATCTGCGTATTCCTTCAAAGCTCAGTTGTCCTGAGTCTGCACAACTCTGCCAGGACCTAGGATCAAGAGAGACACTCAAGTGTTTTAGGACTATATCTCTTGACACAATGATGAAAATAATCATGGCCTCTAATCCTTCAAGCTGCATACTGAACCCCATTCCAACTAAACTACTGAAAGAGCTGCTTCCTGTGCTTGAACCTCCTATGTTGAACATAATCAACGGCTCTCTATCCACTCAATGTATACCAAACTCACTAAAAGTGTCAGTAATAAAGCCTCTCTTGAAAAAGCCAAACCTTGACCCAGAAAATATTAAAAACTATCGGCCTATATCGAATCTTCCATTCCTCTCAAATATTTTAGAAAAGGCTTTGCGCAGCAACTCACTGCCTTCCTGAAGACAAACAATGTATACGAAATGCTTCAGTCTGGTTTTAGACCCCATCATAGCACTGAGACTGCACTTGTGATGGTGGTAAATGACCTTTTAATGGCATCAGACCGAGGCTCTGCATCTGTCCTCGTGCTCCTAGACCTTGGTGCTGCTTTTGATACCATCGATCACCACATTCTTTTGGAGAGATTGGAAACCCAAATATGTCTACATGGACAAGTTCTGGCCTGGTTTAGATCTTATCTGTCGGAAAGATATCAGTTTGTCTCTGTGAATGGTTTGTCCTCTGACAAATCAACTGTAAATTTCGGTGTTCCTCAAGGTTCCGTTTTAGGACCACTATTGTTTTCACTATATATTTTACCTCTTGGGGATGTTATTCGAAAACATAATGTTAACTTTCACTGATATGCGGATGACACACAGCTGTACATTTCAATGAAACATGGTGAAGCCCCAAAATTGCCCTTGCTAGAAGCATGTGTTTCAGACATAAGGAAGTGGATGGCTGCAAACGTTCTACTTTTAAACTCGGACAAAACAGAGATGCTTGTTCTAGGTCCCAAGAAACAAAGAGATCTTCTGTTGAATCTGACAATTAATCTTAATGGTTGTACAGTCGTCTCAAATAAAACTGTGAAGGACCTCGGCGTTACTCTGGACCCTGATCTCTCTTTTGAAGAACATATCAAGACCATTTCAAGGACAGCTTTTTTCCATCTACGTAACATTGCAAAAATCAGAAACTTTCTGTCCAAAAATGATGCAGAAAAATGAATCCATGCTTTTGTCACTTCTAGGTTAGACCACTGCA
Source organism: Oncorhynchus mykiss (assembly GCF_013265735.2). Lineage (NCBI taxonomy): Eukaryota > Metazoa > Chordata > Actinopteri > Salmoniformes > Salmonidae > Oncorhynchus > Oncorhynchus mykiss. The sequence goes on from NC_048578.1 coordinate 17,289,250, forward strand.
ATGCTCTACTTTCCGGCTACCCGGATAAAGCACTAAATAAACTTCAGTTAGTGCTAAATACGGCTGCTAGAATCCTGACTAGAACCACATTTTTTTTATCATATTACTCCAGTGCTAGCCTCTCTACACTGGCTTCCTGTCAAAGCAAGGGCTGATTTCAAGGTTTTACTACTAACCTACAAAGCATTACATGGGCTTGCTCCTACCTATCTCTCTGATTTGGTCCTGCCGTACATACCTACACGTACGCTACGGTCACAAGACGCAGGCCTCCTAATTGTCCCTAGAATTTCTAAGCAAACAGCTGGAGGCAGGGATTTCTCCTATAGAGATCCATTTTTTATGGAACGGTCTGCCTACCCATGTCAGAGACGCAAACTCGGTCTCAACCTTTAAGTATCTACTGAAGACTCATCTCTTCAGTGGGTCATGTGATTGAGTGTAGTCTGGCCCAGGAGTGGGAAGGTGAACGGAATGGCTCTGGAGCAACGAACCGCCCTTGCTGTCTCTGCCTGGCCGGTTCCCCTCTTTCCACTGGGATTCTCTGCCTCTAACCCTATTACAGGGGCTGAGTCACTGGCTTACTGGGGCTCTCTCATGCCGTCCCTGGAGGGGGTGCGTCACCTGAGTGGGTTGATTCACTGATGTGGTCATCCTGTCTGGGTTGGCGCCCCCCCCCCCCCCCCCCCTTGGGTTGTGCCGTGGCGGAGGTCTTTGTGGGCTATACTCAGCCTTGTCTCAGGATGGTAAGTTGGTGGTTGAAGATATCCCTCTAGTGGTGTGGGGGCTGTGCTTTGGCAAAGTGGGTGGGGTTATATCCTTCCTGTTCGGCCCTGTCCGGGGGTGTCCTCGGATGGGGCCACAGTGTCTCCTGACCCCTCCTGTCTCAGCATCCAGTATTTATGCTGCAGTAGTTTATGTGTCGGGGGGCTAGGGTCAGTTTGTTATATCTGGAGTACTTCTCCTGTCCTATTCGGTGTCCTGTGTGAATCTAAGTGTGCGTTCTCTAATTCTCTCCTTCTCTCTTTCTCTCTCTCGGAGGACCTGAGCCCTAGGACCATGCCCCAGGAATACCTGACATGATGACTCCTTGCTGTCCCCAGTCCACCTGACCGTGCTGCTGCTCCAGTTTCAACTGTTCTGCCTTATTATTATTCGACCATGCTGGTCATTTATGAACATTTGAACATCTTGGCTATGTTCTGTTATAATCTCCACCCGGCACAGCCAGAAGAGGACTGGCCACCCCACATAGCCTGGTTCCTCTCTAGGTTTCTTCCTAGGTTTTGGCCTTTCTAGGGAGTTTTTCCTAGCCACCGTGCTTCTACACCTGCATTGCTTGCTGTTTGGGGTTTTAGGCTGGGTTTCTGTACAGCGCTTTGAGATATCAGCTGATGTACGAAGGGCTATATAAATACATTTGATTTGATTTGATTTGATATGTATCAACCCTGCTATTGGTTCAATTATAGTCACATGTGTATCAACCCTGCTATTGGTTCAATTATAGTCACATGTGAATCAACCTGCAATTATGGTCAGTAGCTGTAGGTGGGTCATAAGCAGTCATACCATACATGTGGAATTAGGCTGCTATCATCATAGAGATTAAGATAAGCAAATTCATGTCAGATAAGCTCAATATCCTTTCTATTCCGCCATATCTCTGGTGTTATCATAAACACTGCATTTTAGAGAGTTGGTCAATGTTGAGATAAGGGTATTGTGTGTGTGTGTGTGTGTGTGTGTGTGTGTGTGTGTGTGTGTGTGTGTGTGTGTGTGTGTGTGTGTGTCGTTGTGTGTACAGGTGTGCATTTCTGGCACTCCTACAGTATCATACAGTGCAGCCTTTTCATATATAGGCCTACTCTGCATAAGACTACTCTACTTTGGCTAATTTGATTGGGGAGAAGGCTCAAGTAAGGTGAGGAATATGAAGCCATAACAATTCAATCAAGTCAATGTATGTTCAGCCAGACTGCTCAATGTATACTTACGCTTGTCTAACAAATGGTTAAACATTGCACCAATGCAAGTTCCCCAACCCCCACAATGTCAAGTGATTCAAGCTCATACACATCATGAAACCGATGAACCATTTTGAGCCCTTTCACACTACTCTTATTAAATATTCACAATGAGGCTCTGGGGGGGTTGCATCTTCAACATAGCAGTAACTGGATCAACATATTACTTAAATATGTAGGACTATGGACAATTATGGAAGATATAAAGACTGGATATAAGACAACATTTCATCAAATGAAATGCAGGAGATGAGTACTTGTCGAGCATGTTACCGTGCTACTGGCACTATCAATTCCATTAAAAATAGGAAATCTAAAGGCAAATATTTAGGCTAAAAGACCGGCATAGGAGAAAGAAATGGGACTTGACAAAGTTATGAACTGAGTTAGAATGAATTCACCATTTCACCCGAGATACATTAGAAATGGATTACATTACCGATACTTACTATGAACAATGAGGAGAGACCAATAATGTAGACTGTACAAAAATATGAATGCAACATGCAACAATTTCAAATATTTTACTGAGTTACAGTTCATATAAGGAAATCAGTCAATTGAAATATAAATTAATTAGGCCTTAATCTAGGAATTTCACAAGACTGGGCAGGGGCGCAGCCATGGGTGGGCCCAGGAGGGCATAGGCCCACACACTTGGAAGACATACCCACCTACTGGGGAGCCAGGCCCAGCCAATACGAATAAGTTTTTCCCCACAAAAGGACTTTATTACAAATATATTCCTCAATTTCATCAGCTGTCTGGGTGGCTAGTCTCAGACGAGCCCACAGGTGAAGAAGCCGGATGTGGAGGTCCTGGGGCTAGCGCGGTTACACGTGGTCTGCGGTTGTGAGGCCGGTTGAACGTACTGCCAAATTCTCTAAAACGATGTTGGAGGCGGTTTATGGTAGAGAAACAAACATTAAATTCTCTGGCAACAGCTCTGGTGGACATTCCTGCAGTCAGCATGCCAATCGGACATTCCCTCATAACTTGAGACATCATCTGTGGCATTGTGTGACAAAACTGCATACTGTGTTGTGACAAAACTAACTTTTATTGTCCCCAGCACAAGGCACACCTTTGTAATGATCGTGTTTAATCTAATTATATGCCACACCTGTCAAGTAGATGGATTATCTTGGCAAAGGAGAAATGCTCACTACCAGGAATGTAAACAAATCTGTTCACAATATTTGAGAGAAATAAGCTTTTTGTGCGTATGGAACATTTATAGCATCATTTATTATTTATTTCACTGAGTACTGCCCCTATATACAGGACTTTCCACCCCCACCTATTATATGGACGCCTGATGAAGCCCTAAGGGTCAAAACTTTGTTATAAATAAAATCACCTGGGAGCATAAGCAGCAGTGTGCAGCGTGTTCCTTTCTGTTTTACATGATTTATTTCAGCTTATGAAACATGGGACCAACAATTTACGTGTTGTGTTTATATTTTTGTTCAGTGTTTATATAACCCTGGATTGCTCATGGTATGTATTGCCCAATGAGAGGCTTTAAAGTCACTGGCGGCCAAATTGGTACTCCCCAGTTGGAGCATTCCCCATAGGAATTAATGGAATTCTGCAGTATTTCAATTTAATGTTTCAAGGACAAAATGTATTTAAGTATGTTTGTTGTTGTAGTGAGGACAGTAACATTAGTAATATCTTTAAAAAAGACTTTAAAGTTCCAATGCAGCTCTTTTATTTATCTCAACATCAAATCATTTCTGGCTAACAATTCAGTATCTTACTGTGATTGTTTTCAATAAAATTGTTCAAAAATAAACAAAAATAGCTTATTTTTTTGTTATTATTATTATTTTTGGTATCGTTATTATTTTCCCATAACCCTACCACCCTCCCCTAATTTGAGTAAACTAATGGACAACAACACTTAGGCTCCTACTTCCATCTTATACATACTATATACATTTTACAAGAACAGTATATTTCACATTAGTTATCTTTTGTTTGTTTTTAGTCCCATCCTTCAGCTACGCTCAACCCCTCCCATCTATCTGTGAAAACCATCCAGTTGTGATTTCAATTTGCCATATTTTTTTTGTAAATTTGTTGTACATTTTCTCTCTTCCCTTTGCAGTATTGAGAATGGAATGTCTGAGTGTTATAAGAGAGAGAGACTTTGCAGTACTTTAACATCAAAAGATTGAACATACCTCCAGAGGTACACGCAATGCCGCCGGAGGTACACCAAATAAAAATGTGATTCACTTAAAAAAAAAAAAAATGCAGTCGCCCTTTCATTTATAAGTCTAAAAATGTATGCAGCAACTGCAGTTTGCCCCGTTCATGAATATGTTTTGAAATATGTTTAGTTCACATAATATAATAAAAACAATATTCATTATGACAGGGGTACGTGCAATGCTTTTGGGGGTACGCTATAAATAAAAATGTCATTCACATTTTTAAGATTTTGTTTTTTTAAAAGATTTTTCTCTATATTTTTTTTCTTCACATTCACTTCACATTTTCCTTCACATTTTCATACAGTCCATTTATATTTTCCAATGGGGCTATACACTTGGGTGAGTTTTTTTTCTTGACTGAGTAGCCTAGTTTAACTGTCAAAAATAAAATGAAACCATCTAGTGTTCAGCAAAATAACAACACAATGTCAAATTTAGGTAGCCTAGTCAAATAATTAACATCCAATCACATTAACCGTTACTCTCAGGCGGGAATTCCACTAACAGTCCGGATGTAGCCAAATGTAGCTGCTGCTAATGTTGTTATCTGTACTGATGGCGCAAAAGCCATGACGGGGAGACATAGTGGAGTGGTAATGTGTGTGCCACGAACCGGGTTGTGACAAAAACTCACACTCATTCTTATGTTTAATAAATATATTGTATGTGTATGGCAGGCTTACAATAATGGCAAAAAAACAACATTTGAGAGTGCGCTGACCCTGGTGCTAGAGGGGGTACGGAGCTGGAGGTTGAATGTTTGGAAGTGGTACGGGACTATAAACAGTTTGGGAACCACGGCTCTATACCATGCTGCTGTACTTACAGCACTGTAGCCCTTATAGCACTACAGTAACATTTCATTTCACACGGAAAGAAATCTTGTACCCTAACCATTCACACCATGTTTTTGCAGAATTGCTAGACGAAGAAACCGGCTGTTCACATTAGAGCAGGAGCAACACATAGCGAATATGGTCATTTTAAACAACAGCATGCGTTTACAACATCTGCAACACAACATCATCACGGACAACACAACATTCAGTAACATAAATATGGTGAGTTTATCCGCACTTGGCAGTCTCCTGAAACGCCATCAGATACCATTTGAGCGAAATGAAACAACTGCGACAGACAGACTGAAACAACTGCACTAATAATACGTACAAGTAAGCTATACTATCACTATCCTGTCATTGGTACTGTATTCCAGTGTATTGTGCTACATATTGACTGCTCTATGTCTATTCATGCTGTCATACAATAATGTTTTGTCTTGTCTGTTTCAGAGAGTTCTGGATCTAGATGCTGCTGCAGAGCATCATGATTTGGTCTACGTTGATGAGGTCGGCTTTAACCTAGCCAAAACAAGACGCAGGGGAAGAATCCTCATAGGACACCACACCATCGTCAACATCCCTGGAGAGTGTGGTGGTAACGTCACAATGTGTGCAGCCATTAGTCAGAACGGTGTCCTTCATCAACATGCCACTCTTGGTTCTTATAATACTGCCCACATTATCACCTTCCTTGACACCCTGCATAATATCCTCATTCCCAATGACCAGAGGAATGGGCCAGAGCCGTCCAGGTTTGTTGTCATCTGGGACAACGTCAGTTTCCACGGGCTGCTGTGGTCCGCAATTGGTTCATTGACCATCCGCAAGTTGATGCTCAACCTGCCACCATATTCTCAATTTCTAAACCCAATAGAAGAGATCTTTTCAGTGTGGCGTTGGAAGGTGTACGATCGCCAACCCCACCAACGCATACCCCTTCTCCAGGTGACGGAGGAGGCCTGTGGTGACACAGACGAGGGGGCATGCCAGGGCTGGATACGCCGCTCCAGATGTTACTTCCCCCGCTGTTAAGCCAGAGGGAACATCGCTTGTGATGTTGAGGTGCTGTGGCCAGACCCAAATAGGAGACAGGATGCACCCTAATTGTTTTTTTCTTTATAATAACAAGCCTGTTTGTTTATCATCTACAGTATGTGTTTTGTCTGTTACTGTTCATCCTGAATTCTGGATGAAAATACAATGTTTTCAGAAAGAAATACATTTAATCCCCCCACCTTCCATTTCTGTTTCTAGTGTAAATATATACTGAATATGGATACATACTGTATATATTTGTGCACATACTGTACATGTACGTGTGAGTGCTATGACAAACTGCCGTGGACTCCACTGCGCACTGAGCATGCAAAAGTCACAAGATAGTCGTGTTTTACATTTGTCACATCCGTGTCTAGTTGGCGTGTATAAGAGCTAATCATTTGATGGTTTGTGTGTAGAGTTTTGACGCAAAACACAATTTTGAGAAGAGTTTAAATAGTTTTGAATGAATCGTTTGGTTTTACAAGAATTGTGTGACGTTTTGCATGTTGTGTCTGTGGGGGTTTGTGTGTAGAGTCCAGAGAAAATGAGCCATAGTTTCAGAAATCATGTGTAAGCAGTTGTCAAAAACTGTAATTGTGAAAGTGTGACTCAGCAGTGGATTGTCCCTAGTGGTGGAATAGAGCTGACTCAGAGCAAGAACTATTGTCAAGGTTTATTCAGTCCTCTATCACCATCTTCTGGACAAAAGACGCATACAACTCAGATTTAGGTGTCAATCTACTTCATGGCCTGGAGCACTGCATGCTTCACTGACATTTGAATCTCTGTCACAGCTCTCCTATCATATTTTATGATCAATCTCTTCCTCTGATTCTGCATCTGTTGGATTTATGTATGTTTATGTACATATTTTAAAAAATAGCAAACGTACATTTAGACATAGTTGGAAATGTTATCATATATTTAGTCAGTTTACTTTTCTTGGATAGATCAAGTTGCTTGATATTCTGTGAATATATGCTTCTTTGCACTATGGAACCACCACTTGACGACATACTGCTGCAGAAAGGCTGATATGGGTTACCAGCGTACCATCTTGCATGGCTTAGACCTTGGTATGGGTAAACACAGTTCACACCACCAATCCCTCCTCCCCTCCATCTCTATCGGACTCCCTCTACCACCTCTAACCTCTCGACAACTCAATCAAGGGAGTAACAAGTAACTCACTCACTCAGTTTTTGGGCACAAGTGTTCATGCCAAAATACACTAAATAAACATTATCCCCCATTCTTTCTAAATCTGCCCAAAGGCTTGCAAAACAGACCTAAAGTGCCCAGTTTAGACGCCAGGGGGACAAAGAAGTGACCTGAAGGATCAGGGTAAAGCCTTTGAGTGGACAGCTAATACTGTGTTTAGCCACTCTCATCTGTGGACCTAGCAGAGTGAATAGACGATGGCCATCTTGGGCCAACTGCTTCTATCTACCATATGACTGGGAAATTAGGGGGTAAGAATAAGATACAGTAATATTTTTTTCTGGGAAGGTAAGGTGTTGTTGTTTTCTCTCTCTCTGTCATTCTCGCTCTCTTGCTTTTTCTCTTACTCTCCCGGTCTTGCTCACCTCTTTCTCTCCTCTCCCTCTCCCATTCTCTTTGTAGCTCTCTCTATCTCTCTCTCCCTCCTTCTCTCTCTCCTTCCCTCTCTCTCTGTCTCTCTCTCCCTCTCTCTCCCCCTGTCTTTCTCTCCCTCCCTCCCTCCCCCGCCCCTGTCTCTCTTCCGCTCCCTCCGTCTCTCTCTCTCTCCCTCCGTCTCTCCCGCTCTCCCGCTCTCCCTCTCTCTCTCTCTCTCTCTCTCACTCTCTCTCTCTCTCTCTCTCTCTCCCTCCCTCCCTCCCTCTCTGTCTCTCCCTCCCCCTCTCTGTCTCTCCCTTATCTCGCTCTCTCCCTCCCTCTCTGTCTCTCCCTTCCTCTCTCAGGTGGATAATCTCCTCATCCCTTGATCCCTCATTTTAAATTCCCAACAGCTGAAGCGAAAATGGGACTGGACACACACACTGAATGAAGTAGTAGCAGTAGTAGTCTTAGTAGTAGTAATGGCAGTAGTAGTAGTAGTAGTAGCAGTGGTATCAGTAGTAGCAGCAGTAGCAACAGCAGTAGCAGTAGAAGCAGTATTTGTAGTAGTATTAGTAGCAGTAGTAATAGCAGCAGCAGCAGTAGCAGCAGTAGTAGTAGTATCAGTAGTAGTAGAAGCAGTATTTGGAGTAGTAGTAGTAGAAGTAGTATCAGTAATAGTAGCAGCATTAGTAGTAGAATTAGTAGTAGTAGTAACAGTAGTAGTAGTAGCTGTATTAGTAGTAGTAGCAGCATTAGTAGTAGTAGCAGTTGGAGTAGTAGTAGCAGTAGTATCAGTAGTAGTAGTAGGAGTAGTAGAAGCAGTATCAGTATTAGCAGTAGTAGTAGTAGTAGTAGTAATAGTATCAGCAGTAGTAGTAGCAGTAGCAGTATCATTAGTAGCAGTAGTAGAAGAAGTAGTAGTAGTAGTAGCATTAGTAGTAGAAGTAGAAACAGTAGTAATAGTATTAGTAGTCATAGCAGTATTAGTAGTAGTATTATTATTATTTAGTACTCGTAATAGTAGTAGTAGTAGTAGCAGTAGCAGCATCACTGGTAGTAGTAGTATTAGTAGCAGTATCAGTAGTAGTAGTGGCAGCATCAGTGGTAGTAGTAGTAGCAGTAGTAGTAGTAGTATAAGTAGCAGTAGTAGTAGTATAAGTAGCAGTAGTAGCAGTGTTAGTAGTAGTAGTTGTAGAAGTATTAGTAGTAGTAGCAGCAGTAGCATTAGTAGTAGTAGTAGTCATAGCAGTATTAGTATTAGTAGTAGTAGTAGTAGTATTAGTAGCAGTATCAGTAGTAGTAGTGGCAGCACCAGTGGTAGTAGTAGCAGCAGTAGTAGAAGTAGTAGCAGTATTATTAGTAGCAGTAGTTGTAACAGTAGTAGCAGCATTAGTAGTAAAACTAGTAGTAGCAGTAGTAGTAGTAGTAGCAGTAGTAGTAGCAGTATTATTAGTAGTAGCAGTAGTAGCAACAGTAGTAGTAGCAGTAGTAGTAGTAGCAGTAGTAGTAGCAGTAGTGGTGGTCATATTAGTTGCCATAGCACTATTAGTAGTGTTAGTAGTAGTAGTAGTAGTAGTAGTAGTAGTAGTAGTAGTAGCAGCAGCAGTAGTAGTAGTAGCAGTAGTAGTAGTAATAGCCCTTGGTAATGGTAAACACAGTTCACAACATCAATCCCTCTCCCTCTCTATCGGACTCCCTCTACCCTCTTGTAGAGGGAGTAGTAGTAGTAGTAGTAGCATTAGTATTAGTAGTAGTAGAAGTAGTAGCAACAGTGGTAGTAGTAATATTAGTAGTAGTAGTTGCAGTAGTAGTAGTAGTACCAGTAGTTGTAGCAGTAGTAGTAGTCATATTAGTTGTCAGCAGTAGTAGCTGTAGTGGCTGTAGTACTAGTAGTAGCGGTAGTAGTAGTAGTATTAGTAGTAGAAGTAGTAGTAGTAGTAGCAGCAGCAGTAGTTGTAGCAGTAGCAGTAGTAGTAATTGTAGCTCAACCCAGGTCATGTATTCATTAGATTAAATATGTATCCCTCAAGGTCAAACAACTAGCACCTCATCGTCAAACAAATACCATTTCTTTAAACACAAAAGTTTAGATGGTGAGTATATAAAAACATCCTTGAAAATGAGAGGATAATATTTTGAGTGAAAACGCCTTTTACTTACCATTGACTCTATTGCCCCTAATACAAAATAAATTGACACGGGTCCAATTTCATCTTTATTTCACGGCCGATCTACCACTATTTTAGAGTAGAGAGCTAAAAAGGCTACAATGGAGGGCAATATATAGATGTGTTCCCTTGCCAGGAAATCAATATCGATGTGGCCTCAAATAGTTTTTGAAGGAAAGTATTTTGTTTTCCCCTATCAGCTCGAAACAAAGAAGATACGTTGGCCCGCCATTAACCATCCCCAGTGAGGCTTGAGAGAAAAGCGGGTGCATTGGGCACCAAAGTTGCCAGAGTGTTACAGATAGAATCATTTGGTCCCTTGACGGGAAAGCATCATCGCTGGAGCACAACCGTTTACCTGGGTGAGGTGAGAGGCAGGGAAAGAGAGAGAAAAATGTTGCCAGACGGGTTGGCAGGCAGACAGATAGAGAGAGAGAGACAAGCAGACAGACAGACAGAGAGATAATCTGTTATTCTTGAATTGTAGCCAGAGAGGCTCATGCAATCCATGAGGTATTCCATGAAATAATCACCAATAGCCTTCCTCGAAAAGGTTATTTAGAAGTTTCACAGTGACTGTTCAAAGAAGTCACTGCCAATGGTTCTCTCCTCGTTGTTAGCTCTTCTTATGGCTAGAGGCATTAGGCTGATAAGGGTCATCTCCCCCCAAGGCTTTTGAACTATTCTTATTTTAACATCTTTTAACATCTTACTCGTAGCCATAGTTGGCATGCTTGTGGTATGATCTTTAGATGGTGGTACATGCTTTTCCTTTTTAAAGAACTAAGGTCAGGTAGTATGGTTGTTACCATTGATCAATTGACTACTGACTTTGTATTACATTTTTGTATTTTTTTTTTTGCACTGAGACAAACCCATATCACACTTGGATTGAAATGGTATTTTCTGGTACTGTTGAAAAGATATCCGTCTCCCAATCAGACAGTTTTGTATGTTTATAAGTATTTTATCGCCCACAAAAAATACACAAGCACTGACCCATATGTAAGTTTCAACAGGTCAGTCCAGTTAAATGGAGAATGTGTATGATGAACAACAAAAATACAGCAAAACCGAATAGAAAAGGAAACCAGTTGTTATCAAGTTCTTGAAAATCACACTCACTGTCAATAACTTGACCGGGTATAGACCAAGTCATATTGAAGCAGTGAAAAAGCAGAAATCAGCTGCATAACAAGTCTCCACTTTCCTATTAGTAGCGTTCTACACCAGTACTCACAGATAGTGTGTCTCTATGGTTACGTCCCAAATGGCACCACCTACAAAGTGCTCCCTGCATAGTCCTATGGGCCCTGCACTACATAGGAAGTGGGGTCCTATTTGGGATGCATTCTCTTTCTTCTTTCTTTTTTTATTCAGACACCCCCAGCATCTCCAACGGAACCTTCCAGACAAAACAATGTTGTTTTAAACCAGCATCAAGGAAAAGTGACTATACACAAATATCCTAGTTGAAACCCCAGTGGAATGAAGGACAGGCACATTTTACAAGTAGGCCGTCATTGTAAATATGAATTTGTTCTTAACTGACTTGCCTAGTTAAATAATAAAAAATAAAATAGATTTAAAAAGCCAAGCTCATCTCAGACCAGAGCTTTGCTTCACTATATAGGAATTGTAAGGTATTTACGAAAGAAATATCATAGTAAACTCATAATGACATAGTTTTAACCTATGAATGACATGTTTTGTTTGATTGGGAATCCTCAAAACAGGCATGTGTGATGGTACCTGTTTCAGAGGAGCAAGAGGGACTAACAGCTATTCTTGGACAGCTCATGACCTGAATGACCTTTCCATCGCCACCAATGCAAATAGTCTGGGTAGCCATGGCAGGAAGCTTGGCCCCGGTGATGTACAAGGCCGTGCACACTACCCTCTGTTGTGCCTTGCAGTCAGAGGCCGAGCAGTTGCCACACCAGGCAGTGATGCAACCCGTCAGGATGCTCTCGATTGTGCAGCTGAAGAACCTTTTGAGGATCTGAGGACTTATGCAAAATCTCCTGAGGGGGAATAGGTTTTGTCATGCCCTCTTCACGACTGTCTTGGTGTGCTTGAACCATGTTAGTTTGTTGGTGACATGGACGCCAAGGAACTTGAAGCTCTCAACCTGCTCCACTACTGCCCCGTCGATGAGAATGGGGGCATGCTCGGTCCTCCTTTCCCTGTGGTCCACAATCATCTCCTTTGTCTTGATCACGTTGAGGAAAAGGTTGATGTCCTGGCATCACACGGTCAGGTCTCTGACCTCCTACCTATAGGCTGTATCATCGTTGTCGGTGAACAGCGTGGCGGATGTGAATGTAATGATGGTGTTGGAGTCGTGCCTGGCCGTGCAGTCATGAGTGAACAGGGAGTACAGGAGGGGACTGAGCACGCACCCCTGAGGGGCCCCCGTGTTGAGGATCAGCGTGGCAGATGTGTTGTTACCTTCCCTTACCACCTGGGGGAGGCCCGTCAGGATGTCCAGAATCCAGTTGCAGAGTGAGGTGTTTAGTCTCAGAGTCCTTAGCTTAGTGATGAGCTTTGAGGGCACTATGGTTGTAACGGTTTTCTTGGTGAGAAGGAGAGTCGGACCAAAATGCGGCGTGTCTATTGCAATCCATGTTTAATGAAGTAACACACTAAACACAAACACTATCAAAACAATAAACTTAACGAAAACCGAAACAGCCTATACTTGTGTAACCTAACACAGAACAATGACATCAGGACACTAAGGACAATCACCCACGACAAACTCAAAGAATATGGCTGCCTAAATATGGTTCCCAATCAGAGACAACGATAAACACCTGCCTCTGATTGAGAACCACTTCAGACAGCCATAGACTTAGCTAGAACACCCCACTAGCTACAATCCCCATAAATATACACCACATACAAAAACCCATGCCACACCCTGGCCTGACCAAATAAATAAAGATAAACACAAAATACTTTGACCAGGGTGTGACAGAACCCCCCCCCTAAGGTGCGGACTCCCGAACGCACCTCAAAACAATAGGGAGGGTCCGGGTGGGCGTCTGTCCATGGTGGCGGCTCCGGCGCGGGACGTGGACCCCACTCAATCAATGTCTTAGTCCCTTCTCCTCGCGTCCCTGGATAGTCCACCCTTGCCGCCGACCATGGCCTAGTAGTCCTCACCCAGAACCCCACTGGACTGAGGAGCAGATCGGGACTGAGGGGCAGCTCGGGACTGAGGCAGCTCGGGACTGAGGGGAAGCTCAGGAGTGAGAGGAAGCTCAGGAGTGAGAGGAAGCTCAGGCAGGTTGATGAATCTACCAGATCCTGGCTGACTGGCAGATCTGGAAGAGTCTGGCCGACTGGCAGATCTGGAAGAGTCTGGTCGACTGGCAGATCTGGAAGAGTCTGGTCGACTGGCAGATCTGGAAGAGTCTGGTCGACTGGCAGATCTGGAAGAGTCTGGTCGACTGGCAGATCTGGAAGAGTCTGGTCGACTGGCAGATCTGGAAGAGTCTGGTCGACTGGCAGATCTGGAAGAGTCTGGTCGACTGGCAGATCTGGAAGAGTCTGGTCGACTGGCAGATCTGGAAGAGTCTGGTCGACTGGCAGATCTGGAAGAGTCTGGTCGACTGGCAGATCTGGAAGAGTCTGGTCGACTGGCAGATCTGGCTGCTCCATGCTGACTGGCTGCTCCATGATGACTGGCAGCTCTGGCTGCTCCATGCTGACTGGCTGCTCTGGCTGCTCCATGCTGACTGGCTGCTCCATGCTGACTGGCGGCCCTGGCTGCTCCATGCTGACTGGCGGCCCTGGCTGCTCCATGCTGACTGGCGGCCCTGGCTGCTCCATGCTGACTGGCGGCCCTGGCTGCTCCATGCTGACTGGCGGCCCTGGCTGCTCCATGCTGACTGGCAGCTCTGGCGGCTCCTTGCAGACTGGCAGCTTTGGCGGCTCCTTGCAGACTAGCAGCTCCTTGCAGACTGGCAGCTCCTTGCAGACTGGCAGCTCCTTGCAGACTGGCAGCTCCTTGCAGACTGGCAGCTCCTTGCAGACTGGCAGCTCTATGCTAACTGGCAGCTCTATGCTAACTGGCAGCTCTATGCTAACTGGCAGCTCTATGCTAACTGGCAGCTCTATGCTAACTGGCAGCTCTATGCTAACTGGAAGTTCTGAACAGGCGGGAGACTCCGGCAGCGCTGTAGAGAAGGAAGGCTCTAACAGCGCTAAACAGGCAGGAGACTCCGACAGCGCTGGAGAGGAGGAGGGCTCCGACAGCGCTGGACAGGCGAGGCGCACTGTAGGCCTGATGCGTGGTGCGGGCACTGGTGGTACTGGGCCGAGGACACGCACAGGAAGCCTGGTGCGGGGAGCTGCTACCGGAGGGCTGGGGTGTGGAGGTGGTACTGGAAAAACCGGACCGTGCAGGCGCACTGGAGCTTTTGAGCACCGAGCCTGCCCAACCTTACCTGGTTGAATGCTCACGGTCGCCCTGCCAGTGCGGCGAGGTGGAATAACCCGCACTGGGCTATGCAGGCGAACCGGAGACACCGAGCGCAAGGCTGGTGCCATGTAAGCCGGCCCAAGGAGACGCACTGGGGACCAGCTGCGTAGAGCCGGCTTCATGGCATTAGGCTCGACGCTCAATCTAGCCCGGCCGACACGCGCACCGGGCTATGCACCCGCACTGGAGACACCGTGCGCACCACTGCATAACACGGTGCCTGTCCGGTCTCTCTAGCCCACCGGTAAGCACAGGGAGTCTGCCCAGGTCTCCTACCTGGCGTAGCCATACTCCCTGTTAGCCCCCCCCCAAGAAATTTTTGGGGCTGCCTCTCAGGCTTCCATCCGCTACGTCGAGCTGCCTCCTCATATCTGCGCCTCTCAGCTTTCGCAGCCTCCAGTTCTTCCTTGGGGCGGCAATATTCTCCAGGCTGTGCCCAGGGTCCTTTACCGTCCAGTTCTTCCTCCCATGTCCATTTCTCCAGGTGGTGCAGCCTCTCCCACTGCAGCTGCTGCTGCTCCTGCTGCTGCTGCCTCTGTTCCTTCTCCTGCTGCACCTTGGTGCGGCTACACTCCCCTGGTTTAGCCCAGGGTCCTCTCCCATCGAGGATTTCCTCCCATGTCCAGAAATCCTTATTGCGCATCTCCTCGCGCTGCTCCTGCCTGTTGACACGCTGCTTGGTCCTTTTGTGGTGGGTGATTCTGTAACGGTTTTCTTGGTGAGAAGGAGAGTCGGACCAAAATGTGGCGTGTCTATTGCAATCCATGTTTAATGAAGTAACACACTAAACACAAACACTATCAAAACAATAAACTTAACGAAAACCGAAACAGCCTATACTTGTGTAACCTAACACAGAACAATGACATCAGGACACTAAGGACAATCACCCACGACAAACTCAAAGAATATGGCTGCCTAAATATGGTTCCCAATCAGAGACAACGATAAACACCTGCCTCTGATTGAGAACCACTTCAGACAGCCATAGACTTAGCTAGAACACCCCACTAGCTACAATCCCCATAAATATACACCACATACAAAAACCCATGCCACACCCTGGCCTGACCAAATAAATAAAGATAAACACAAAATACTTTGACCAGGGTGTGACAATGGTGTTGAATGCTGAGCTGTACTCAATGAATAACATTCTCACATAGGTGTTCCTTTTGTCCAGATGGGAAAGGGCAGTGTGGAGTGCAATAGAGATTGCATCGTCTGTGGATCTGTTGGTGTGGTATGCAAATTGGAGGGGGTCTAGGGTTTCTGGGTTAATGGTTTTGATGTGAGCCATGGTCAGCCATTCAAAGCATTTCATGGCTGCAGACATGAGTGCTATAGGTCGGTAGTCATTTAGGCAGGTTACCTTAGTGTTCCTGGGCACAGGGACAATGGTGGTCTGCTTGAAACATGTTGGTATTACAGACTCAGACAGGGAGAGGTTGAAAATGTCAATGAAGACACTTGCCAGTGGGCAGCGCATCCTCGGAGTTCACGTCCTGGAAATCCGTCTGGCCCAGCGTCCTTGTGAATGTTGCGCTGTCTAAAGGTCTTCCTCACATCGGCTGTGGAGAGCGTGATCATACAGTTATCCAGAACCGCTGATGCTCTCATGCATGTTTCAGTGTTACTTGCCTCAAAGCGAGCATAGAAGTTATGTCGCTCATCTGGTAGGCTCGTATCACTGGGCAGCTCTTGGCTGTGCTTCCCTTTGTAGCCTGTAATAGTTTGCAAGCTCTGCCACATCCGACGAGCATCGGAGCCGGTGTAGTATGATTCAATCTTTGTCCTATATTAACGCTTTGCCTGTTTGATGGTTCGTCGGAAGGCATAGCAGGATTTCTTCTAAGCTTCCGGGTTAGAGTCCTGCTCCTTGAAAGCAGCAGCTCTACCCTTTAGCTCAGTGCCAATGTTGCCTGTAATCAATGGCTTCTGGTTGGGGTATGTACGTACAATCACTGTGAGAACTACATCCTCGATGCACTTATTGATGAACCCACTGACTGATGTGGTGTACTCCTCAATGCCATCGGAAGGATCCCGGAACATATTCCAGTCTGTGCTAGCAAAACAGTCCTGTAGCTTAGCATCTGCTTCATCTGACCACTTTTTTATAGACTGAGTCACTGGTGCTTCCTGCTTTAATTTTTGTTGTCAGCAGTAATCAGGAGGATGGAGTTATGGTCAGATTTGTCAATTGGAGGGCGAGGAAGAGCTTTGTACGCGTCTCTGTGTGTAGAGTAAAGGTGGTCTAGAATTTGTTTCCCTCTGGTTGCATATTTAACATACTGATAGAAATTAGGTAAAACTGATTTAAGTTTTCCTGCATGAAAGTCCCCGGCCACTAGGAGCGCAGCCTCTGGATGAGCGTTTTCCTGTTTGCTTATGGAAGAACACAGCTCATTGAGTTCCGGTTTAGTGCCAGCCTCAGTCTGTGGTGGTATGTAGACAGCTACGAAAAATACAGATGAAAACTCTCTAGGTAGATAGTGTGGTCTATAGCTCTTGATGAGATTCCTCAGGCGAGGAAAACCCTGAGACTTCCTTCGTGCACCAGCTAATGTTTACAAATATGCATAGGCCTCCGCCCCGTGTCTTACCAGAGGCTGCTGTTCTGTCCTGCTGATAGAGTGTATTACCCGCCAGCTGTATGTTCTTAATGTTGTCCTTCAGCCACGAGTCTGTATATCATTGTGTCCTATGTAATATGTCTCAAATAATTCTGGTAGACAAAGAATAGAGTAACATGTGATCCATCTGTCCATAATGCATAATAAACATGATTTATATAGGCTACTGTTAGCTACCATGAGCTGTTAACAAGCATAGAATGATAGAAGATACTTCCCTTCACATCATAATGTTGACAACCATTGCAACATAGTGAGTCTCAATCACAGGTCAAAGGTCAAGGGAATGGCGTTATGTTCAGTTCTCTTCAATACATTTCACATGACAACTCCAACACCAGTGTCACTACGGATATAAGCTGTGTAAATACCGTCATGTAAATATGGTTGCTCCTATCTATGTAAATGGTGACCTGGTGACTGGTGGTATCATTTTGATATCATTTTGACAGACCATATCGGTTCCACAGTAAAACCTGTCCCCACGGCCTACAGACTCCCTAGATAATATTACATGCAAACAGACATGACTCAAAGGAAAAGATGGTGAAAACAACATTATACAGTTAATAAAGTATATTTTACAGTGGATAGAGTAAGTGGCTTTACTACTTTTACAATGGTGTATGTTTGATCTATGTGACCTGTTCTTCCACCTGGAGACGAGAGGTGTGTGTATGTATGTGTGTGTATGTTTGAAAGTAAACTACATTTTCAGCAGATGTGAAGAAAGAGACAGGCAGAGAGAGAGCGAGTGTGTGAGTGTGACTGTAACTGTGTGTGTGTGTGTGAGTGTCCCCAAACACTTGTATGTGTGGGGTGCATCAGCTAGAAAAACTAAACCGCAAGGGTATGTCTGCACATGCAGCCAAGTGCGAAAGGCAATTTGGGGGAAGAACTATTACCTATTGTCAACTGTGCAGAGATTGAACTGGGTTATAGCTCAGTGGGTCCATCTTGAGGCAGAGAAATTACCCATTTTCGTGTGTAATTGCTGTAGAACAAGCTAAACCAAGCATGTCATTGAAAGCGTGCCTCTTCCACCAGGAAGCCAAACGAAAACACCCTCGAAAAAGCCTTGCTTTGTGAGTCAGAAGAACCACAGAGCCACCTATGTGTCTCTCTAAGCCACCAGAACATCTGTCAAGAGAATCAGCCACTTAACTCAGATAGGGGAGTGTGTGTGTGTGTGTGTGTGTGTGTGTGTGTGTGTGTGTGTGTGTGTGTGTGTGTGTGTGTGTGTGTGTGTGTGTGTGTGTGTGTGTGTGTGTGTGTGTGTGTGTGTGTGTGCGTGTGCGTGTGCGTGTGCGTGTGCGTGTGCGTGGGTGTGTGTGCCTGTGTGTGGCATCAAATGGACGAGAATATAGAGTTAATGTATGCTACAGGCACCTCAGCAAAAGCCACTATTTGTTCCATGTGATTAGCTTAATTCTTGTTTACTCCCTGCTGTTGTGCCTTCACCTATATTACACGTACCATGACAAGGTGCGTTTGATGGACACCTCTGCATGTTTCTACAAAGGGATTGGATACTTGTCGTGGTGTTAACCCCACGAAGGGTCCACGTCTTTAAACTGTTTTTTAGATGCTTCCATCTAACAAGATTTGATGCATCACGTTTATACGTTTACACACACACAAAGACACACACACACACATCATCACCACCTCCATCACCACCACCACCATCACCACGACCACCTCCACCATCACCAAGATACATAAAGAAAACTAGCATACGTGGTAAGGACTATAGCCTGTAAGTACATTGGTATTTATTACACTGATGGTTACTGTGGTATAAGACCCACCTTATGTAAAGTGTGACCAAACCAGCAAACCCCCTTCACCCCATCTCCTTTTCCTCTCTTCTTCCTCTCTCTCCTCTTTCCCCTTCAACCCATTACACTCTCACCTTCATCCCCGTTCCCCCGTCCCCCCGTTCCCCTCTCACCTCCGTTCCCCTTTCACCTTCATCCCCCATTTCCCCGTTCCCCTCTCACCACTGTTCCCCCGTCCCCCATTCTCCTCTCACCCCAGTTTCCCTCTCAACCCCGTCCTCCCCTTCCCCTCTCACCCTCGTTCCCTTCTCACCTCATTCCTCCAGCCTCCAGCCTCCTTCCCCCCCATTCCCCTCTCACCTGTAGCAGTAGTTGACGCAGGCAGTGATGGCGAGTAGTGGAATGAGGACCAGCATGCCCAGGGCGATGGCCATGTTCCTCCTCTTCTCCTGTTTGGCCTGCTGCAGCTCCCACCACTCCTGATAACTGAACTGACAGCGCTCGCACATGTAGCCAGAGACACAGCTGGGTTCACCAGCACAAAACTCACTGTTAGTATAGATCACACAGTTTCACCTACTTGTGTAAACATAACACAACTTCTGAAAACAAGAAGCTCAAAATCAGTGTTGGCTGATTTATGAGAAAAGTCTACCGAGGACGTCCTGTATATCTTGCAGATCCATGCAGATTTAAACTTTAGAATCATAAATATTACTGTTTTACTGTCACGGCTTCTATAAGTAGTGGGTGGAGGAGTCAGGCGCAGAGAGCAGGGTAGTTCAAAAGATGTGGATCTTTATTTTCCAAGAAACCAGAGAGACGGTCACGTCACACACACAAGACCCAGTCCAAACAAACAGGACGAAACTGATCGGAAAAATGAATACCACGAAATAATCACACACCATAAATAGAAAAACAAGCCCGCACAGAAGCCGGCGGGCCTACCGGGTTTAAATAGCCCACAATCAAAACCTAAACACGAAACAGGTGCAACTAATCAGACACAACTAAATGAAACAGGAAAGGGGATCGGTGGCAGCTAGTGGGCCGTCGACGAAGACCGCCGAGCGCCGCCCCAACAGGAAGAGGCACCATCTTCGGCGGGATTCGTGACATTTACCCTACAGCTCACGTTGTTACCATAGCTACCAAGGAAAGGCTTTACACATGGAACAATAGTGCCACCTACTGCCGTTGTCTAGACTGGCTTACTTCAAAATCCCTATCCAGAAGCAATATTCAACCCAAACTCAAAGTTAGTGTAATAAAAAACAGCATTTTTGCCCCCTTAATGTTGTAGAATAGTCAGTCAACAATAGTGTTGATCCATGTACAAGGAGGTAGATAGGGGGACTTGGTTGCAGGTGTAGGACTCTATCTAAGTAAAAGCAGACTCCCTCATAGAGACAGTAAGTATCATGAGGTGAGAGGCAGCTCTCCACTGTGTTGGTGTTCAGACACTGGCTGGTGATGTCAATATGGCTACTGGTGGTCACAGGGAAGGCCCTGTGTAGTAGCCAGAGCTCCGTGTGTCAACACAGCCGGTGGAAATGAGTTTCTTAATTTCAACATTTTCATGTCGTTTTCACTCCTATCTAGATATTGATGAATGTAAAATGAGAACACACAAATGTGAAAAGCGAGCTGAGTGCATGAATACTATGGGGTAGCGCTGCAATCACCCACACACAGCTCTCTATCCCTAGTGAAGCCTTCCAGGCAGTGGCAGGTGGGGTTGCCTCCATCCAGCAGACATTAGTCATCCTGGTCTGTAAATGCAAGGATGTTGCCAACACTTTTTCAAAAGACCAGTTTCACTGGGACTTTAATATGTACAGTGGAAAGCCATTTTGTGCCAGTATGTAATCTCCGGTATTGTTGTTATAGAGGTGTGGTTTTTATCTGACACCATCTTTTCAGTGAAGAGAGTGGGCTCACTCTCTTTGACCATGTTGTCCTCTGCCTCCTCCCCATCAGAGGAGAGAACAGGCATGAAGAGCAGCATGCTCTCATCATTCAATGTTTGGTTTTTCAGAGAGAACTGGTCTGCAGAATCACCATCTCCAGAATCTGTAGGAAAAATCATGCGTGTGTGTGTGTGTGTGTATATCTGTGTACTGTATGTGTGCATATTTGTGTGTGTGTGTGTTCCACAGAAGCCTCATCTACATTGTTCTCTGTCAGGACTCCTCGGTTGGAGCCATACAGGGATGCCATCTCCATTACACCACTCTTGCTATCACACCAGTGCAGCCTGTCTTCAGTGAAGTCTACGGTCAGACCACTAGGGGACAACAAGTCAGCACCAGCGATGACCGAATGGTCACTTCCTTCCAAAGACGCACTGCACCACAGGCCTGGTACAGAACAACTTCCTAAAAAAACAAACAGAAATGATAACTCAGCCATCCACAATTAACAGGCAGAGGACTACGTGTAGCAAAAATACTGATAAAGAAACATATTGAAAATATTGTACTTGGCTAAAGGATGAACGGCAATTCCCCTTGGTTTCTGTATCCCATTGCTAATAACGTTCTCTCTGTTGATACCATCGAAAGTGCTGCGATCTAAAGTTGAGAGGCTGAAAGACAGAATACAAAAGCAATGTCCTAGGCCTAGGCTAAAAACAATATTAACAAAACAGTAGATATGGAGTAGAATGAATGGAATAAAAGAAACCACACATAATATAATTAATAGTTTAAACTTCAAATAGTTCAGTGTGAATGTCAATGTCAAGGTAATTGTGTGTTTTAAATTCTGATAATAGCATTGGCTCCAGTACTAAACCCTGGGATACACCACCCACCCTCGGTCAGTCCAGTAGAGCTTGCAGTTGACACAGTCCACAGCCAGGCCCTTTGGTGAGTCCAACCCCTCAGTGAGCAGAACTTCCCAGGACTAACAGTCCAAATCAGCCCGGTCAATCTGCTTCAGTACCGTACTGGCAAAGTACACCTAGGAAAAAACACGCTTTTTTTTTTTTATAAAAAAAAAA
The DNA here is from genome assembly GCF_013265735.2 of Oncorhynchus mykiss. NCBI lineage: Eukaryota > Metazoa > Chordata > Actinopteri > Salmoniformes > Salmonidae > Oncorhynchus > Oncorhynchus mykiss. The sequence goes on from NC_048578.1 coordinate 17,311,041, forward strand.
ATCATAATGCCTCGTAAGCATCATTGCCTGACATGGACCAAACCGTTTCCCTTCCCCATCATCAACAGTCCTACAGTAACCAGTTATGACATATAGGTGGCAGCAGATCTGAATATAGCTGACCCAAAGTGATCTATAGTCAATAAAGAGCAGTCAAGTGATTTTGCATTGCAGTTTTGAAGTTGTAGTCTAGTTCTACCATTTCCTTACTTGTTTTGTACAGGATCGTAGTCCAGAGTTAGCACTATTGCCCTTGGCTCCTCCACAAGGCTGTCGTTACCAGTCCCATCCAGATGACCACATCTACTGTCTACCATTTTGGCAGCAGATAAGGCGGAGATGCTGGAACATGTTGATAAGTGATGACAAATAAAAACAAGAAGGCAAACATAAATATTTTCCCATGTGTGTGTAGGCCTGCATGTGTTTGTGTGTTTGTGTGTGTGCTTGCACGTGTGTAATGTGTGACTGCCTGTGTGTGTTGATATATTTATTGTGTGTGTACATGTATGTTTATCCGTGGCAGCATATGTGGTGTGTGTGAGTGTGTAGGAGTGGGGACTTACCAGTGGCTGTGCAGCGTTTGCCGTCTTGGTGGAGCTGGCACACAGGCAGAGTGTCACACTTCCAACTACCAGGGTGGGAGTGTGACGACAGCCCCCTCGGTCTGAAGAAGAGCAGCCTGGGAGATCCATACACACACAGGGAGAGATTTAATGGCACAGCCTCCAATCAGGAACAGAAATAAACCCTCCACCAAGTAACAACAATAAAACCTCCACCAAGTAACAGCAATAAACTCTCCACTCAGTAACAGCAATAAACCCTCCAATCAGTAACAATGACTAACCCTTCACTCATTAACAATGATTAACACACCACTCAGTAACAATGATTAACCCTCCAATCAGTAACAATGACTAACCCTTCACTCAGTAACAATGATTAACACACCACTCAGTAACAATGATTAACCCTTCACTCAGTAACAATGATTAACCCTCCACTAAGTATCAGCAATACACCCTTCAATCAGTAACAGCAATAAACCCTTCACTCAGTAACAGCAATAAACCCTCCAATCAGTAACAATGACTAATCCTTCACTCAGTAACAGCAAGAAACCCTCCTATCAGTAACGTTTTCCCCATTAGGCCCTGGGTATTTATTCTGGGGTTCCCTGTTTGTCTGTTGAACCATCTGCCTCTCGTGTCTGCATCTGGGTCTCGCCCTGTGCCCTTATAGTACGAGCTGGCCATGACAGACCCAGCAGACTTGGACCAGCTCTGCCACGCTGTCTCCCTGCAGGGATCCACCATTGGGAGGTTCCCTGACGGAACGCCACGACCAAGGGTTCAAGGCTATTATGGAGCAAATCAGAACGTTAGCTCATAGGCAGCTCACCACCTCTGTAGACTTTCGCACGTTGGCCGCTGAGAGTGCCTGGAATCCGGAGCCCCTATTCGATATTTTCCGTCACAGATTATCTGAGGTGGTAAAAGATGAGCTAGCTGCCCAGGAGTTACTGGTGGACCTCGATTCCCTCACCGCCCTAACCATTAGGATTGAGTGGACGTCTACGGGAACACAGAACTGAGAGGAGGTCTGGCCTAGGTCACACTCGTCCATCCACTCACTCAACTCCGAAAGAATTCGGAAGTCCCCAACAGCTGTTTTTCAGAGAGGATCCGAGGCCACCCGAGCTCCCTTGAGAATCATCGACGACGGGTGAGTCGGAAACACTGGAACCTATGCAACTGGGAAGGGCTAGATTATCATCTAGGGAATGTTCACACAGGCTAAGCTCCAGTAGTTGTCTGTATTGTGGTTCTGTAGGGCATTACATAGCCATCGGCCCAGTGAAGAGACCTGAATCCTTAGTAGGTACAAGTACATAGGTGAGCCTGACTGGGAACCCTCTAATTCCCATTAACTCCTTTTTATGTGATCTTGCTGTGGGGAGACCAGTCTAAGTCTCTCCATGTGCTCATTGACTCTGGGAGAGATGAGAGTTTTATGGATGCTACCCTGGTATCGGAAATAAGAATCCCTACACAACTCCTCTCCGTTTCCATGGATGCCAGGGCACTGGACGGCTGTTCCATTGAAAGTCACGCATAGCACAGTTCCCATTAATATGCGGGTATCTGGAAACCACAGTGAGTCAATACAGCTTCTCCTCATTGAGTCTCCCACATCCCTATTGTTTTAGGATTCTCTTGACTCTAGAAGCACAACCCCGATATTGACTGGACCACGCGTTCAATCCGGGGATGGAGCCCGTTCTGCCATTTACATTGCCTGAAGGCGGCGCAGCCTTCCCCGGGAACGTCTGCCTCCAGGGTTGAGTACGGCCTCGGATCTCTCTGTGGTCCCACAGAGTACCATGACCTCCTGGAGGTTTTCAGCAAGGCTCGTGCTACCTCCCTTCCTCCACATAGTCCTTACGATTGTGCTATTGACCTCCTCCTGGGCACCACACTTTGTAAAACCTGAGAAGTGCGAGTTCCATCACTCCACTATCGCCTTTCTGGGATACATCATCTTTGAAGGGAATGTTCAGATGGATCCGGAAAAGGTGAGAGCGGTGGTGGATTGGCCCCCTCCCACGTCCAGGGTGCAGCTACAACGGTGTCTGGGGTTTGCTAATTTAAACCGTCGTTTCATTCTGGGCTACAGCAACCTGGCGGCCCCCCTCTCTGCACTCACCTCTCCCAAGTTACCATTCACATAGTCTCCAGCAGTGGACAAGGATATTGAGGATCTAAAGCAGTGATTTACTACTGCCCACATCCTCATCCATCCAGACTCCTCAGTATGTGGTTGAGGTTGACGCTTTCAACGTGGGAGTAGGGACCGTCCTTTCCCAGCGATCCATCCAGGACCAAAACTTCATCCCTGTGCTTTCATCCCTGTGCCTTCATGCCAATCATTTCAACCCAAGCTCGTTGGGCCCTGTTAATTACCAGGTTCATTTTCACCATCTCCTACCGCCCTGGGTCCAAAAATATAAAGCCGGACGCTCTCTCCCGTCTGTACAGTTCCACTGCCACTCCCCCTGAATCTGAGACCATCCTCCCTGCCGGCTTCGGTTGTTTGGGGTATTATTACGGCTCTGGTCCGCAAGGCACAACGTTCCCAGCGGGGAACGCTGGGGGGGGCCCAGCTAAATGGATGTTCGTTCCTCATTCGGCCCAGCCTTAGGTCCTGGAATTGGCTCAATCCTTCAGGCTTACCTGTCAGGGTTTGACCACGGGGCAGGGGTTTCCAGTACCTGGTTTACTGGGAGGGTCATGGCCAGAGGAGAGGTGCTGGGTTCCCGTTAAAGACATCCTGGACCCAGCCCTCATCACTGACTTTCACCGCCGGCACCCTGGTCAGCCAGGTATGAGCCCAGGTAGAACACCAGGTGGCGCCCCTAAAGGGGGGTGGGGAGTACTGTCACGCCCTGATCTGTTTTCACCTGTCTTTGTGATTGTCTCCACCCACCTCCAGGTGTCACCCGTTTTCCGCATTAGTCCCTGGGTATTTATTTCCGGTGCTTGTCTGTTGCCAGTTCATCTTGTCAAATCACAGCATGTTTTTTCATGCGCCTGCTTTTTCTTATCTCTCTTTTGATAGTCCTCCCGGTTTTGACCCTTGCCTGGTTTGACTCTGAACCCGCCTGCCTGTTATGACCTTGAGCCTGCCTGCCACTCTGTACCTCCTGGACTCTGACCTTGTTTATGATCTTTTGCCTGTCCACCACCACTTTCTTGCCTGCTCCTGGGATTATAATAAATATCAGACTCGAACCATCTGCCTCCTGTGTCTGCATCTGGGTCTCGCCCTGTGCACTTATTGTAACAGCAATAAACCCTCCACTCAGTAACAGCGTTAAACCCTCCACTTAGTAACAGCAGTAAATCCTGCACTCAATAATACTGATAAACCCTCCACTCAATGACAGCAATAAACCCTCCACTCAGTAACAGTTGGGGAGGACTGCCCAGAACAGTGGAGTGAGTTGGAGAGGACTGCTCAGGACAGTGGAGTGAGTTGGAAAAGACTGCTCAGGACAGTGGAGTGGATCTGTCAATGGCCTATGTTCCCTGAGTAGCTATGGGCCTAAGTAAGTCATGTGTGGATGACAACAACTTTTGGCAACAACTGTGTCTTCTCTGGACAAAGCCAGATGGTTAGTGGACAAAAATGCTCATAACCCCTACCCACCTCAAATCCCTTTTTGAAGTCAGCTGTAATCCCATCCAAAAGGGTGAAAGGGTAATTAGAATGCTTTCAAAACCAAGGCCCATCACCACCAATAGTCCAGGGGTCAGTAGTCCAGGTGGCCATTTTATTAATTGTTCAGCAGTCTTATGGCTTGGGGGTAGAAGTTGTTAAGGAGCCTTTTGGTCCCAGACTTGGCACAATGGCACAGCTTTCCGTGCGGTAGCAGAGAGGACAGTCTATGACTTGGGTGACTGAAGTCTGACAATTTTTTGGTCCTTCCTCTGACACCGCCTAGTACATAGGTCCTGGATGGCAGGAAGCTTGGCCCTGTTCAGCTCTACTTTTTCTGTAGTCTATGATCAGCCCCTTTGTCTTGCTCACATTGAGAGAGAGGTTGTTCTCCTTACACCACACTGCCAGGTCTCTGACCTCCTCCCTATAGGCTGTATCATCGTTGTCGGTGATCAGGACTACCACTGTTAGGTCGTCAGCAAACTTAATGATGGTGTTGGAATCGTGCTTGGCCGCACAGTTGTGGGTGAACAGTGAGTAAAGAAGGGGACTATGCATGCACTCCTGAGGGGCTCCAGTGTTGAGGATCAGCGTGGCAGATGTGTTGTTACCTACCCTTACCACATGGGGATGGCCTGTCAGGAAGTCCAGGATCCAGTTGCAGAGGGAGGTGTTTAGTCCCAGTGTCCTTAGCTTAGTGATGAGATTTGTCGGCATTATGGTGTTTTGGACACTACGCTGAGCTGTAGTCAATGAACAGCATTCTCATGTAGGTTTTCCTTTTGTCCAGGTGGTTAATTAAGGGCCGTGTGGAGTGCGATTGAGATTACGTCATCTGTGGATCTTTTGGGGCGGTATGCGAAATGGAGTGGATCTAGGGTTTCCTGGGATGATGGTGTTGATGTGAGCACTTCATGACTACCGACGTGAGTGCTACAGGGCGGTAATCATTTAGGCAGGTTATCTTCGCTTTCTTGGGCACAGGGACAATGGTGGTCTGCTTGAAACATGTAGGTGTTACAGACTCTGTCAGGGAGAGGTTGAAAATGTCAATGAAGACATTTGCAAGTTGGTCTGCGCATGCTTTGAGTACACGTCCTGGTAATCCGCCTGGAATGGATAGTTCACCCAAATGACAAATTACAAATTGGTTTCTTTACCCTGTAAGCAGTCGATGGACAAGGAATGACAGCAATCCATGATTTTTGTTCTATCTCCTTAAAACTTCTTAGGGCTGAGATTCCGTTAACGGGATCGATATGACAACAGCCAGTGAAAGTGCAGGGCACTAAATTCAAAACAACGGAAATCCCATAATTAAAATTCCTCAAACATAGAAGTATGTCACACCATTTTAAAGATACACTTCTTGTTAATCCCACCACAGTGTCCAATTTCAAATAGGCTTTACGGCGAAAGCACCACAAACGATTATGTTAGGTCAGAGCCAAGTCACAGAAAAACACAGCCATTTTTCCAGCCAAAATCAGAAATGGAGATAGAATTAATCACTAACTTTTGATGATCTTCATCAGATGACACTCGTACGACTTCATGTTACACAATACATGTATGTTTTGTTCGATACAGTTCATATTTATATAAAAAAAATCTCAGTATACATTGACGCGTTATGTTCAGTAGTTCCAAAAACGTCTGGTGATTTTGCAGAGAGCCACATCAATTAACAGAAATTCTCATAATAAATGTTGATGAAAATGCAAGTGTTATGCATGGAACTTTAGATACACTTCTCCTTAACGCAACCGCTGTGTCAGATTTCAAAAAAGCTTTAAAAAAAAGCAAACCATGCAATAATCTGAGTACGGCACTCAGAGACCAAACAAGCCAAAACGATATCCGCCATATTGTGTAGTCAACAGAAGTCAGAAATAACATTATAAATATTCACTTAATTTTGATGATCTTCATCAGAATGCACTCCCAGGAATCCCAGTTCCACAATAAATGTTTGTTTTGTTCGATAATGTCCATCATTTATATCCAAATAGCTACTTTTGTTAGCGTGTTTTGTAAACAAATCCAACCTCACGAAGCGCGTTCACTAGGAGCAGACAAAATGTCCAAAAGTTCCAGAGAAACATGTCAAACGGTGTATAGAATCAATCTTTTGGATGTTTTTAACATAAATCTTCAATAATGTACCAACCATTGGTAAACAGTTTATAATGGCAATAAGGCACTGCTAATATGCTGCCAATATACCAATGCTGAGGGCTGTGTCCAGGCTGTAGCCATGGTATATTGGCCATATACCACACCCCCTTGGCCCTTATTGCTTAAATATAGCACTCTCTTGTGCCTTATTGCTTAATGGTTAGATTTTGCTATTGTTATTTATTCTAATGAGACCATGTTGAAACTTGTTACAGTCCCATTTCTCATTTTATTATCCCAGTCTTAGATATGGACCTGGAATCGAAAAAACATATACAGTGCTGGCTAACCTGATGTGTAACTTGGATCTGTATTAGCTGGAGCAGGAGATTTCACCCCTTACGTAACACTGACTATAAGGATGAGTGTGTGTGTGTTCGGTCTGAGAGCTGCCTTCACAGTAAAGCAACTCAGTTCAGGGTGAATGGCCTTGTCCTTTGGCTTGCTTTAGTTGTTTGTAGGTTGCACAGTAGCAGTGGAATCAGTTGTGGCGTCAAGGCATACCCTTGAAGTACACCAAACTTTCGGTTCTGTAACAAAGTGCTACATAAGGCCAAGATATAAATAGGCCCTGGATATAACAGATTAGACAGTCCGGTAAGAACCACCCTGATGCCCGATGTCCACCAGATGCATATGCGTTTTGTTTTGCTGGATGTCTATCCCGCATTTTCCGTGTTTGATGCACACGTGCTTCTCTTTTCAACTCGCTAAAAGCTAGATACAGTGCCTTGCGAAAGTATTCGGCCCCCTTGAACTTTGCGACCTTTTGCCACATTTCAGGCTTCAAACATATAGATAAAAAACTGTATTTTTTTGTGAAGAATCAACAACAAGTGGGACACAATCATGAAGTGGAACGACATTTATTGGATATCTCAAACTTTTTTAACAAATCAAAAACTGAAAAATTGGGCATGCAAAATTATTCAGCCCCCTTAAGTTAATACTTTGTAGCGCCACCTTTTGCTGCGATTACAGCTGTAAGTCGCTTGGGGTATGTCTCTATCAGTTTTGCACATCGAGAGACTGACATTTTTTCCCATTCCTCCTTGCAAAACAGCTCGAGCTCAGTGAGGTTGGATGGAGAGCATTTGTGAACAGCAGTTTTCAGTTCTTTCCACAGATTCTCGATTGGATTCAGGTCTGGACTTTGACTTGGCCATTCTAACACCTGGATATGTTTATTTTTGAACCATTCCATTGTAGATTTTGCTTTATGTTTTGGATCATTGTCTTGTTGGAAGACAAATCTCCGTCCCAGTCTCAGGTCTTTTGCAGACTCCATCAGGTTTTCTTCCAAAATGGTCCTGTATTTGGCTCCATCCATCTTCCCATCAATTTTAACCATCTTCCCTGTCCCTGCTGAAGAAAAGCAGGCCCAAACCATGATGCTGCCACCACCATGTTTGACAGTGGGGATGGTGTGTTCAGCTGTGTTGCTTTTACGCCAAACATAACGTTTTGCATTGTTGCCAAAAAGTTCAATTTTGGTTTCATCTGACCAGAGCACCTTCTTCCACATGTTTGGTGTGTCTCCCAGGTGGCTTGTGGCAAACTTTAAACGACACTTTTTATGGATATCTTTAAGAAATGGCTTTCTTCTTGCCACTCTTCCATAAAGGCCAGATTTGTGCAATATACGACTGATTGTTGTCCTATGGACAGAGTCTCCCACCTCAGCTGTAGATCTCTGCAGTTCATCCAGAGTGATCATGGGCCTCTTGGCTGCATCTCTGATCAGTCTTCTCCTTGTATGAGCTGAACGTTTAGAGGGACGGCCAGGTCTTGGTAGATTTGCAGTTGTCTGATTCTCCTTCCATTTCAATATTATCGCTTGCACAGTGCTCCTTGGGATGTTTAAAGCTTGGGAAATCTTTTTGTATCCAAATCCGGCTTTAAACTTCTTCACGACAGTATCTCGGACCTGCCTGGTGTGTTCCTTGTTCTTCATGATGCTCTCTGCGCTTTTGACGGACCTCTGAGACTATCACAGTGCAGGTGCATTTATACGGAGACTTGATTACACACAGGTGGATTTTATTCATCATCATTAGTCATTTAGGTCAACATTGGATCATTCAGAGATCCTCACTGAACTTCTGGAGAGAGTTTGCTGCACTGAAAGTAAAGGGGCTGAATAATTTTGCACGCCCAATTTTTCAGTTTTTGATTTGTTAAAAAAGTTTGAAATATCCAATAAATGTCGTTCCACTTCATGATTGTGTCCCACTTGTTGTTGATTCTTCACAAAAAAATACAGTTTTATATCTTTATGTTTGAAGCCTGAAATGTGGCAAAAGGTCGCAAAGTTCAAGGGGGCCGAATACTTTCGCAAGGCACTGTAAATGTTATTTTAAGACCCTTAAACGATGTAATTACAATGTAATTACACAAAGAGTGAAACACTGTAACTACTATGCAGGTTGACACAGTTACCAGGTACTTAACTGCTTTGCAGCTGACTGCAAACAAACTCTCACTGCAGTGCTTATACAGTAACCTATACAGTACCCTTCTTGTGTCGTCATAATTCTAGGATGTAGGTTAAACCAATTAACTTGGGTTTGATTGTAATCTAGTAATGCAATTTTCTCATGAGTAATTGAATGCATCGCTGAAGGTTTGAGCGTTGCAAAGCCATTGACACAGAGTGCCTACATTCACTAGCATTTAAAAGCTATTAAGCTACCATATACCCTACATGTAAATACATATCTACCACACAATAAGAATTCAATTTCTGCGTAGGAATCAGTCATCTTCGAGATGATTAAGACCACTTTGGCTCAAGGTCTTCTTGAAAACAGCATATTCTGCATCAGCTTAAAAACATGGTACAGCCTACATTCAACATTTTGTACCTTGACCTTTCTTCCTCTCTTTTCTCTGTCTACCTTACACCTTACTCTCCAGTGGCCCCCAATACTCTTATATACAGCCAGTCACAAGACTTAGTCTCCTCCACTTCTGTGATTTTACCTATATAACCTGAGTGAGAGTTGGCACCTAGCCTCTGTCTGTCTTTTCTCTTTTATTAGGCCTCAGGGGTCAAGGTAAGGTCTAGGGGCCCCAACCAAGGCTTTAACACCTGTCACAAAGGGGACCCAAACAGGACTTTGATACCTGTCACAAAGGGGCACCAAACAGGGCTTTGATACCTGTCACAAAGGGGACCCAAACAGGACTTTGATACCTGTCACAAAGGGGCACCAAACAGGGCTTTGATACCTGTCACAAAGGGGACCCAAACAGGGCTTTGATTCATATTACAAAGGGGAAGCAAACAGGGTTCTCATACCTGTCACACAGGGGCCCCAAATACCACAAAAGGCTGTGTAAGAATTAATGTGTACAAATACCACACCATATGATGTGGGAACTACTGATGTTGGTTGGAACTAGTGATGAGTACTTCTATGTGAAAACAAACTCCCTTTGCACACAATCTCAAAGTCTAAAAACACAACATGTACAACAAAGTGTTTGTTGCTTACGTGAATGAGTTTAAATAACCACACTTTCCAAATCAACAAGACAATACCACTTTTGGTCAAGGAGCAGCATAGGATAATCAGTAGTTCAGCAGCACTGTCTTACCTTGGCAGGTCTTCCTATCAAACAGCAGAACATAACCCTTGGGACATGTGCAAAAGTAGGAGCCTGGAATGTAAGAGTCGTTGACATCTAGGATGTGATTATTGTGGGTCATTCACTTTAGGTTGACGTTCTCTGCCTCACCCCCTGAGTACTAATTGACTTGCCGTATGGTCCAGGATTTCACATCAGTGTAGTAGACTTGATCCAGGGACACAAACATCCCAAAAGATTGACACCTGATGGGAAGAATACTGAGAAGTTAGCAATGATATACACCAATCTACAAGTGATATCTAATTATGAACTACTCTAGTGCCAAACACAGATAGCTGCCCTAATGCAACATGATCTCAATAGAATATGTCAACACAGTACACCATTGTGTTGATACCTTTGTTGAATCAATGTTGCTGGCTAAAAGCTTCTTCATATGGCCCTAATGGGGTGGAGTTCAAGGCAGCTCTGGCTTTCCCAATTAAACAGTCATCTCTTAGCAACATGTGCGTTCACACTCTCCTTTCACATGGTGAACATCCTCATATGTCAGTGAAGACAGTCTTGGACAGTCTGGCTTGTACGATATCTTATGTGTGAGATCGTTTGTATCTTTCAAGCAGAGTAATATTGATTGAAATAGTAGAACATTACATTTTTTTCTTTGGCATGTAATGTTATATCACACTAAAATATCAATATGTCATGTTGTTTGGAAGAGAAACTGTTAACTGGGTGATTCCAATATATTATTTTTAAGTGGCAAAAGAATAGCTGAGACAACCGTTGTCTTGCCACCCGGTGAAACGGTCCAAAACATGAACGCTAGTTGTGTTGTATTGTGGTGTGTTGTGTTATCCACTTCCCTCCATATCCTCCACCAGAGACAGTCATGTAACCTGTTGTCCAGATAGTGTGTGTGTTCAGATTAGAATGTGTACCCGGTATGTGTGTCTCTCTATCCTGTATAAGCATCTTCCTCTCCCTGAGTGAATCAGGCTGGATGAGTAAGCGGGGGAACTCGGAAAAGTGGGGAAGACATGTTTTCTGCTTACTCAGGAGAGCCATCATCAGACTCCACCATCCAAACCACTATTCATACCCAGGATGACTAGCATATTGTTAGCAGCAGTGTCACAAGTGGCTTTGTAAGTAGCTGTAGGAGGGCTAACAAGGCTGGGAAGGGCTCAGTGTCTCCAGCTGTAGTTGAGTTGAGTTAGAAATGTGCCTGCTCAATGGCTTTTGCCCCGTGATTTCACCCCTGTTGATAGCATTTGAAAGACATATATCACTCCAGGTCACTCTAGGTCAGTCTAGGTCAGTCTAGGTCAGTCTAGGTCAAATACTGCACATATTGAACTCTCGTTGTCATCGGAACACTATGATGTATTGGGAAATGTCATGGAGTGCACCTTGGAATACTGTGTCACTGTTCACTGTTTTGTTGGTATGCCCAATCTGATGCTAAACAATGTTGACATGTAGACCAAATTAATCATACATTAATCATCTACCTATGATTTTAAGTATGTATGTGGGACATGGTAACAAACGAACTAGGGTCCTTATTACTGTGTTACTATAACTAGTGTTTACCTATAAATATTATATGTTACACGGATCCTTCACGAATGCAGAAGTAATAACACGGTAAAGTGTTCAAGGGGGGGGGCTCAAGACTAGCAGGTCCCACTAACTCAACCCATCTGTTAGTCAAACAACTTGGGTGTTGTCATGTTAATGGAATAGCTGGTATGGCGGTTAGTGCCCAGACACGTGCAGAGGGTGGCATAGGCCAGGGTATCCATGGGAATGGCTTTCTAGCTCCACACATGTGATCAGGATTTATGGCAACGCCTTTTCAGGCACACAGTAGGACTTGACCCATTGATTACGGTCCCGCTCTCTCACTGTGCAGCCAGCCAGTGGGGCTAAAGGATAGGAGAGGAACACCCATGGGTCATAAGCGGATACATTCTAATATTTACATGCTCAAATACACAGCCACATGCATGTTGGTGGACACACAGACATCCACATAATCACTAAGTAACAACTGTGAGACAGTGGAAGTGGAGATCAGGGTGGGATCGACAGAAAAGACAGAGGAAGGGTTGTAATGTTGAGAAATACACTACCGTTCAAAAGTTTGGGGTCACTTAGAAATGTCCTTGATTCTTAAAGAAGAGCTATTTTTTGTCCATTTAAATAACATCAAATTGATCACAAATACAGTGTAGACATTGATAATGTTGTCAATGACTATTGTAGCTGGAAACAGCTGATTTTTATTGGAATATCTACATAGGTGTACAGGGACCAATTTCAGCACAGCTGAAAACTGTTGTCCTGATTAAATAAGCAATAAAACTGGCCTTCTTTAGACTAGTTGAGTATCTGGAGCATCAGCATTTGTGGGTTCGATTACAGGCTCAAAATGGCCAGAAACAAAGAACTTTCTTCTGAAACTCATCAGTCTATTCTTGTTCTGAGAAATTAAGGCTATTCCATGCAAGAAATTGCCAAGAAACTGAAGATCTCATACAACGCTCTCCACTACTCTCTTCACAGAACAGAGTAAACTAGCTCTAACCAGAATAGAAAGAGGAGTGGGAGGCTCTGGTGCACAACTGAGCAAGAGGACAAGTATATTAGAGTGTCTAGTTTGAGAAACAGACGCCTCACAAGTCCTCAACTGGCAGCTTCATTAAATAGTATCTGCAAAACACCAGTCTCAACATCAACAGTGAAGAGGTGACTCTGGGATGCTGGCCTTCTAGGCAGACTTCCAAAGAAAAAGCCATATCTCAGACTGGCCAATAAAAATAAAAGATTAAAATGGGCAAAAGGACGCAGACACTGGACAGAGGAAGATTGGAAAAAAATGCTATGGACAGAAGAATCTAAGTTTGAGGTGTTCGGATCAGAAAGAAGAACATTCCGTGAGACGCAGAACATTTTTTAAAGATGCTGGAGGAGTGCTTGACGCCATCTGTCAAGCATGGTAGAGGCAATGTGATGGTCTGGGGGTGCTTTGGTGGTGGTAAAGTGGGAGATTTGTACAGGGTAAAAGGGATCTTGAAGGAGGAAGGCTATCACTCCATTTTGCAATGCCATGTCATACCCTGTGGACGGTGTTTAATTGAAGGCAATTTCCTCCTACAACAGGACAATGATCCAAAACACAGCTCCAAACTATGCAAGAACTATTTAGAGAAGAAGCAGTCAGCTGGTATTCTGTCTATAATGGAGTGGCCAGCACAGTCACCGGATCTCAACCCTATTGAGCTGTTGTGGGAGCAGCTTGCCCGTATGGTACGTAAGAAGTGCCCATCAAGCCAATTCAACTTGTGGGAGGTGCTTCAGGAAGCGAAGGTGAAATCTCTTCAGATTACCTCAACAAGTTGACAACTAGAATGCCAAAGGTCTGCGAGGCTGTAATTACTGCAAATGGAGGATTCTTTGACGAAATAACATTTTGAAGGACACAATTGTTATTTTAATTAGAAATCATTATTTATAACCTTGTCAACGTATTGACTATATTTGCTATTCATTTTGCAACTCTTTTCATGTATGTTTTCATGGAAAGCAAGGACATTTCTAAGTGACCCCAAACGTTTGAACGCTATCTATACCACTGACACACCTGTTGCTCAAGTGAGGAAAAAGCACAGAATCCTATTCCTCATGGCTAAAGACCAGAGATGATCACATTGGGAAATATCACACCTCATAGACAATAGTGGAGTTGTTGTACAGAGAGCCGATGACAGCACTGTAAGGGGTATTTCACATTGACCAACACTGCCATATATACCAAATGCTTATATGAAATATGAGGACATGAAATACACAAAGATTTGTTTTATTAAAAAGAAGAATACAATACCATTGTATGTACAAGTAAAAACAATACGTTACACAGAAACTGTTGCGTTGTATGTCGGGCAAGACAAATATTCTAATATACTAGGGTTCGAGAAAGCTTTTTAGTAAAGTAAGGCAACAATTAGCTTGAAGGTTTGACTTTTGAGTGAACCATTGCTAGCAGTTTAAATCAACGTGTTGTTGGATAGTCGGCATGTCTATTTATACCATATTGAGATCAATGAATGTCTAGTCTGTTTAAACCTGGTGTGGTGTATAGTGACAAAGAAGCAAGACATAGTGAACACTGTGGCAGATGATTTCATTATGGTATTATGGAAAATTGCATTAAACTGAGAATAAATGTGATAATAAATGTGAATAAGTGCTGAGCTGCAAAGACAGCAATCTTAAAATTGAGTTGTCATGATGCTGTCTGTTTCCAGTATTAGGGCTGTTTTCCTAAAGCATTTAGAACATGTTTTTTTTTCTTACCACGATACTTCTGAATGTTGCGATACTGGTATTGTGACAAACCAAATCTCAAAGTGTGGTTAAAAAAATAAGACATGAAGGCTTCAGCAATCAGTGATGCCATGTAGTCTTCATCTAGTGCTAGCACAGAAATTCTGACCTGGAACTGTCACTCCTGTATGTCATTTGTGAGTCAATGCTGGACCTGGAGAAGAGGAGCATCCTCTCTTGGGATTCCTCGGTCTGCCTGTGGGTCCACAATTCACTGGGATTAGCGTTCAAGGTCCTCTGCTTCATCGACAGCGTCTCAAACTTCAAATACGTGTCTTTAGACAGCTCGTCGTCCAAACCTGGCACACTGCCCTGGCAGTAGAGTGAGAGGATCTTGTAGACCAGCAGACCGATGACAGGTAAAGCCACGGCGCAGGCAATGCCGCTGATGAGCATCAGCAGCTGGTTCTCGGCATCGTCCTCAACAATGTCCAGGGTGAAGAAGTTGATGCAGGGGTCTATCCCCGCCGCACTTCCCTTGGCAACCAGACAAACCTGGTACCTCATTCCAGAAGTTAAGCCTTCGAGAAGGACCTTGCCACTCCCGGCATCAGTATCCATTGTCCTTTTGGAGTCGTCCTCATCGTCGTAAGTAGAGTACACAACGGTGAGAGGGGCATCGCTCGGCAAACCGTCTGCCGTCCAGAGTAGAACTGCGCTGTCCGCCGTTTCCTCCACGATCTCGAGATCTTGGACAGACTTAGAAGCGTCCTTCTTTTTGCTCTGATCCGCCGCCAGCATCCTGTCGCTGCCTTGCTGGATCTTGGATGGTTTGGGTGGGGCTTTCTGCTGCACATTGCTGGGCATGAGTTTCTTCTTGGTGGGAACGGGTGGCAGTGTGGTCGTGGCTGGGGTGGTGGTGGTAATCAGAGTGCTAGGGGAGTTGGAGAAGTCAGTTGACGGAGCAGAGGATGTTGTGGATGGGCTATTCCCTCCAGCCTCTCCATTGGACCTCTGTGGGGGCATGGTTGTAGCGACATAACCTGCCACAGACAGGCTGATGGCAGCCTCTGCATTACCGGCGAAGTTCTTAGCCTTGCAGCTGTACTCCCCGTCGTCTTTGTACGAGATCCCATTTAGGCTGATGATTGACCATCGGACACCTTCTCCCGGAGACTCCTGGACAACTGTAGGTAGATCATGAAAATGCCAAGACTTAGTAATCGCCAAGATATAGACATTCTTTAAATGAAACACAAAGATCAACTGTAGAGTAAAAGCAAATCCTATCAAATCAATTTCGAAATAATCTAAAACTATTTTTAATAACCATGTTGAATAAGACACTATATTCCTTTTCTTAAAATAAAAAGGTCTCACTGTTGATACCTGTGTTGTTGACAGGTGAGCCATCTGAAGTGGTCCAGATTAGGGTAGGTGTGGGGTAACCCGTGGCATCACAGCGCAGAAGCACATTGCTGCCCAACGAGGCTGTAATCTTGGTGGCTGACATCATGACAGACGGTTTGAGACATTGGTCCAGCTCTGCCCTTTGGAACATAACCCCTGCCAGGTTCTCAGGCCCACTGCAAGACAGGAACTGATCCATTAGTACCACTGATGTGTCAGACATTTTGGAGAGCTCGATCAGCTTGGAGATCCTGCAGTCGCAGATCCACGGGTTGTCCTGAATACCTGGAGGGGACAAGAGAGGAAATGTTTGTGATAGTTATGCTAAATAAAATGTACATTAATATTTGTAAAAAGGTTAGGAACATGCAGTGCTTCAGAGATGAGGAACATGCTAACAATTATCAATGCTAATAGTAATTTGGCTGCGAATGTAAACAAACTCAAAGAGTGGATCCCAGTCTCTCCTAGCTGATACACAAATTATACAAATGGTAGCACTTTACTACAACTCCATGTAACAAATAATTTATAATTGATTGGTAAAAAGTTTATTCATAATTTACTAATCATTACTCCATTCATAAGATGTTTAATATTGTCCCATATAAACAATCATTAGTTAAGGCTTTTCGCATGGCAAATAAAAAGGGTGTCTGCTTTGCCCTATAGTTGCACACGCATCGGTTTTGTTGCTAAACAACCAATGGCATGTCTGTCTTTTTGTGAGAAATTCCACTGGTCACTCAAAAAATGTATAAAGTATTTATAAAGTATAAATAGAACACACATTAGGCCACGCAAAAGACTGCTAAATGGTTAATACATGGTTTATAAGGACCTATATTTAACATGTCATAAATTATCTTATGAATCATTATTAAACACTTTGATAGTTGTTTGTAAATGTGTGAATAACTGGGTTACTGACGTTGACAAATGTGGGAGTAAAGATGAATAAACAGTGGTGTAAAGTACTTCAATAAAAATACTTTAAAGTACTACTTAAGTAGTATTAGGGTATCTGTACTTGACTTTACTATTCATATTTTTGACAACTTTTACTTTTACTCCACTACATTCCTAAAGACGTAATGTACTTATTACTCCCATACATTTTCTCTGACACCCAAAAGTACTCGCTACATTTCAAATTCTCAGGCAAACAGAAAAATGGTCCAATTCATGCACCAATATAATGCGTTGTCATCCCTACTGCCTCTGATCTGGCAGACTCACTAAATGCAAATACTGCATTTGTAAATGATATCTGAGTGTTGGAGTGTGCCCCTGGCTGTCCGTAAATAAAATACAAAAAAATAAAATATCCTGCTATCTGGTTTGCTTAATGTAAGAAATTTGATGTATAGCATTTACTTGAGTACATTTAAAACCAGATTCTATTTGATATTTACTCAAGTATTATTTTACCTTGTGACTTTCACTTTTACTTGAGTCATTTTCTAATAAGGTATCTTTACTTTTATGCTATGAATTCCATGTTCATCTATTTTCCCACCAAAATTAAAGAAAAAAAACTATACACTGTTAATTTTCTGTACAGCTAGCATGTGTAACTTAGTGTTTTCATTCAGTTGTGAGTGGCGCAGCGGTCTAAGCCACTGCATCCCAGTGCTAGAGGTGTCAGTACAGACACCCTGGTTTGAATCCAGGCTGTATCACAACCGGCCGTGATTGGGAGTCCCAGCATCGTCCGGGTTTGGCCGGTGTAGGCCATCATTGCAAATAAGAATTTGTTCTTAACTGACTTGCCTATTTAAAAAATATATATAGGTATGAATACAGTCGTTACAACTGAGCCATCCTTCTATTACCCTAATAATGGGATTTCCCAGACCGAGGGTCAGACGTGTCAAATTTGGAGTCATATCATCTCTTACAAATGACATTAAGTTACTAGCATGTTACATGTGTGTGAAAGGAGGGTAGAGACACTTTCCCAGAACACACACACAGACACACAAGCTAACGGAAGCACAGCTACTGTACAAACACACACTCAAACACATATACAATCGCTCTCTCGCTCTCTCTCTCTCTCTCTCTCTCTCTCTCTCTCTCTCTCACTCACTCACTCACTCACTCACTCACTCACTCACTCACTCACTCACTCACTCACTCACTCACTCACTCACTCACTCACTCACTCACTCACTCATTCACTCATTCACTCACATGCACGCTCACACACATACACACACACACACACACACGCATGTGGAAGTGCATGTGTATTGTGGAAACCCCTTATCCTTAACCAGATTAGTTGTACTTAACTGGGGACAACCCAAACACAAACTCTAAACCTGGTGTTGACTTTCTTCCCAGAATACCAAAGTGTTGTATCCTGTTCTTTTAAAGGAGCAATTTGTAGTTGTTATATTTTTGCACTTCTGAATGAATGATGTACAGTCTACCATTGATTCTTGAAGAATTTTACTTATAAATACTCCATGAGCTTAGTTCAATTGTCTTACCCCATAAAACCCCTAAATATAAGCTGTTTTTGCTCAATTGTTTGTAAACACTTTAATTTTAGACAAACACTGTATTGCCTCAACATGGTTAAAATTATATTGTGTCCATGTGGGCTCTGCTATGTCCATGTGGGCTCTGCTATGTCCACGTGGGCTCTGCTATGTCCATGTGGGCTGTGCTATGTCCATGTGGGCTCTGCTATGTCCACGTGGGCTCTGCTATGTCCATGTGGGCTCTGCTATGTCCATGTGGGCTCTGCTATGTCCATGTGGGCTCTGCTATGTCCACGTGGGCTCTGCTATGTCCACGTGGGCTCTGCTATGTCCATGTGGGCTCTGCTATGTCCATGTGGGCTCTTCTATGTCCATGTGGGCTCTGCTATGTCTATGTGGGCTGTGCTTTGTCCACGTGGGCTCTGCTATGTCCATGTGGGCTCTGCTATGTCGGTAAAACCTCTCGTTCTCTCAAACAGAGAATTAGTGAACAGAAAAGTTCAATCAGGAGAAACAACAGGGATTATCCAGTCACAGTACATTTCAATGACCTGAAGCATGACATTTCTACCTTTAGATTTTGTGGCATAGAGAAAGTTAAGATATCAGACAAGGGAGGTGATATTCATAATACTCTGAGTAAAAGAAAAGGTTTTGGGATTTTCACCCTCCAGACATTATTTCCTAAAGGACTTAATGATGTCATGTTGTGAATTTGAACATGAATTATGTGCCTATTTAAGATTACTCTGTTGTTCGTACGATGTACCCAATGACTAATGAAAACTTGCTATGTCCTCATTGTGGTTTTACAGACGTGTTTCATATGTCTTATTTATACACTTTTGTAATATTTATGAAATGCATATTGCTATATTTGGTAGCACTTGTTTTTTTTCCCTTCGCCTCCAACCCCCTTCGATGTGTGGAACAGATGTGGGTGGGGCTAGGTCTACATAATGGTGCAAATTTTAAAAAATTCACAAAAGCTCTGACGAAGGCTGTGAGGCCGATACGTAAACTTATTAAAGATCAGTGATACTATCAAGAGCAGTATGCGGTTTCCTTTTTCCTTTTTCCTAAAACTATATTGTGACATCATGGATGGTCAGTCATTCCATCCATAGCTCTGTCTATGAATTTGAGAGTGTTGACATTTCTCCAGCCCCATTCCTCAGCTTTTACCAAAACCATGGTGGGGTGTACACTTTGTTATTGTTTGAACTGCAGATTGAATGCTGATTGGCTGACAGAACCTCCGGTTTATAATAGCAAAAAGGCACCTTGGGGGTTTGTGATGTATGGCCAATATACCACGGCTAAGGGCTGTATCCATAACAATACCCGATAGCCGTGGTATATTGGCCATATACCACACCCCTCATGCCTTTTAGTTTAATTCTATCATGTGATGGTACGGGAAGAGTCTATATTCTGTACATGGGATGTTATGTGTCTTCCTTAGGGATAGGCTGATCTTGTTTCTCCTTCCAGTACGCCAGTGAATAGAACAAGCTTTTTCAGCATGGATAAGCTAGCTGGTCCTTAACATCCCATGAACATTATTTCACTCCTCAAGCTAGTTCTCAGACAGAGTGAAAGAGAGAGTATTTTCTTAAAGATGGACAATCGTCACTTATAATCAATTCTATACTTCATTCATAAAGAACACTGTACATGTGATTTGTTTTAGGAATGCCCTTTAACAAGTCCCGGTTTATTTATTGATGTACATATTTGTTTGTCTTGTATCCGAATGCTCTCTACAATGTACTGTATATGTCGGTTTGTACATCAGCGTTCTACTCAGCATCTGGCATGCAAATGAAAACCTGGGTACATCTGAGGGCCTGCTTACACCTTCCCACATTCTGTGAGATTCAGTGTGAAGCCCAAAATACATGGCATGCTTGTACAAATCAAAGCATGGAAAGATAACTAATTAGATTTGTCAAAGCCAAAGTTTAGAAAGGGACTATCATTGCATGATAACTTTAACTCCCTGCTGCTTATGAGGTGGATCTAAAATAGGTTGCCCTGCTAACCTGCAGCTACAGCACATAGAAGTCCAAGCGTTGTGGACGTGTAGGTGATAGTCTATTGATAGTTTGCTGAGCATCTATAGATAGATTTTCCAAATAAAGAGCAGCCCAAATATGTTTTGGAACCTCAATGTGAAGGTGGAAATATGCCTTTGGGTTAAATGTAACCGTCACTAAGTAAACACATTGCGTTACAGTCCAGGTGCCAGACAAAAAGTGACATCACGTTGAGGTGTTGTCATAACAATTGCCATGGATTTCATGTATGTACAACTTCCTAATGTTCGTCAGCAAACGCCCTTTACGGCTACGTAACAACCCAAAACTCCTACGCAGACCAGTGCCATGTTCTGTTATCACCAAACACTGCTTTAGTGCAGGGGTGGCCAACCCACCTCCTGGAGAGCCACTGTGAGTTCAGGGTTTTGCTCCAGACCTGCTCTAACATGTGGGTCAGCTAATCTCAGGTGTGTCCTCCTGAAGAGTAGCTGATCAGTAGAAGCACGTGTTGTAGTCAGGGCAAAAGCCGGCAAAACCAGTACAGATGTAGGATCTTAATTTGCTACAGCAGGAAAATAATTATGCAGCAACAGGAAATGTAATGTGAATTATTATTAATTGACATTTTGTAGGGGTAAATCATTTTTTTGTAAAGGAAAATCAAGTCATAGATTTCTAATGGAAAATTACAAACTTCAGAACTCTTTTTAAAACTCAAATACACTACAAGTTTGGATCTACGTGGATCTTATTTTGATCACCCCGATGCTTATTTGATCACCCTGCATTGCAGCGTTCCTGCAATGCAGGGTGATCAAATAAGCATCGGGGTGATCAAAATAAGATCCTACATCTGTAGCTCTTGAGGGTGAAAGGTTGTGCACCCCTGCCCAAAGTCCTAACCTTAAACCCTCAGCCCCACATAACCCACTCACACTTCATTATCAGTTCTCTTACCGAGCACCACTTTCTGGGACAGGCTGGAGGAGACGGGCATTCCATTGAACGGCGGCCAGATATCCACGAGGTCCGAAGACAGAGTGGTCAACTTGTTGCTGGAGATATCCAGGTAGGTGATGTTGACCAGGTACGGGATAGCCTCCATGGCCACGCTGGTCAAGCGGTTGTTGTGAAGATCCAGCGTCCTCAGACTAGGCATCTCCTTTAGGGACTCCCAGGGGAAGGTGGAGATCAGGTTCCCGTCCAGCCGCAGTTCGTGGAGGACCTTGAGGTTGTAGAAGGCGGCGGCGTCCACAGAGGAGATAGAGTTGTAGGTGATCCACAGGTAGCGCAGGTCGTTCAGGTAGTAGAAGGCCTCGGTGGGGATGCGCCTCACGCCTGTCTTCTCTACCCGCAGTTTGACCGTATCCACAGGGACATTTACGGGGATGTCGGACATGTCTGGGTCATCACACAGCACAGATCTGAGAGGAACAAAATACTTTGGCTCAGTTTAAATATATAAAAAAATGTACTTCCCCCTTTCATGGAGTTATCACTCTTCTGGACAGGTCAAAGCTAGAGTTCCATTACATAGCGTTCACCTATCCAGTCCAGTCAGATCACTGATTACCATTCAGAAGGGGTTGGAAGGTTATTCAGTTCTTGTTCTTGAGAACCACATGGTGTTGTTCCGGCCCAGTAGCCTTCTAAACCACCTGATTCATCTGATCATCTAGCCCTTAATAGCTTGAGTCATGTGCGTTAATGCTGGGCTGGGACAAAAGCCTAGAAAACGGACCATGATTGAAGAGCTCTGCACTTTGTGTTTCCATTTCCACAATTCATGTCTTACATACTTATTACATACATACTTATGGGACTTTAGAAAAGTTGTTCTATGATTATTTTTCACAACTCCATACTCTGTTCCCAACTCTTGAGATGCAGTCATCCTAAACATGGGATAGGTATTGAGAAAAAGTGCTCCTCTACTGAACTCATAATTCAAAGTCTAAGAGGTCTGACACAAGGTTCTAATACTAAGAGGGACAGGGGGTTCTAATACTAAGAGGGACAGGGGGTTCTAATACTAAGAAGGACAGGGGGTTATAATACTAAGAGGGACAGGGGGTTATAATACTAAGAAGGACAGGGGGTTATAATACTAAGAAGGACAGGGGGTTATAATATTAAGAAGGACAGGGGGTTATAATACTAAGACGGACAGGGGGTTATAATACTAAGAGGGACAGGGGGTTATAATACTAAGAGGGACAGGGGGTTATAATACTAAGAGGGACAGGGGGTTATAATACTAAGAAGGACAGGGGGTTATAATACTAAGAGGGACAGGGGGTTATAATACTAAGAGGGACAGGGGGTTATAATACTAAGAAGGACAGGGGGTTATAATATTAAGAAGCACAGGGGGTTCTAATACTAAGAAGGACAGGGGGTTATAATACTAAGAGGGACAGGGGGTTATAATACTAATACAAAATACATGGATCATTTAAAAAAGATAGTGATACTGTATATCTGTGGAAAATGGTCCAGATTCAACTATAAGAAAATATGTAAAGACAACCTCCTATAAGAAACATGGTAAATACCTGGTCCCCGTTCCATCACTCCGTCCATGGTAAACACAGGTACACTGGGAAGGACAGAAGGAATGGGCCACACTGAAGCAGCACAGGAAGACATGGGCGTAGAGAAGAAGATGCATGGTTCACCAAATCAACCAAACACGATCACACCACAAGGTCAAGAGAAAGAGGAGAGGAAAAGACATCTGAATTCAGGTAGAAAGGTTGAACAAAAATAATTCTCGTCTTTTGTAGAGAGGAAAAAATATGAATAGTCCCAAAGTCCCGCATGCATAAGAAGTGCTTACAGGTGACCCATCGTTAGGATGGGAGAAGGGGGAGGGGAGGACAGTAAGGCCAGATTAGTGGAGGATTTCACAGGGCTGACTAGGTCACGCAAGCCAGGACAGGGAGGATAGAAATCAGCCTTGGGGACACAAACACTAATCGTCTAGCACACTTGGCGGGGAGGTTTCCCCTTACCCGATCCCCTGGATACCCCCACACACCCACAGCTTTCATCGCCCCAGACTACCAATACCTAACCCCCCTTCATCACCCCAGTCCACCCAGCCCTAACCCCCCTTAACACACACCCACAGCCTTCATCAACCCAGTCCACCCAGCCCTAACCCCCCTTCATCACCCCAGTCCACCCAGCCCTAACCCCCCTTCACACAACCACAGCCTTCATCAACCCAGTCCACCTAGCCCAGACCTCCCTCCCTCCCACACACACACTCCCACCACTGTTTTCTCCTCCCTTAACGCTCTTCTAACCTTTACTGGTATGGCACTAGCCCTACCCTTGCTGACACTGGGCTGGGCCTTTTCCTAAGAGTTGCGTGAGGGATCTCCGAGTGACCCAAGGCTGCAAGCTGTAGTCTGGGGCGTGATTTATCTCCTCATGGAGGGGACCGGAGTGGAGGGGTTGGGGGTGACCGGGGTGGCGTGGGAAGAATGGCATTGTATGCTGTAGCGTTAAGATTTCCCTTCACTGGAACGCAGAGGCCTAGCCTGAACCATAAATAGCAGCCCCACATCATTATTCCTCCTCCACTAAACTTTACAGTTGGCACTATGCATTGGCACAGGTAGCGTTCTCCTGGCATCCACCGTAACCCAAATTCGTCAGTCAGACTACCAGATGGTGAAGCGTGATTCATCACTCCAGAGAACACGTTTCCACTGCTGCGGAGTCAAATGGCGGCGAGCTTTACACCACTCCACCCGACGCTTGGCATTGCGCCTGGTGATATTAGGCTTGGGTGCGGTTGCTCGGCCATGGAAACCCATTTCATGAAATTCCCGACGAACAGTGCTGACATTGCCTCTAGAAGCAGTTTGGAACTCGGTAGTGTTGCAACTGAGGACAGGCGATTTTTACGTGCTATGCGCTTCAGCAATCTGCGGTCCCATTCTGTGAGCTTGTGTGGCCTACCACTTCGCGGCTCAGCCGTTGCTGCTCCTAGACGTTTCCATTTCATAATAACAGCACTTACAGTTGACCTGGGCATCTCTAGCAGGCCCGAAAATTGATGAACTGACTTGTTGGAAAGGTGTCATCCTACTGAAAGCCACGTTGAAAGTTACTGAGATCTTTAGTACGGGCCATTCTCCTGCCAATATTTGTCTTTGGAGATTGCATGGCTGTGTGCTAGCATGTTATACACCTGTCAGCAACGGGTGTGGCTGAAATAGCCGAATCCACTCATTTGAATGGGTCTCCACATTCGTTTGTATTTATAGTATATCAAGCATATTATGCACTACAATATGGTATTTTACAGTAAGAATTTCTTCTGTGACGTACCAGATGAATATATAGATATATATATATATATATATATTTATTTATTTAATATAAGATAATTTGCCTTGAATGAGCTCCACCTGTAATCTAAAAGGTGTGGAAATGGTTACTTCACACATATTTATTGTATGGAGAACACCAGAATACACATCTTTCTAGGAATGATGGATTAATTACCCATTATACTCATAAAAAATGGGAGTTATGAATTTCATTATTATTGATTTTTGTATATTTACCCTTGAGTGGGTCAGTAACAGACTGCTGCTGGTCTTAGCTTGGCCCTGACTGAGTGAAAGAGGGACATCTGGTGTTAGAATGGCAGTTGGTTGAGTTGAGATAAAGTGGAGTACTTTTGCCTGTGTGGGCAATACATACATACATACATACATACATACATACGTACGCACGTACATACTCTCTCTCTCTCTCTCTCTCTCTCTCTCTCTCTCTCTCTCTCTCTCTCTCTCTATATATATATATATATATATATATATATATATATATATATATATATATATATATATATATATATATATATATATATATATATACAGGTATATAAATATATATATATATATATATATACAGGTATATAAATATATACAGGTAAATGCCAAAATAAAGGAAACCCCAACATAAAGTGCCTTATTTAGGTCATTGGACCACCAGATTGTACATGTATCTAGAAGTCTATTGGAGGGATGCGACACCGTTCGTCCATGTGAAATTCCATCATGTGGTGTTTTGTCTCAGGCGTTGCTCCAGAATCTCCCATAAGCGTTCATTTGGGTTGAGATCTGGTAACTGACACACACACACACACACACACACACACACACACACACACACACTTTAAACCCCCTCATTCTTCTTTGAGACCCCTCTTTCAAAGTCACTGAGATCTCTTCTTCTAGCCATGGTAGCAAGAATAATGGGCAACTGGACATTTTATACATGACACTAAGCCTGATGGGATATAAATTGTTTAATTAACTCAGGAACCACACAAGTTGGAAGCCATGCTTTCAATAAACGTTGTATCCTGTCACGCCCTGATCTATTTTACTTGTCTTTGTGCTTGTCTCCACAGCCCTCCAGGTGTCACCCATCTTCCCCATTATACCCTGTGTACTTATACCTGTGTTTTCTGTTTGTCTGTTGCCAGTTTGTCTTGTTTATCAAGCTTACCAGCGTTTGTCCTGTCAGCTCCTGTCTTTTCCCCAGCCTCTCTTTTTCTCGTCCTCCTGGTTTTTGACCCCTGCCTGTCTTGACCCTGTACCCACCTGCCTGACCACTGCCTGTCTCTGACCCTGCCTGCCATCCTGTACCTTTGCTCCATCTCTGGATTACCGACCTCTGCCTGACCTGACCCTGAGCCTTCCTGCCATCCTGTACCTTGGCCTCTGCTCTGATTATCGATCCCTGCCTGCCTTGACCTGTCGTTTGCCCCCACCTGTGGTTACAATAAACATTGTTACTTCACACAGTCTGCACTTGGGTCTTACCTTGTTTCCTGATAGTATCCGTCATTTACTCAAGTGTTTCTTTTATTTTGGCAGTTACCTGTACACACTATTTTCTGTTTGTAATTAATTACTCAATGTTACACTGTACTTACTGCAGTAACCCTGACTCTTACCCCAACCCAATTGGTCATTGGAAATGAAAATACTTGCTAAACTGTACTTAAAGGAACAGTTATTGTAATAAGAACACTGTGGATGTGACATTATTTCACAGGGAATACAGTGATTTTTATTTATGCAAGCAAATTTTGATCCTACATGCCAGAAAAGCCACTTCAACTGTTAGCACACGTATGTACAAAACAGATTCAATTAAGACAATGTTACTATGTAACATTTAGAACGAACGACTGGGTCGCGTCCACAGATACAGAACAAAAAAAACTGAGCGACTGGGTCGCGTCTCTAGTAACCCTAGATTTGTGTCGGGACTATATATTGTGGAAGGATGAAATAGTATGAATAAATGAATACAAATATATTTTTTTATTAAAATATGTCAAACATAAGTTGAATATGTTTGGTAACCCGTTGTATAAAAGTGATAATGCCCATGAAGCCGGTGTTTGGAGGATATTCTGGGACGGTTTGCTGACTTCGTCTCGGGCCTAACAACACCCGTGCCAATACATCCTCCGATAACACCGGCTAAAAGACAGGAGCTGACAGGACAAACGCTGGTAAGCTTGACAAACAAGACGAACTGGCAACAGACAAACAGAAAACACAGCTATATCCTCTGATAACACCACCAGTAAAACCGGCTTCGAGGGCATTATCACAAAAGTAAGCATTCTTTGTGAAAGTACAAAAGACTAATACGAGGACAAAGCTGAAAACATTGTCAGGTCATTTACTGAATAAGCAACGTTGGTACAATAGTCAGTTCAAGACATGGTTGAAAGCTCATCACAAACTAAATAGACACAACTCAAACACTACCGTCTAATATCAGTACTATAATGCTGTTACCATTGGGGGGTTTAGTACTGCACATGTAAACAAAAGGTTGACCCAGCAAGACAGGCAAAGTGTTAAACAAAATTGTCCATGCCACAAAAAAACATCTAAATTCACAGTTTTTACCTAACAGTACAGTTATCCAACTCTGAGTTGAACACCAATGAGCTTACACCTAGAGAGAGCACAGAAATGTCCAAATAAGTGCACAAAACTAGCTCTTAGAAATACTGACAAAACAAATATTGCCAGGCAATGAAATGGTAGGCCACCTTCGGAGTCCTATGGCATTATGATGTGTAAGCAATACAATCCAACTTTTACTGTCATAAATAAAATAACTTACTGTGACACACTTTTCTTAAGACTGATAAATCCACCAAAAAAGTTCAATTTGACATGAAATGCTTTTTTTTGCGTCACTATTTTTGAAAGACAGGGATTCATAGTGAATTAAACCACAGAAACGTATTTTTATTCTCTTATCAATTGTCCTGAATTTGAAGTGCTTAACATATAGGACCAAAGAATGCATTTATATCTCAATATATGCAGGGCAGAAATCTGCAAAAACTTTCATACTTGTATTTATTAAGTTACACTTTATGAAATAAAAATGGGGTTATGAGAACATGTGTGCGTGTGCTTGTGTGGCATATGATTGAAGACGAACGAATCATTCACAGTCCTTAGATACATAGCTTTAAATTGGCAAGATGCCTCATATTGTAATAAAATAATCCATTGTTTATCATATTGGCAACTCATTTCTTCTTTGATAATGACCTAAGTATTTCCTGTTTAACAGGCTGGACACACACTGGTTAAATCAATGTTTTTTCCACGTCATTTCAGTGAAGTTACATTGAACCAACGTGGAATAGACATTTAATTGACATCTGTGCCCAGTGGGTTGGCACATCTAGTAAATCATGTTTTTGTATAATTATAATTTGGTAATGCTATCGTGTAACCGCAGGTAGTAAAAAAAAAAAGCTTTTCACTTCAAAGATATTATTTAGATCCCTGGCAGTACTGGTATTTAAAGGCTTCAGAAGCTTTAAAAGTTCCCCTGTGTGATTGAAAATATTGTAGTCTTCAACACCGATCACCCATCCATGTACATAGTGCTTTAAAATGAGATCTATACAGACACACAAACATGAGAAATGTGCTTGAAACCCTTTAAGCCCTCACTGACCACCTAAAAAATAAATATAAATCAATTATAAAAGGAGGGAAATGTGACCCTTGATAAAACTACAAACTCATAAAAATCCAAAGAAATTCTCCAAAGTAAAAAAGTAAATGAAAAATACTTCTGCTAGATACTTCCAATTCGACTACGTACTGAACTACCAACTACTATGAAAGCCATAATACTACAGGTAATACTAATAATAATCATCATAATCATAATACAGTCCATAAGAGAGGTAATAGGGCTCATCATCTGAAATGCCGTTTGGAGGGGTTGTGAGGGTACCCAGGACCACTTTGTCATATGACGCACCAGTGACATCAGCGGTGGCGAGGACCCCGGGCGCCACCCACCCCCCTCTTTAAAGGGGATGGTGGAGATGGAGGGGCAGGGTGGCAGGGCCAGGCGTCACGCTGGCCTTATGTGTAGGCGTTGAGACGCTCCTTGGAGCGGGTGGAGTGGATGTCGTGGAGCTCCTGCTCCTCCTTGGACTTGGTGTCCTCGTACTTCTGCATCCTGCACGCGTCCTTCACGTAGGCCCAGTTGGCTGACAGCACCATCAGGTAGTGGATCTAACAGAGATGAGTCACCCACAAGTTCAGTCGGGGAGAAAAATCAAACACACCACAAATGATTGGTCTTTCACTTTTCCACTGACATCCATCAGGGAAAGATGAATGCCTGTCAGGAAATGGAAGAAAGTGTACCATATTTATATATTGTATTATCACTACAGATTTCATGATGCTGTCTTAATGGAGAACATAGAAAGAGGAATTAGAAGATTAGTAATTTAATAGGATCTCTATGGATTTTCACATCATGACATCATCAGCAGAAATTTAAAGTGCTATGATTGTGACCCACAGCTTTAATTAAACCTGGACAATGTGTCAAATGAATTATTCTACTGCTGAAAAACAATGTCTCAAATTTCGAATTTTTTATTTTTCAATTCACAATGGTGTATTTCACTGATATGCCAGCAGGCGGCAGTACAGTAGAAGCATTCGGTAGTACCCAGGGTTTCAATGGCAGAAAAGGCTCATGGAGAAGCACAGCCATTGTGAATGTATTTTGCTTAAATGACTGTGGTTGTTACTTTGCCACACCTTTCACACTGAATCAGATCAATATAAGAAGCTAATAGATTTGAATCTACACAAAGACCAAATTACTGGTATCTTAAGGATTCCAGCAAAAGCTGCAGTCTCAGCTGCGAGGACTTGGAATAGTGAAAACACTGCATCCATTCTGTTTAACATCTCATCTCGTATTTGATGTTGATAATTAATCATTTGTTTTAGTAATCAGTTAAATAATCAGATAAAATGGAAGGACCATACATTTTTTACTGCATTAACACCTTTTCAGTTCAGCATGAGATAGAAGTCAGACATGCATTGATTATTTTTTAACATTGTAGTTTCCTTTTTTAACTGCCACCCTTCTGTTGGTGGGTGTCTGTCGCGTACCACCACCGTTTCCTAGCCATTTGTTTTGTTAAAATGGGAGGCAATGCCTCACTGAAATTTGCACCATCATCTTTGACTAACGATGACCACATTCTCTTTCTTAGAAAATGGCTCCTCACAAATTACCGAGAGATGTTTTCAACAAGCTCCGGGCCTTTCTTCTCCCAGTTTCCATGACAACGCTGTGAAATGCCTAGCATCTCTGAGCCAAAGAAAAACCTTGTCTCTCCACTGCGCCAAAATACTGCCTCCCCAGCCATTCCCATAGACTTGCAGCAAAACAGAGATTTCAGCTACAGAAATCAACTTAGCCCATTAAAACACAACATTTGGTTTACCCCGTTACCACTTGTATTTGACCTACTACTGTCATTTTCAAAATGGCCACGTCAAATCAGAACCTTGTATTACAATTTGTTTGCCTATGGACTAGTTAAATAAAACTAGTGCAGGGGAAAAATCACTGACAGGTCTGATTCCTATTTTGTCATATGAGGAACATACAGCGACCTGCACAGATCTCAGCCATTCATATACAGATCACATTCTCCATATATCCATTGCCCTCAAATGGATATAAATCAAAGCTGTAATATCAGCTATATCAACAGAGATAGAAAAGTAATAGGTTTTTGTGTCTCACCATAGCAATGACAGCAGCTCCAGCACCAGCCAGGGAACAAACGAACAGGTGGAATGTCATGTCCAGCTGTATCAAAGACAAAGGAAAGGGAAAAAATGAGTCAGGCTTCCTCATAAAAACCCTAGTGAACCTGTACAAGACCCATACACATTTTATTATATGCATTATTTAAAACCTTCATGGATGTTGCACGTAAATGTTCATTTTGCAAAAGCTTTTGAACTTTGAAACTTTGAAACCAAGTATCACATCATTTATTAAACATACTGTATGTTATTCATTTGATGTATTTGTAGTTCAGTTATTTGTATCACCTACCTCATTTGATTCACACATTTTGTAAAACTTGTCAGATCCAGTACATACAGTCTTCCCCTCCCCAATTGGCACAATACCTGAAAAGAGAGGAGAACATTTAATTAGGCCATTCTGACATTTTCATATTCGTTTTGATTTATCTCAGAATATCTATACCACAGATGTCTATGCAACATTCATGGGTAATATGTTTGAAACAACCCACAGAGAAGCAGTAAACCCAACTACTGTATATCATGAATCCTTACCATACTGGCGCGGGTCCAGGCACAGAGTCACTCCCTCCAGGATGGTGGCGTTTTGGCAAATGGTCCAGATGTTGAAGTAGATGAAGACGGGGAGGGAGGTGAACGCAGTCACCCCGAGCCAAGCCAGCATGAAGATGTACGTCAGCATGATGAACTAAGACATAGGATAGCGGAGACTCAGTAGATTCCAGATATACCTCACGTCAAGTGAATTAGGAATAACATTAAGAGCTGTTAGTATTTCCCATCAGGATTTATTGTGACTGAGTCTATATCAGTGTTTCCCAAATGTCTCCTCACATACCCCACATTCCACTTTTTGATCTATTCCAGTACTAGCACACTTAATTCCACTTAAACTTGATGATTGGCCACGTGAAACAGTTGTGCAGGTATAGAAAGTGGAACGGATGGGGGTACTCGGAGAGAGGCCTAAATTTTGCCCTTTTACACAGCATAGTCACATTTTATCTACAATATTTTGATTGATGGCACTGGCATTTTAAAAGCTACTTTGTCCCTTAGGGCCATTGCATTACACACAGGTCGTTCATAGAAAATGTTACAAGCTACTCTTGAAGATCACTAAACCTCCTCATTCAGTGATTAATGACCCCTTACCCAAGCACTGACGCAACGTCCACAGGTGGTGATCTTGAAGTCTCCGTAAAGGTCCTTGATGGCTCCGCTGGTAAAGAAGCCCTCCACCATCAACAGAATGCCGTAGACAAAGAACGCTGAGGCGATGCCATAGATCACATACTTAATGATGTCAATCCTAGATGGAAAAAGTGAAAAGTGTGTGAAAACAACTGTAATGTACAGTTATTACATTGTTGTTTCATTGTTATTGTGCATCAAAAACACATTTCTACATCCTCTGTAACTCTGTTTGGTCAAACTTATCAAGTTACATTGAATAGTGTATTTACACAGTAACTATACAAGTGACTAATTTCAAACCCATTTTAAATCGAGACGGTGTTCTTTCACCAGGATACAATGTTGGTCTTATCGAGCCCATCTGCAATGCAGGTTCTCCTAAAGTACAGAGAGCTACTAGGTATAGGGGTAACTTTCAGGTGATACACAACAGTGTATCTTGAATGTTTCCAGTTTGGGTCATTGGTGTGTAGCCTGCTCACATGGTGAACACGTCAAGGGAATCCACGGGTCCTCTGACCACCTCAAAGTAGTTCTGCAGGATGGTGACGGTCCCGGAGAGGGCCTCGTGCCCGCAGCCGCAGAACAGCGCCACCCCAGCGTACAACAGGATGGTAGCGATAAGTGACGGGTACGGGATGCCACCCAGGCATTTGATGCAGCACTCCAGGCATCCTGAGCACACAGAGAGAAGAGAGACAGAGAAGGTCAGACTTCATGAAAGACAGGAGGGAATGTTCACTATATACAGTAAATCACAGGACAACAGAGGGAGAAACACTGCATTGAGAGTACTGGTTGAGAATGCTGGAAGATATCTTGAGAGGAATCAATCAGACTAAGCTGTGGTCAGTACAAGGCCTTTATATCACCACCACAACCACTAAAATGATGTTGTTGCATGAGGTGCATAGCAATCCTAGTAGTAGGTACCATAATCAACATGGTAACTGTTTCTAAAAATGGATATTATGTGATTGCGTGGCACACTTCATACGGTTTTGACACAGCAGCCTTCACCTAAGAACAATATGGTACCGTATGGTACTTCACATACAGTGGTCATCCTCTACAAACTGGTGATTAAATGCATTCGGAGGTGAAGCAGTGAGAGAGTTACAGATATTCTAGTATGAGGAATGAGGTGAACCCAACTTTAACCCTACAGAGGTTTAACCCACCCAGCAGAGCCCTGGTGTGGTTGACCCTTTCAGCCTGAGCCCTAGGTGAACTCTGACCCATAGGCGTCCTGGGCATCCACTCTGTCTGGCCACACATCGGACAGGGATCAGGGTGAAAAATAACATGTTACGAGAAGTGTGTGTGTGTATGTCTGTCTGTGTGAGTGTGTGAGACTGTGCCTCAGTCTAAGTGTCTGTGGGCGGGATGTCCGGGTGTATTTGACTGGATTGGTGTGTCTCTACAAAATGCTGTGACCATATTATAACAGCATCACAATCCCATGGAATGTGTTACTGTATGTTAGGGTTTGTGTATGTGTTTGAGGGAAGCAGTCTGGACAGTGAGTTCATCCTTCAGCCTAACGGATGCTATGCCAACATACTCTAAAAATGCATGTCATTCATGCACAACTTTGTTTCAGACTAATGTCATTTGCATTCCAATTTCATTAGTGAACCCCACTCTATTTCATGGCCAGATATGAGCTGTTATTGAGTCAAATAGTATTTCCTCTCCTCCTAGTGCGCTCTGAAATATGCTCCCCAAATCAATGCGCAGCACTAATGAAATGCACAAATGTAATTTCACGCTCATACGACTGGAGAATTTTCTCCAGTGCCTCTACATCACCATTAGAACCATTGATTAATTTTTCCCCATTCAATCCCCGCTCATGTTCCCCATTAAAAAAAAAGTCTGAAAAACCGAGCTGACTCTATTTTATTTGTAATTCTCAGAGATACCAATCAATGACATCTCCCTCATCGCAGCCAAGCAGTCATTTATTTGCCATCTCCTCTATCACGCCTTGTGTTTATTTTCCGTTGCACTGCATTGCGAAAGCAATAGCCCTTTTCCTCCTCCCTCCTCCACGCTCTGCATCTGTTTCTATACAGATTGTGACTGGAATAGCAAGTAAGCTAGCCATCTACCTCCGCCTCAGCCTGCTAGGTTGGGGATGCTTTATTGAAAAAACACATGAATTTCACATGTGATCTTATGTTACGTTAATGTGATAACGTGACAACATGTAAAGCAACATAACATGAAACGATACATTTGAAAAAATCAGATTACGTGAAGTGTTCCAAAAACACATTTTCACATGATTTCATATTTTCACATGATTTCACATTTTCACAAAATCATGTGATTTTCCACATGTGGAATCATGTGTTTTGCTCATCCTAGCCTATCTCCAGATGTAATCCACCGCCAGTGTCGTCACGTCATCAAGCCCGATTCCCATCGTTTCCCAGCTATGATATTTCTTGTAAAGAATTATGTGGAAATTGAGCAAGTTGAGGTGACTAAACTGCTTGGAGCAACCCTGGATTGTAAACTGTCATGGTCAAAACATGTTGATACAACAGTAGCTAAGATGGGAAGAAGTCTGTCCATAACAAAGCACTGCTCTGTCTTTTTAACAACACTATCAACAAGTCAGATCCTACAGGCCCTAGTTTTGTCAAACCTGGACAACTGTTCAGTCGTGTAGTTAGGTGCCACAAAGAGGGACCTCGGAAAAATACAATTGGGTCAGAACAGGGCAGCATGGCTGGCCCTTAAATGTAAACAGAGAGCTAACATTAATAATATGCATGTACATCTCTCATGGCTCAAAGTGGAGGAGAGATTGACTACATCACTACTTGTTTTTGTAAGAAGTGCTGACATGCTGAATGCACAGATGTGCCTGTTTAAACTACTAGCACACAGTTTGGACACCCACACATACCCCACAAGACATGCCACTATATGTGTCTTCCCAATTCCCAAGTCAAGAACAGACTATGGAAGGCGCACAGTACTACATAGAGCCATGGCTACATGGAACTCTATATTTGTATTTATTTATTTAACCTTTATTTAACCAGGTAGGCCAGTTGAGAAGAAGTTCTAATTTACAACTGCAACCTGGCCAAGATAAAGCAAAGCAGTGTGACACAAACAACACAGAGTTACACATGGGATAAACAAAATCTATATACAGTGCGTGCAAATGTAGTAAGATTAGGGAGGTAAGGCAATAAATAGGCCATAGTGGAGAAATATTTACAATTTAGCAATTAACATTTGAGTGATAGATGTGCAGAAGATGAATGTGCAAGTAGAGATACTGGGATGCAAAGGAGAAAAAGATAAATATAACAATATGGGGATGAGGTAGTTGGGTGGGCTATTTACAGATGGGCTGTGTACAGGTGCAATGATTGGTAAACTGCTCTGACAGATGATGCTTAAAGTTAGTGAGGGAGAAATAAGACTCCAGCTTCAGTGATTTTTGCAATTCGTTCCAGTCATTGGCAGCAGAGAACAGGAAGGAAAGGCTGCCAAATTAGGAGTTGGCTTTGGGGATGACCAGTGAAATACACCTGCTGGAGCACGTGCTACGGGTGGGTGCTGCTATGTGACTGGAACTGGGACTGGGAGACTAGCCAGGATCGAGGAAAATATGAACGAAGCAAAGTACAGGAAGATCCTTGATGAAAACCTGCACTAGAGCACTCTGAGCACTCAGGACCTCAGACTGGGGGTGAAGGTTCACCTTCCAACAGGACAAAGACCCTAAGCACACAGCCAAGGCAACGCAGGAGTGGCTTCGGGACAAGTCTCTAAATGTCTTTGAGTGGCCCAGAGCCAGAGCCCGGATTTGAACCTGATCAAACATCTCTGGAAAGACCTGAAAAAAGCTGTGCAACGACACTTCCCATCCACCCTGACAGAGCATGAGAGGATCTGTAGAGAAGAATGGGAAAAAGCTGGAGGACAGCTAGTTTCCGTCCTCCTCTGGGTACATTGACTTCAATACAAAACCAAGAAGGCTCATGGTTCTCACCCCCTTCCATAAACTTACACAGTAATTATGACAACTTTTGGAGGATGTCCTCCAACCTATCAGAACTCATGCAGAATTAACTGACATGTTGTCCACCCAATCAAAGGATCAGAGAATGAATCTAGTACTGAAAGCATAAGCTACAGCTAGCTAGCACTGCAGTACATAACATGTAGTGAGTAGTTGACTCAAAGAGAGAGAAAGACAATAGTTGAACAGCTTTGAACAATGTCATTTAAAAAATGAAGGAGAAGCCAGAGAGTGAGCGAGCGAGAGAGAGATAGCTATATTTCCTTGTATTTTTTTCACTTTCACTTACTTAGCTAGCAAATGCAGCTAGATTGTTTAGCCTATTCAAACACCTGACTCAAACAGAGAGGGGTCGTATTATTACGTACGTCGTCGGAATGAGACCAAAGCGCAGCGTAAAAAAGTCTTCATGATAATTTAATAATGAAACACCGACAAAACAATAAAAGATCAAAAAACGTAAAGTTCTGCAGGGCTAGACAGCTACTGTGCAAAAACAAGATCCCACAAACTAGGGTGGAAAACAGGCTGCCTAAGTATGATTCCCAATCAGAGTCAACGATAGACAGATGCCTCTGATTGAGAACTCTACTTGGCCAACAAAGAAATAGAAAACTAGAATGCCCACCCAAATCACACCCTGACCTAACCAAATAGATAAATAAAAAGGCTCTCTAAGGTCAGGGCGTGACACGTATGTTAGCTAGCTGGCTATGGCTGTCCAACACTGGAACTCTTCCAAGTCAAGGTAAGCTTTTGGTTTTATTAATTTATTGCCACCTTGGCCCACAAGTGTAACTACTAAACTGCTTGCTGACTGTACACTGTACTGCATGATTGTAGCGGGTTCTATTAGCTATGTTGACTATGACGTTAGCTAATATGGTGACAATGATGTAGACTGTGTGTAGAGTTTAGCGGTTATTTTCGCCTGGTCACAGACAGATGATGTGTTGTGCACTGACATCCACTAGCGAAGGGAAAAGGTGAGAAGAGGATAGCGCGTAGATGCAATAAGGAATTATACAACAAGCAAAGTGATCATGCTGTTTGTACTGTATGTGGCTACTATGAAAGTGAACTGTGTTTGCGTGTGATCAGAGGTGTATTCGTTCCATCGATTCTGTTGAAAAACTTTTCTTAAACGGAAACAAACGGAACAAAACGGGGATAAACATACCTGAATTTGTCCAGTAGAAACTCTCATTAGTAACTGTTGAACTAATGATAACACCCTAGATCAGCTAGATGCAGGCAAGAGTGTGCAAGGCAGTATTGAATGCATTACTGTCTGTAACGTTGATTACAAAAAAATTAGCAAGACCTGTGCACCTCTGTTATAAACTTTCATTCATAGGCCTCATGATGGGTATAGAGAAAATGTGAGAATCATGTGGTAATCTAAACCTGTCGATGTTACATTGAGTAGAGTGAATGGAATATGAAGGACAGTCATCCAATATGCTGTAATAGAAATGAGGCCACGCTGATTTAAAAAATGATCTTCCTCCCTCATCTTAAATCACCGACCGCCACTGGTGTGTTTTGAAAATGTTTTGTGGACTTCATGAATCACTATAAAAACAGTTTTGGGGATAAATTGAAATATTTGACAATATTAGAATTGTTAAAAACTCACATGGTTCTTCATTGCAAGGGCATTGGGCGGTAGTACTGGTGGCCATATTGCCATTTAATGCAATACATATGAAGTCTTAAGGATTCATTGGGAACCAGATATGGTTATAATCATACATTTGCATGGCACTATTGGTTTTCTAACAAGTTCAACAATTCTCCACTGGAAAACAACAGCTACTCCTCCCATCATAAGTCTAATTACCAGCCTTTTCACAGACTTACATTGAACTTGAGATTCGTGACTCAATCTGTTGGCGCTATGCTAGTGAAAATGACAACTAGTGTGAATTGACTGAAAGAGCCACTGGATGCTTGATCCATAATTTAGCACCAGCAGCACAGTAACAGCACAGTGCCAGCCACTTCCATCCATTATTCATGGCAGCTGCTTTACTGTTACATTACCTGGGATGAGAAAGTTGCCTGTTTAATGAGCTGCCACTGGGGTTCCAATTGATCATGTTCACAGTGGAATAGGGTTGAGTGTGTTGTAGAACTTGTTGGGTATCAACTGGCCCAGTGTCAGTTTAGGTATATGTTGTGAAAGGGACCATTCACTCTCTCTAGCAATGTATTTAACAACAAGACCAGTTTTTCTAGCCTGGGCACCAGTCTGTTTGTGTCATCATGACTAAGATGACAAGGAGCTGTCATGATAGCACAAACAGATCTGAGACTAGGCTACAGTTGTTCTTGGAGACAAGCATAACAGAAAAGTTAAATGAACTGTTGTTTTTACAGATTGGCATTAGTAAAGCATTCCTCCAAAAGTGGCTAATGGTCAACAATGACATAGTCTATTATATTTATCTCATGATGACCACACTTTGTTCTTGAACTTTATTCATATGAAACCTTCAAATTAGGGGGCCATTAAATATTACTGGAAATCACTACAGTATGTGAAAACATGGCTACATGTGGATTATCTCTAAGCTGACAATAAAGGCTGAATCAAGAGACAGGCTCCAGCTCCACCTTCAATTGTACTCCATACAAACAGCCCCTCTTCAAAAAGTAAAGTCGGTAATTCGGCTCTGACCCCACCCATGTCTCTCCAGTCCAATCAACAGAAGGCGTCTCTCTCTCTCTCTCTCTAACACAAAGAGAATGGACAGGCCCCTCCCATGCCCCCTCCCCACTACCACGGTCACCACTCTCCCATCTGTCAGCGTCATGTCCGACAGGCAA
Organism: Oncorhynchus mykiss; assembly: GCF_013265735.2. NCBI lineage: Eukaryota > Metazoa > Chordata > Actinopteri > Salmoniformes > Salmonidae > Oncorhynchus > Oncorhynchus mykiss. The sequence goes on from NC_048578.1 coordinate 17,349,580, forward strand.
AATGGATACACACACACACACACACACACACACACACACACACACACACACACACACACACACACACACACACACACACACACACACACACACACACACACACACACACACACACACACACACACACACACACACACACACACACACACAATGGCTCATTAAAAGGTTGAGGTTGCCATCATGTAATGGTCCCCTCTTAGAAAACATTGATAATGCATCTTGAAGACAAAGGCACTCCTAAGGATCATTCAGAAAATAATCCATATAGTATCAGCCGCACAATCACAAGATCTATAGTGGCATTAGTTTCATTAAAACAGGGAAGGGGGGAGCGAGAGACGGAGAAGGTGTGAAGGGAAACAGAGGGAGAGAGAGAAGGAGATAGATTCAAAGAGAAAAAGCTAATTAGTTTCTGGTTAGAATAGCTTGTGGTGTACACAAGGCACATTTTCACATTTAATAATATTCATTTGATCTGGTGGCCTGGAGACTTCCACGGGAGGCGGAGTAGGGGAAAATAAGCATACACTAAGCAGTGGGGATGTTTCAGTCTGTGAATGTCGGAAGAGTACGTGTTTCAGCGTTCGCTTTCCCATTTGTTATGCTGCATCTTGACACACATGTCCAGTTTATGGGGTAAAATAGTATACTTTTATTTGATCAATGGGTTGTGTTACCCCTTCTCGCGCACTTGCAAATTGTATCTTTTATTACATGACATTGAATATATGACAGACATGGAAAACCTGTATTATGGCTTCCCTACTTGAATTCATGTTTTTTTGTAATAATCTTGGCTAGATTCCAATAATTCCAATTCCAGTTTCTAGAATGAAAGTTTTCCTGACCAAGAGGCATGATTTTTTTGTCATGTTACCTGGATGCAAAGGCCACTCTAGTGAATTATAAGATCTCTATGGTATGGACACTATCATAATGCAATACACCTCAGGCTATGGGACAAATGTGAATCCAATTTGGTTGATTTTGTTGCTAAAAAAGCTTAGCCTCTTCCATTTGACAGCCAAAATAGATCTGTAACACTAGTAGCAATATAACAGAAGATGAAAGGTATTCTGTAACCCTTTGTTAACGGTGAAACTAAATGTGATGCAAACTATTTTGAGGTATTTATTGTTATTTTGAGTATTTACAAAGCAGCCCTGAGAGGTATAAAATGCACAGATTTAAATTTGCATGTACAGTCATGTTGTGTCTGAAAACCATACAGTGTCATGTTCTGTACAATAGGTGCATTCCACTCTTACTATTTTTGCACGGTAGCCCCCTGGCTAGTCCATGGTGCCCCTAATGCCAGGACAGGGCTACAGACGATCTACAGAGCTCTGGTCCACACATAACGGATGTCCTCATAGGAGGTGACAGGGGGTCAGTTGCTGGAGGAATGGCCCAGAGAAAGAGCACTTACATCTGCTTGTCCTCTTAAATATGTCATGGACTCTGGGTTCTCTGAGGTGGGGGGTCAGTTTGTGATCAGTCACCCCAAAATGACAGTGAGGTCACATACTGTAGATTACAATATAACAACTAGATAAAAGCATAACCGTTTGATGCTGCTCGTCCCTGAGAGTTGCTCAGATTTATATATAATGCATGGTTAAAGCTAGGTGGCCTGACAACTTTAAAGATCAACGACTTCAGCTCAGACTAAAAATAATACTACAGGAGCAGTGTTACCATACAAGTTATAAAAAAAAATGTTTTACATAATCTCCACAAATACACGGAAATGAAAACTGAAATGAATTTGTCATATAAGGTAACATACAAAACACATTGAACATTAAATATAAGCAATATAAAGACATTTGACAGACCCTCATGGCGGAGGCCCAAAGTCATTAATTGGCCCAACTCCCAGGAGGGTGTTAAATCTCCCCTTTCATGTGCTCTTAAACCAGCCTTTCAGCTCAGTAGATTTACAGTGGTCATGTGAATAATTGTCTCAACCAAGCGACAAGTGACAAGAGACTTAGAACCCTTAATATAACAGTAAGGTGTAATCTATAACTTGGTAATACTTTACATGAATAGAAGCACTGTTTATGACGGGTTGTGGTTTTATAAGTAGTTTATAGATCATCATTAGATAATATGTAGTTTATGAATCATTATTAAATAGTTATAATTTTGGTCATTGCCAAATAATAGGTTTATTTATGGCTGCACTGAGGATTTTATTACTGTTATTAAAAGATGAATAACATAAATCACATTACCTCACTAAATGCGGAAAACACATTTCAGATGAATGCATTCAGTTGTACAACTATGTGTCCCACTTTCCCTTTTCCTTTCCCTCACTGTGAAGGTAATACTGTGAGAGCATACCCAAGTCCCTCTCAATATGGCTACTGTAGCTTTGCAAAGTGAAATGTATTTTCCTTGTGTCAATAATTGAAATGTCAGGAAATGATGCCTTTTCTGTTTAGGGGGTGGTTTTAGGGCTAAGGTTTGCATGGAGGAACCAAATGCCAAATATCAACAGAGAACCAAAATTCCATTATTTGCTAGTGGGCAAGACACACTGCACATACTGTAGCAGGCCTAGAAGCATGTAGGCCAACCTACTACATGGCATTTACACTATGCATGCATTCAGACTTCATAATTGGAAACAGGAGGGTCAATCATCTTGTTTCAAGCACTAGACTTCTAAGTGTCCCTAGCTGAACTTCAGTAGCCTGGTCCCAGGCCTGTTTGTGCTGTATCCGACTCCAATGATCATTGTTATGGTTTAGCATGTTGTAGAACCATAAGAGTTGGCTATACAGCACAAACAGTTCAGTGACCAGGCAACTGAAGTTCATCAGTCAGTGTGTTGATTCAGAGAGGAAGGACTAAAGAAGAGGAGTGTTAATGTGGAGCAGCACTTAGCCAAGCTGCTTTAGCACCCTGTTTAATTTATAACTTTACAAATTTGATAGAGAAGAGATGTGCCAGTTAGCCACCTTTGGGCCAGTGGGGCCACAGCGCTAGTAGTGTAAAGAGTGCTCGGCTAAGTATTATAGAAAGACTAACAAGGCCTTCACCCAAATGAATGGGCATGGTGTACTCGAGACACGCATGCACAGTCTGGGTGCTAGTCTCGTTCAGTATGGTGAACATTGATGGAGATGGCCAACTGTATGATGTGACAGATTGGGCTTCCAGGATAAAGAATTCACACAGAGAGAGCGAGTACAATACCCATCAGTCTCTATTTTGGAGACATATGGGTATTCAATCAAAATGCTATCAAAAAGTTTCCGGTTGTCATCCCACAGGTTGGAGACATCTTAGTGCCAAAGAATCATGGATCATAGTGTGAAAACAGAATTCCTGATTCAATGTTATATTGCAGCCACCAATGGTTATAACATCTTACCAGACAATAAAGGCCTATCACTTTGTAGTACATGCAATTATTCAGCTGTCCCCATAGCAGAACCCTTTTTGGTTCCAGGTAAAAAAAACTTTTTGGTTCCAGGTAGAATAATTTTGGGTTCCATGTAGAACCCGCTGTGGAAAGGGTTTTTACATGGAACCCAAAATTGTTCTACTTGGAACCAAAAGGGTTCTACCTTGAATCAACAAGGGTTCTTCAAGGGCTTCTCCTATGGGGACAGCAGAAAAACAGTTTTTTTTTACGAGTGACCATCCATGACACTCACACAAACACGCACACAGACACTGTGTAAACTGTGTGTCCAGGATACCAAAATGTCATCTGCAGGAACAGAACAGAGAGCAGAGTGGCTGCAGGGATAATGACCAGACTTGGCCAGTGCCATGGCAACTCATGCCTGTGAAGCACTGGTTTTCAGGAAGGAGGGAAAAAAAAAAGCACAGACATACGAAGCCCTATCACATGCACAGAACCTGGGAAGAAGGGGGAAAGGAAGGAAGGAAGGAGGAGGAAGAGGAGTTGAGGGGGAGAAATACACCTCAGAGTGGAGAGAACGACAGCATTTTTATTCATCCAGTGAGCATTTAAATTAATATGGAAGAAGGCTCATTCAAACCAACCGCTTGTAAACATCAATGTATTCATACATCATGTATTTATAGACTGCTATTTTCGCCTCAAGCCTACACTTCTTCAACACTGGCGAAGGGGTAAATTTGCATTTTAAATGGCAACCCCTTTGCACAATGCAAACAACATACCCTGCATGCATATGCACTAGAAAGGAATCTTCACATGTGTCAAAAAAATGTCTGCTGAAAGCATGAAAGCGCTTTGATTTGAATACAAAAGCTGGACATGCATATGGTCGGAATACAATGGTTTTATTAGCGAAAGCGGACTGGCTCGATGTCTCTTGTCTTCGATGTTCCGCTGATCCATTTCGACAGGCATGGGAGAGCCTTACCGAGACACCCGTGAACAAAGACAATCCTCCCTGTGCTTTCACAGTCAACGCTCACAGAGGCAGGTCACACCCCTCTGACTGTTTCGACAGCAGACAACACCCACACCACACACACACACTTTAGTCAAGCAGACAATCAATGGACAAAGGAACAACCCAAACAGATGCTTTTTTATACCCAGATTATTAACCAAATATTTTCTCAAACCTTTCTGCATAAGTACTTCACTGACAGCAGACAAATAAATTAGGGGAGGATTTCACTCAAATGGAATCTCAATCCATCCACCTGAATATAAAATACACTTCTCTTTCCTTACCTTTCTGAGTCTGCCCCTCGTCCATATCTTCTTCCATCTGGGCTATTCTAGATGTAAAGCAACTGATATGACAAAAGCTCAGAACTCTGTTTCTGTGTGTTGTCGGCTGAGGGATAGTCCACAGAAGTCTCTCTCTTTCTCTCTCTCTCTCCCTCTCTACTCTGTGTTCAGACCTCTTGTCAGCAGAGATTTAATTCAAGTAGTCGTGCCGTTGATTTATGAGAGAGATCAGTGCGTCTTCACAGCGCTGTCCATCGCGAGCCACTCTGGCAAGTGCTGAAAACCTGGTCTCAACAGTGGAGAATACAGGGGGTGGTGAGGGAAAAGGGTGGTCTCAGTATGCAGGAATAAGTATGTTTGCAGGAAGGCGCAGGTGGTCAGAAAACAGAAAGCATAGAGAGGCAATGATAGAAACACCGGCTCAGCCTTGAAAACATACCCTTACCCTGAGACCAGGAGAAGGGGTGTTTCTTTAGAGGTGTCGAACACTCTCCCACCCAGCCCACCCGGATAACCCCTTTTTTCAGAGAGAATGGTTAAGCCTGTCAGCCCCCTTGGCTATGTTCTGCTGCATGAAGTGAACCTTCTCCTTAACTGAAAAAATATATATTTCAGAAATCCAAAAGGGAATTCTCATAATCATATTAATCATCCAGGTTCAATTTGTTTATTACAAGGACTTGTCATGGGACCATTATCATATATACTGAACAAAAATATAAACACAACATGCAACAATTTCACTGAGTTTCAGTTCATACAAGGATATCAGTCAATTGAAATAAATTAATTATGCCCTAATCTATGGATTTCACATGACTGGGCAGGGGCACAGCCATGGGTGAGCCTGGGAGGGCACACTTCTTTATGCATTTCTGTTTTACTCACCTGTAAGAAAACCTGTCCCTTTAAGAGTGACTGACGATGTCACAGCAAGCAGGAGCTCACAGTTTTAATTAGTCTAACTCCCAAGTTTAGCTCGCCACCCGTGGCTGTGCAGAGAATCTCCATTTTTCTCACATTATTATTCTAACTGTTGTATCCTTCATTGTGTGTGAATGCAATAACTGTGAGTACAGTATTTGTTTCCTTGTTTCCTGACATAGTTGCCAATGTTTAAGTCATATTTTTGTCATTGTACAGCATTTTATGCACTTGTTTTGTGCCAGCTAGGAAACTACTGTTAGCCATATTTTGCCTGTAATTTGACTAGCTAGCTAGCTATGTTGTAGACATTTTTATGTAATTTCTGAGTCACTTTATTGTTATAGCAGATGAGAAATATTTATTCTTGTTTGTTGTCACTAAATACACTACTTGACCAAAAGTATGTGGACACCGGCTCGTCAAACATCTTATTCCAAAATCATGGGCATTAATATGGAGTTGGTCCCCCCCTTTGCTGCTATAACATCCTCCACTCATCTCTGAAGGCTTTCCACTAAATTTTGGAAAATTGCTGTGAAGACTTGCTAGGTGTTCGATGGGGTTGAAGTCTGGGCTCTGTGCAGGCCAGTCAAGTTCTTCCACACCGATCTCGACAAATCATTTCTGTATGACCTCATTTTGTGCACAGGGGCATTGTCATGCTGAAACATGAAAGGGTCTTCCCCAAACTGTTGCCACAAAGTTGGAAGCACATCATCGTCTAGAATGTTGTCATATGCTGTAGCATTAAGATATCCCTTCACTGGAACTAAGGGGCCTAGCCCGAACCATGAAAAACAGCCCCAGACCATTATTCCTCCTCCACCAAACTTTACAGGTGGCACAATGCATTCGGACAGGTAGCGTTCTCCTGGCATTCACCAAACTCACATTCATCTATCGGACTGCCAGATTGTGAAGCATGATTCATTCCTGTAGGATATAGGATAAAATCCTATAAAATAAATCCTGTATGATTATATCCTATAGTATAAAAAAAAGATCATCTGATAGGATTTTCTATTGGATTTTATTTATTGGAATCCTATAGGATTTTTATATTAAGGTGCACATTGACTAGGTACACGTACCCCTTCTATATAGCCTCGTCATTGTTATTTGATTGAGTTACTATTTGTCCTTTATTTTTCTTACTTACTTTTTAAAACTGCTGCATTGTCAGTTAAGAGCTCTTAAGTAAGCATTTCACAGTCAGGTTGTTGCATTCTGTGCAAGTGACAAATACATTTTGATTTGAAAAGACATTAGCAGAACCCTGCACGTAACCCAAAATGGTTCTACTTGGAACCAAAAAGGGTTCTCTGATGGGGATAGCTGACAGTGTACTCTGACACTGACAAACTGAGATCAATAAAAACAATCTGGTCTTGAATTCAAACAATGGCCCAGACACACAGATAGTACAATATTAGGAGGAAATACAGACAGATTAGTCAGCAGTAGGAATTTGCTTTCCAAACAGTACGTTTTCCCGTGATTGTATTCTGAATTTTTTTTTTAAAATTAAAATTCTGTTTATTAAGTTTTACACACACACACAGACAAGACAACACAAAGCAATATAAATAATATAAAGGAAAAAAAGAGCTTTAAAAATAACATACTTTAGACAAGTTAAACACACCAGGCAGAAGGCTACAAAGGTTAAAGGGCAATCTATAGTACAGGGACAGAGCAAACACCTCACCATTGTTCCTGTAAACAGTCAAGGGCTAAGGGTGGAGAAACCACTCACAGACAGTCATGGCCACATCCCGACCATCCACTGGACCAAAAATAAAGTTTACAATGCTTTAAAATAAAATAAAATATAATGATTATTCATGTAGGCGTGAACAAAATGTAAAAATAACTGGGAAAAACAAGCTCACACTACAGTCTCTGCCCGGGCAAGATGAACAAGGCATCCGCGGGTCACAATCAATAAGCACATGGACCTTAATGCCCCCCCAGCAAAAACACAGAGAGAATATCCTCCAACCCTTAAGTCACAGGGGGGTCAAATACAGACTTATTTTAGTTTTAATTGGAATGCCATCAGAGGATGGACTGTTTAAAGTAAGACCGGAATGGAGCCCAAGCCTCATTAAACAGTTTGGGGTTCCCACGTGAATTGAATTATTTCTAGTTTCAGAGAGCACAACACATCTCTCACCCAATATTTATAAGTTGTGGGAGCTGCCATCTTCCAGTTCTGTAGTATTAGCCGTCTAGCTAAAAGAGTTGTATAAGCAAAAGTGTCCGACTGGATTCTTGATAGGAGAGTACCTATGGGCAGTACTCCAAAAAGGGCTGTAAGGGGAGACGGATCTATAACAGTGTCATATATATCAGAGAAACATTTCAATTGTAATTCCCAGAAACCTGACAGTTTATGACAGCCCCAAAACATATGCAACAGTGTGGCTGGCTCAACTTTACATCTGACACAGGTAGGATCAAAATCAGAGAATATTCTTCCAAGTTTGGCCCCCGACCAGTGGATACGGTGAACCACCTTGAATTGAATGAGGCTGTGTCTAGTGCTAAAAGAGGACGAATGCACCCTGTGCAGCACAGATTCCCAGGCGTCTTCCTCAAGTTCCTCCCTCAAATCCTTTTCCCATCGAGTCTTTAAAGGCACCAAAGAGGGGTTCTGTAAGTCATGAATGATTGCATATACATCTGAAATTGCACCCCTAGGAAGCTTGTTCAACTCCAAGATGCTCTCTATAGCTGTATTCGCAGGCCTATGGGGAAATCCAGGTGTGTTAGCTCTGACAAAGTTTCTAGTCTGGAGATAGCGGAAAAAGTGGGATTGGGGTAGATTGAACTTTTCCTGCAGCTGAGAAAAAGAGGCAAATGTATCATCAAAGAATAATTGGGCTAGCGAGGAGAGGCCTAGTGAGTGCCAAATGCCAAAAGCCCCATCATTCAAAGATGGAGGAAATAAAATGTTCTGATTGATTGGGCCTGATAGAGAGAAGCCTCGGAGGCTAAAGGCTAAACGGAACTGATTCCAAATTTTAAGAGACTGCTTTACAATTGGGTTGACACACATTTTGCCTAGGGACACTGGGAGAGACGAGCACAACACAGAGGAAAGTGCTGCAGGTTTACACGATTCAGACTCCATCTGGACCCAGAGTGGTCTAGGGCCAGTAGGATCAGTCTGCAGCCAGTACAGAAGGGCTCTGAAATTTGCAATGACCTAGGCTTCTGTAAATGTTTTCTACCAATCTGTGGTACCTTGCCATCCCAAATAAAATGCATGAATGTTTGATCCAGTGAAATAAAAAAAGATTTTGGAATAAAAATGGGTAAACATTGAAATAAATATAAAAATTTGGGCAACACATTCATTTTAATGACATTAATCATTCCGATAAGAGAAAAGGGTAGTGAATTCCAAAAAGTAAAAGATTGTTTCAAACTGTCTGCTAGAGCAACAAAGTTTTCCTGAAACAAATTTGAATATTTCCTTGTCACTTTAACTCCCAAGTAGGTGAATTGATCCCGGACAATCATAAACTGAGAACTTGTAAAAGAGCACTTTTAAAGCAGCCTTGTTTACCGGAAAAAGCTCACTCTTGCCTAGATTCAGCTTGTACCCTGAGATTGATCATCAGCATATAGCGAGACTTTCTGCTCCAAGCCCAACCTGATTATACCTTGAATGGCATCATTAGAGCGTAGTGCAATGGCGAGAGGCTCGATTGCCAAAGCAAACAACAAGGGGGAGAGTGGACAACCCTGTCTGGATCCGCGGTGCAAGGGAAAATAGTCAGAGGACAAGTTATTAGTCCGTACCGAAGCCATGGGGGAAAAATAAAGAATCTTTATCCACGCAATGAATTTGGGGCCAAAGCCAAATCTATAAAGGGCAGCTATTAGGTAATCCCACTCAACGCGGTCAAACGCTTTTTCGGCATCAAGTGAGACCACCACCTCCGGGTCCTCCGACGCTGGAGTACAGTATATTCATAAGGCGCCTAATATTGAAAAATAAATGCCTATTTCTCACAAAGCCAGTCTGGTCAGAGTGTATTACTTGGTGCAGCAAGCCTTCCATACGGATGGTGAAAAGCTTAGCTAGGATTTTGTAATCACAGTTTAAAAGCGAGATTGGGCGATAGGATCCACATTCCAGTGGGTCTTTGTTTTTCTTTAATAGTAATGAAATTGAAGCCTGATAAAGACTAGGCGGTAGCGTTGAAGTATTAAGGCACTCTGCAAATAGTCGAGACAGGATGAGACTAGGATGTAGGAAACGCCAGGCCTCAAACATAGCATATTTCTGAAGAAAGGATTGAATAAGTAGGGCACATTTAGATGGGGCTGTAGTTGTTTGTGAGGACTTGTCAAGAACTGGGGACATTTTACAGTTGAAATCCCCCCCTAAAATCAACAAATGAGAATCTAAATTGGGAATAGCAGACCCAAGGATCAGCAATAACCTCAGAAGCTACAAAGGGAGTAGCTTTATCAACCAGAATAGCAGCACCTCTTGATTTACTATGAAAGTTTGAGTGGAACACTTGACCAACCCAGTCCCTACGCATCCTAAAATGCTCACCAGTCCTCAAGTGAGTCTCTTGTAGAAATGCAATATTTGCATTCAAACCCTTTAAGTGTGTCAACACCCTCTTACGCTTCACCGGGTTATTAACCCCTTTGATGTTCCATGACATGTACTTGATCGCATTATTTCGGCCCCTCTGGGCATTCCCGTTATTCAACCCTGTCATTAGAGCATAGAATGGAAAAGCAATGAGCGCCCAAAACCCCCAGAATAACTTGTCTCAGAGTAATAATGTACGGTGGTAGATGTTTGGAAAAAGTACAGGAAAAAAAACTAAAAAGACAGAATGACAACATTAGAACTGAACAATTCAACCTCCCCCACACCCCCTCCCCCCATCCCAGACAATACCTCCCCAAACGAGGTACAAGCCTAAATAGAACATGTTCTCTTCGCACAGTGTGTCTGTGAGAGTGCGGTCTTAAACCTAAACCCACAGTCCCGCTCTTTAAAGTCGTGTTTTGTTAGTGGATCAAGCAGCAAAAAGATAGATTTTTATGTTTTTTTTTCAAATAAAAAAAAGGTGAATCCCTTGTGAAAACAGAATGACAAAAGCACCACTTGTAGATGTATATAATTATATTCCCAGTCTTATAACAGGCATTGAGAGAGAAAATAAATCAAATGTATAAAGGCTCTCAGCCAAAAACCTAATTTGAAGTAAGGAAATCGTAGTAAGACAATCAAAAATAATAGTAATTATAATAGTAGTCTAGTTGACATTGAGACAGCTTACAACCAATACCAAAAAACTACGTGTTGAACGTTTGCTTGGTATAAATGACACTTAAAACTTTTAAAATTGAAGTGAAACCCCAAAAACCGTGTAGCCTCGGGAGACATTTACTGTTTACTGGGTCAATGCAAACGGATGCAGTAAACAAATAACCAAAAATATTTTGAGTCACTGAGACACTGTGTAAACAAACTGAATAGGTGAGCGAGACAGCCTAGAAACACAGGAGTTAAGTAAAACCTTAATACAATTAAATTAAAATGACTGAATGCTTGTAAGGCACGCACACTAGATGATCAAAACATTATATCACATCAAATAAGCCTGAATGGGTTCGCCAACTATACAAGACTAGCCTGTTATATCTAAACAGAATTGTATCACAGGTGGGTTACTTACTATCCACATTTCGCTAGCAACAGTTGCTGAACTGTGAGCATCAAGACTTCTTGATGTGACATTGAATGTGAGCCATAGCCTCATCCGGAGACTCAAATGTGTAGTCTTTACCCTCATGAGATAGCCATAAACAGGCCGGGAATCGCAGTCCATACTTCACACCTGGATGGTCCCGAAGTTCTCGTTTGGCCTGTCCGAAAGCTGCGCGCTGCCTGGAAACAGTGGGGGAGTAGTCCTGGTAGTTGGAGAAGCCCTGTCCTTGAAAGCTCAGAGTGGTATTGCGGGCTCGTCTGAGGATCTCCATCTTCTCACTCAAAGAATTTTGTCACGGGGCCTCTCCCCATCCCGGGGCTTTGGGCGCAGCGACCGGTGGGCTCGATCAATCAGGGGCTTTTCATCTAAGGCAAGAACATCCTTCAGCAGCCCTGAAACGAAATCCGTGGCACGATGCATTTCCGCTGACTCTGGGACCGATACAAGTCTCAGATTATTCCTGCGAGAGAATCCCTCTAAACTCACACAGCTCTCCTTCACCTTTTTCAAATCCGCAGCTAGGCGTTTCACTTCAGCCTCCAGGGATGCAGGATGGTTAAATCTGCTTTTAAAGTATCAGAAACCTCCTGTATTCGGGCCTCAATTGTAGCAACCACCTCCGTTTTCATTTCAACTATTTCAGAGCATTGTAGTTTGATGGCCTCGAGAATGTTTATTTCAGCGCCGCCAGGCCAAGCCGCACCCCCGGGTAAAGTGTGCGTCCCCGGGCCCTCAGACTCAGGAGAGGGCGGTGATGAGAGTGGGTCTTGTAGGCCAGGTTTTCTCAAAGTCATACTGCGTGACAGTACCCCCCCGCCCCCCTAAGGTGCGGACTCCCGTCCGCAAACCTGAACCTATAGGGGAGGGTCCGGGTGGGCATCTACCCTCGGTGGTGGCTCCGGTTCTGGACGCAACCCCCCCTCCTTACGCTGATCCCTCCGCTTCTGTCGAACCGGGCCGTGGACCGTCACGGAAGACCCCGGACTGGGGACCGTCGCTGGAGGCCCCGGACTGGGCACCATCGCTGGACACCCCGGACTGGGGACCGTCATTGGAGATTCCGGACTGGGGACCGTCATTGGAGGTTCCGGACTGTGAAAACGTCGCCGGAGGTTCCGGACTGTGAAAACGTCGCCAGAGGTTCCGGACTGTGAAAACGTCGCCAGAGGTTCTGGACTGTGAACTGTCGCCGGAAGCTCTGGACTGGGAACTGTCGCCGGAAGCTCTGGACTTGGAACTGTCGCCGGAAGCTCTGGACTTGGAACTGTCGCCGGAAGCTCTGGACTGTGGAGACGCACTGGAGGTCTGATGCGTGGGACCGGTACAGGTGGCACCGAGCTGATGACACGCACCTCAGGGCAAGTGCGGGAAAGAGGCACAAGACGTACTGGACTGTGGATGCGCACTGGAGACCTTAGCACCGGGCTGATGACACGCACCTCAGGGCGTGTGCGAAGAGGAGGCACAGGACATACTGGACTGTGGACAAGCACTTGATGGAGAGTGCGAGGAGCAGGAACAGGACACACCTGAATGGGAAAGTGCACTTGAGGGAGAGTGCAAGGAGTTGGCACAGGACGCACTGAGTTGTGAAGGTACACTGGAGACCTGGTGTGTATAGCCGGCATCAATTGTTCCGGACGTTTTAGGATGAGTACTGGGAGCTGACTCAGGTGGCACCAAACTGACAACACGTTCCTTTATTCCTTTATTCCGTACTTCCTCCACCAACTCAACAACTCCCCCATTTCTCTCTCCTCCGAATTCTCCTTCTTCTCCCAGACTGGCTCTGGTTTACTCCTCGGCTCCGCCAACTGCTCCATGTGCCCCCCCAAACAAATATTGGGGTTTCTGTGGCCTACCTCTCCAAGTTAACTCCTCGTATCGACGCCGTTCCTCTCTCGCTGCCTCTATCTCCTCCTTCGGACGGCGATACTTCCCAGCCTGCGTCTAGGGTCCTTTTCCATCCAATCCTCCTGGTCACGCTGCTTGGTCCATTTGTGGTGGGATCTTCTCTCACTTTCATAAGGATCGGACCAAGGCGCAGGGTGGTATGCGTACATTATCTTTTTAATGAACGAACAAAAACAACAAACAACCAAACGAAATGTGACGCTTACAAACTAGTGCTGACAGGCAACTAAACATAAACAAGATCCCAACCCAAGAAAGTGGGAAAAAGGCCTGCCTAAATATGATCCTCAATCAGAGACAACAATAAACAGCTGTCTGATTGGAAACCATATCAGGCCAACATAGATATACAAAAATCCCTAGACCTACAAAAACCCCTAGACATACAAAAACCCTAGACATACAAAAACTAGAGTGCCCACCCTAGTCACACCCTGACCTAACCAAAATATATTGAAAACAGTGATATCTAAGGTCAGGGCATGACAGTAACAGGCTGTTACTACAACTACTCATAAAAACTCAATAAAACAAGTCTCAAAAATAAAGAAAATGTCTGTACATTTCAGCTATTTCAAAAATATTGCTATGCTATTACAATTTTTACTGTAAGAGTTCTGGCTCAACAAGATATTTCTGGTTACACTGCCCTGCTTAGAGGGGGGCAAATGTTCTACAGCTGCATCACCACCTCGTACGGCAACTGCTCGGCATCCAACCGTAAGGCGCGTGTACATCACTGGGCCAAGCTTCCTGCCATCCAGCACCTACAGTTGAAGTCTACCAACATAGACAGGGCTCTAACTCCTCTAGCGCAACAATTAAATAGGGTGCAGCCCAGGCAGCAGGCTGTTAGCCAGCCTGCCAGCTTAGTGGAGTCTGCCACTAGCACAGTCAGTGTAGTGAGCTCAGCTATCCCCATTGAGACCATGTCTGTGCCTCGACCTGGGTTGGGCAAAACTAAACATGGCGGTGTTCGCCTTAGCAATCTCACTAGGAGATTTTCCATTCCTGTTATTATTGAAAGAGATCATGATACCTCCCATCTCAAAATAGGGCTATTTAATGTTAGATCCCTTGCTTCAAAGGCAATTATAGTCAATGAACTAATCACTGATCATAATCTTGATGTGATTGGCCTGACTGCAACATGGCTTAAGCCTGATGAATTTACTGTGTTAAATGAGGCCTCACCTCCTGTTTACACTAGTGACCATATCCCCCGTGCATCCCGCAAAGGCGGAGGTGTTGCTAACATTTACGATAGCAAATTTCAATTTACAAAAAAAAAATGACGTTTTCGTCTATTGAGCTTCTAGTCATGAAATCTATGCAGCCTACTCAATCACATTTTATCGCAACTGTTTACAGGCCTCCTGGGCCAAATTCAGCGTTCCTCATTGAGTTCCCTGAATTCCTATCGGACCTTGTAGTCATAGCAGATAATATTCACATTTTTGGTGACTTTAATATTCACATGGAAACGTCCAAAGTCCCACTCCAAAAGGCTTTCGGAGCCATCATCGACTCAGTGGTTTTTGTCCAACATGTCTCTGGACCTACTCACTGTCACAGTCATACTCTGGACCTAGTTTTGTCCCATGGAATAAATGTTGTGGATCTTATTAATGTTTTTCCTCATAATCCTGGACTATCGGACCACCATTTTATTACGTTTGCAATTGCAACAAATAATCTGCTCAGACCCCAACCAAGGAGCATCAAAAATCGTGCTATACATTCACAGACAACACAAAGATTCCTTGATGTCCTTCCAGACTCCCTCTGCCTACCCAAGGACGTCAGAGGACAAAAATCAGTTAACCACCTAACTGAGGAACTCAATTTAACCTTGTGCAATACCCTAGATGCAGTTGCACCCCTAAAAACTACAATTATTTCTCATAAGAATCTAGCTCCCTGGTATACAGAAAATACCCGAGCTCTGTAGCAAGCTTCCAGAGAATTGAAACGGAAATGGCGCCACACCAAACTGAAAGAGCCCTTACTGCTGCTCGATCGTCCTATTTTTCCAACTTAATTGAGGAAAATAAGAACAATCCGAAATTTATTTTTGATACTGTCGCAAAGCTAACTAAAAAGCAGCATTCCCCAAGTGAGGGTTGCTTTCACTTCAGCAGTAATAAATTCATGAACTTCTTTGAGGAAAAGATCATGATTATTAGAAAGCAAATTACAGACTCCTCTTTAAATCTAGGTATTCCTTCAAAGCTCAGTTGTCCTGAGTCTGCACAACTCTGCCAGGACCTAGGATCAAGAGAGACACTCAAGTGTTTTTAGGACTATATCTCTTGACACAATGATGAAAATAATCATGGCCTCTAATCCTTCAAGCTGCATACTGAACCCCATTCCAACTAAACTACTGAAAGAGCTGCTTCCTGTGCTTGGCCCTCCTATGTTGAACATAATAAACGGCTCTCTATCCACTCAATGTATACCAAACTCACTAAAAGTGTCAGTAATAAAGCCTCTCTTGAAAAAGCCAAACCTTGACCCAGAAAATATTAAAAACTATCGGCCTATATCGAATCTTCCATTCCTCTCAAATATTTTAGAAAAGGCTTTGCGCAGCAACTCACTGCCTTCCTGAAGACAAACAATGTATACGAAATGCTTCAGTCTGGTTTTAGACCCCATCATAGCACTGAGACTGCACTTGTGATGGTGGTAAATTACCTTTTAATGGCATCAGACCGAGGCTCTGCATCTGTCCTCGTGCTCCTAGACCTTGGTGCTGCTTTTGATACCATCGATCACCACATTCTTTTGGAGAGATTGGAAACCCAAATTGGTCTACATGGACAAGTCTTGGCCTGGTTTAGATCTTATCTGTCGGAAAGATATCAGTTTGTCTCTGTGAATGGCTTGTCCTCTGACAAATCAACTGTACATTTCGGTGTTCTTCACGTTTTAGGACCACTATTGTTTTCACTATATATTTTACCTCTTGGGGATGTCATTCGAAAAAATAATGTTAACTTTCACTGATATGCGGATGACACACAGCTGTACATTTCAATGAAACATGGTGAAGCCCCAAAATTGCCCTCGATGGCTGCAAACTTTCTACTTTTAAACTCTTTTAAACTTCTGTTGAATCTGACAATTAGTCTTAATGGTTGTACGGTCGTCTCAAATAAAACTGTGAAGGACCTCGGCTTTACTCTGGACCCTGATCTCTCTTTTGAGGAACATATCAAGACTGTTTCAAGGAGAGCTTTTTCCATCTACGTAACATTGCAAAAATCAGAAACTTTCTGTCCAAAAATGATGCAGAAAAATTAATCCATGCTTTTGTTACTTCTAGGTTAGACTACTGCAATGCTCTACTTTCCGGCTACCTGGATAAAGCACTAAATAAACTTCAGTTAGTGCTAAATACGGCTGCTAGAATCCTGACTAGAACCAAAAAATGTGATCATATTACTCCAGTGCTGGCCTCCCTACACTGGCTTCCTGTCAAGGCAAGGGCTGATTTCAAGGTTTTACTGCTAACCTACAAAGCATTACATGGGCTTGCTCCTACCTATCTCTCTGATTTGGTCCTGCCGTACATACCTACACGTACGCTACGGTCACAAGACGCAGGCCTCCTAATTTTCCATAGAATTTCTAAGCAAACAGCTGGAGGCAGGGCTTTCTCCTATAGAGCTCCATTTTTATGGAATGGTCTGCCTACCCATGTGAGAGACGCAAACTTGGTCTCAACCTTTAAGTCTTTACTGAAGACTCATCTCTTCAGTGGGTAATATGATTGAGTGTAGTCTGGCCCAGGAGTGTGAAGGTGAACGGAAAGGCTCTGGAGCAACGAACCGCCCTTGCTGTCTCTGCCTGTCCGGTTCCCCTCTTTCCACTGGGATTCTCTTCCTCTAACCCTATTACAGGGGCTGAGTCACTGGCTTACTGGTGCTCTTTCATGCCGTTCCTAGGAGGGGTGCATCACTTGAGTGCTTCACTTGAGCCACTGATGTGATGTACCTGCCTGGGTTGGTTCCCCCCCTTGGGTTGTGCCATGGCGGAGATCTTTGTGGGCTATACTAGGCCTTGTCTAAGGATGGTAAGTTGGTGGTTGAAGATATCCCTCTAGTGGTGTGGGGGCTATGCTTTGGCAAAGTGGATGGGGTTATATCCTTCATGTTTGGCCCTGTCCGGGGGTATCTTTGGATGGGGCCACAGTGTCTCCTGACCCCTCCTGTCTCAGCCTCCAGTATTTATGCGTCAGTAGTTTACGTGTAGGGGGGCTAGGGTCAGTTTGTTATATCTGGAGTACTTCTCCTGTCTTATCTGGTGCCCTGTGTGAATTTAAGTATGCTCTCTCTAATTCTCTCTTTCTTTCTCTCTCGGAGGACCTGAGCCCTAGGACCATGCCTCAAGACTACCTGGCATGATGACTCCTTGCTGTCCCCAGTCCAGCTGGCCGTGCTGCCGCTCCAGTTTCAACTGTTCTGCCTGCGGCTATGGAGTCCTGACCTGTTCACCGGACGTGCTACATGTCCCAGACCAATTATTTGACCATGCTGGTCATTTATGAACATTTGAACATCTTGGCCATGTTTAGTTATAATCTCCACCCGGCACAGCCAGAAAAGAACTGGCCACCCCTCATAGCCTGGTTCCTCTCTAGGTTTCTTCCTGGGTTTTGGCCTTTCTAGGGAGTTTTTCTTAGCCAACGTGCTTCAACACCTGCATTGCTTGCTGTTTGGGGTTTTAGGCTGGGTTTCTGTATAGCACTTTGAGATATCAGCTGATGTACGAAGGGCTATATATATACATTTGATTTGAAGTCGGAGGTTTACATACACTTAGGTTGGAGTCATGAAAACTTGTTTTTCAACCACTCCACTGTCACGTTCTGACCTTAGTTCCTTTGTTTTGTCTTTGTTTTAGTATGGTCAGGGCGTGAGTTGGGGTGGGCAGTCTATGTTCCTTTTTCTATAATTTGGGATTTCTGTGTTTGGCCTGGTATGGTTCTCAATCAGAGGCAGCTGTCAATCATTGTCCGTGATTGAGAACCATACTTAGGTAGCCTGGTTTCACTTTTGAGTTGTTGGTGATTATTTTCTGTGTCAGTGTTTGCTCCACACGGAACTGTTTCGGTTTTGTTATTTCACGTTGTCGTTTATTGTTTTGTTCAGTGTTCATTATTCTTATTAAACAATATGGACACTTACTATGCTGGGCATTGGTCCTCCGATCCTTCCTACTACTCCTCCACTACTCCTCTACATACACTAAGTTGACTGTGCCTCTAAACAGCTTGGAAAATTCATGAAAATTATGTCAAGGCTTTAGAAGCTTCTGATAGGCTAATTGACATAATTTGAGTCAATTGGAGGTGTACCTGTGGATGTATTTCAAGGCTTACCTTCAAACTCAGTGCCTCTTTGCATGACATCATGGGAAAATCAAAAGAAATCAGCCAAGACCTCAGAAAAAAAATGGCAGGCCTCCACAAGTCTGGTTCATCCTTGGGAGCAATTTCCAAACGACTGAAGGTACCACGTTCATCTGTACAAACAATAGTACCCAAGTATAAACACCATGGGACCACGCAGCCCTTAGCAGCCCTCAGGAAGGAGACGTGTTCTGTCTCCTAGAGATTAACGTACTTGGTGCTAAAAGTGCAAATCAATCCCAGAACAACAACAAAGGACCTTGTGAAGATGCTGGAGGAATGACCATGTTTGGCCATAATGACCATCGTTATGTTCGGAGGAAAAAGGGGGAGGCTTGCATGCCGAAGAATACCATCCCATATGTGAAGCACGGGAGTGGCAGCATCACGTTGTGGGGTAGCTTTGCTGCAGGAAGGACTAGTGCACTTCACAAAATAGATGGCTTCATGAGGCAAGAAAATTATGTGGATATATTGAAGCAACATCTCAAGACATCAGTCAGGAAATTGTTTGCAAATGGGTCTTCCAAATGGACAATGACCTCAAGCGTACTTCCAAAGTTTTGGCAAAATGGCTTAAGGACAAGAAAGTCACGGTATTGGAGTGGCTAGCACAAAGCCCTGACCTCAATCCTATAGAAAATGTGTGGGCAGAACTGAAAAAGCATGTGCGAGCAAGGAGGCCTACAAACCTGACTTAAACTACACCAGCTCTGTCAGGAGGAATGGGATAAAATTCACCCAACTTATTGTGGAAAGCTTGTGGAAGGCTACCCGAAACGTTTGACCCAAGTTAAACAATTTAAAAGCAATGCTACCAAATACTAATTGAGTGTATGTAAACTTCTCACCCATTGGGAATGTGATGAAAGAAATAAAAGCTGAAATAAATTATTCTCTCTACTATTATTCTGACATTTCACATTCTGAAAATAAAGTTGTGATCCTAACTGACCTAAAACAGGGAATTTTTACTAAGATTAAATGTCAGGAATTGTGAAAAACTGAGTTTAAATGTATTATGCTAAGGTATATTCTAGGCGGTGTCAGAGGAAGGCCCAAAAAATGGTAAAAGACTGAAGTCACCCAAGTCATATACTGTTCTCTCTGCTACTGCATGGCAAGTAGTACCGGAGCGCAAAGTCTAGGTTCAAAGGGCTCCTTAACAGCTTCTTTTCTCTATCTTCTGTAATTTAATTTTACTTGAGTTGATTTTGTAAATATTTTCTTAACCAACAATGCAGTTTTAAGAAAATAGATGTAAGGGCTTGTAACCATTTCACAGTAAGGTCTACCTACACCTGTTGTATTCGGCGCATGTGACAAATACAATTTGATTTGATTTGATGTCGGCGAGCATGGTGCGTTACATACACATTAAGCGGTACAGACGTTTGCATGTTTACATTGCAGTATGAGTGAAATTCAAAACCTTTGATCAACCATTGGGAAAGTTTAGATTTAGATCATCTAAGATGGTCATCTTTGTTCACATCTCTGAACAAATGTTAAAGAAAGCTAATTGAAAGCTAACATGTTGACAAAATAAAATATAGAGAATTGAAAATTGTAGTATCTCTGTATACAATTTTGGTGTTATTCGACTCATATTTATTCCCAGTATGGGTTAACCTCCTAACTGTATGCAACACAGTGGGATGGAGAGGGTAGGTCTGCTCCGCTCTTCCCACAATAATATACTATATTTCACTTCTACAGAGTTACAGTGTAGCTTCTGTTTAACATGGAGTTTTCTAAGGTTAGACAGAGTGGCAACAATGGTGGAGTGGTGGGAGGCTGTCACTAAATGTCACAACATAGCTGTACTTCACAGTTTATGTCCCAAATATAACAATATTCACTTTATAGTGCACTACTTTCGACCAGGGCCTCTGTAGTGCACTGCATAGGGAATATGGTACCATTTGGGACAAAGCATACACATCCCACCCAATTGGTAATTGCATTTTTATTTATAAGTGTTAGGCTTTTGACAGCCTTGAGCTTTACATACATATTGGAAGAAATTAAATAAATAAAAAACAGTTTAAATGTGTATCTCAGGGATAAGGGAAAATAGTAAAATGTTTAATTAATTTGAGTCAGCCTTGAGTATGTACAGTAAAGTGATTATTACCATTACTGAATAAAACATGTCAATAAGCAAGTGTGGTTCATTGCCTGCACATACAGTACCAGCCGAAAGTGTTACGGTGCGTGAATGAGGACCCAAAAGCGAATTAACTTAAACAGAGCTTCTTTAATTACCAAACATAGGTAGGCTCAGACGGACCGGCAGATTCCGACAGGACAAGACAAGGTTACAGCAAACATGACGACAGTCTGGTTCAGGCATGAAACACAACAAACAAGAATCCGACAAGGACAGGAACAAAAACAGAGCGAGATATAGGGACCTAATCAGAGGGAAAAAGGGAACAGGTGGGAAACGGGGTGACGAGGTGGTTAGGAGGAGACAAGGCACAGCTGGTGGAAATTGGGGGAGAAAAGGTAACCTAACAACGACCAGCAGAGGGAGACAGGGTGAAGGGAAAGGACAGAGACAAGACACAACATGACAGTACATGACAGTACCCCCCCACTCACCGAGCGCCTCCTGGCGCACTCGAGGAGGAAACCTGGCGGCAACGGAGGAAATCCTCGATCAGCGCACGGTCCAGCACGTCCCGAGAGGGAACCCAACTCCTCTCCTCAGGACCGTACCCCTCCCAATCTACGAGGTACTGGTGACCACGGCCCCGAGGACGCATGTCCAAAATTCTACGGACCCT
Source organism: Oncorhynchus mykiss (assembly GCF_013265735.2). NCBI lineage: Eukaryota > Metazoa > Chordata > Actinopteri > Salmoniformes > Salmonidae > Oncorhynchus > Oncorhynchus mykiss. The sequence continues at coordinate 17,371,078 of NC_048578.1, forward strand.
GTAGATGGGTGCGCCCTCGACAAGGATGGGGGGGGGGGGGGGGTAAGACGAGCGGGGGCGCGAAGGACGGGCTTGATGCAGGAGACATGGAAGACCGGGTGGACGCGACGAAGGTATCGCGGAAGAAGAAGTCGAACTGCGACAGGATTAATGACCCGAGAAATACGGAACGGACCAATGAACCGCGGGGTCAACTTGCGAGAAGCCGTCTTAAGGGGAAGGTTCTGAGTGGAGAGCCAAACTCTCTGACCGCGACAATATCTAGGACTCTTAGTTCTACGCTTATTAGCAGCCCTCACAGTCTGCGTCCTATAACGGCAAAGTGCAGACCTGACCCTCTTCCAGGTGCGCTCGCAACGTTGGACAAAAGCCTGAGCGGAGGGGACGCTGGACTCGGCGAACTGAGATGAGAACAGCGGAGGCTGGTACCCGAGGCTACTCTGAAAAGGAGATAGCCCGGTCGCAGACGAAGGAAGCGAGTTGTGGGCGTATTCTGCCCAGGGGAGCTGTTCTGACCAAGACGCAGGGTTGCGAAAAGAAAGACTGCGTAAGATGCGACCAATAGTCTGATTGGCCCGTTCTGCTTGACCGTTAGACTGGGGGTGAAAGCCGGAAGAGAGACTGACGGAAGCCCCAATCAAACGGCAAAACTCCCTCCAAAATTGAGACGTGAATTGCGGACCTCTGTCCGAAACGACGTCTGACGGAAGGCCATGAATTCTGAAAACATTCTCGATGATGATTTGTGCCGTCTCTTTAGCAGAAGGAAGCTTAGCAAGGGGAATGAAATGAGCCGCCTTAGAGAACCTATCGACAACCGTAAGAATAACAGTCTTCCCCGCTGACGAAGGCAGTCCGGTGACAAAATCTAAGGCGATGTGAGACCACGGTCGAGAGGGAATAGGAAGCGGCCTGAGACGGCCGGCAGGAGGAGAGTTACCGGACTTAGTCTGCGCGCAGACCGAACAAGCAGCCACGAAACGACGCGTGTCATGCTCCCGGGTGGGCCACCAAAAACGCTGGCGAATGGAAGCAAGCGTACCCCGAACGCCAGGGTGGCCGGCTAACTTGGCAGAGTGAGCCCACTGAAGAACGGCCAGACGAGTAGGAACGGGAACGAAAAGAAGGTTCCTAGGACAAGCGCGCGGCGACGGAGTGTGAGTGAGCGCTTGTTTTACCTGCCTCTCAATTCCCCAGACAGTCAACCCGACAACACGCCCCTCAGGGAGAATCCCCTCGGGGTCAGTGGAGGCTACTGAAGAACTGAAGAGACGAGACAAAGCATCAGGCTTGGTGTTCTTAGAGCCCGGACGATAAGAAATCACGAACTCGAAACGAGCGAAAAACAGCGCCCAACGCGCCTGACGCGCATTAAGTCGTTTGGCAGAACGGATGTACTCAAGGTTCCTATGGTCAGTCCAAACGACAAAAGGAACGGTCGCCCCCTCCAACCACTGTCGCCATTCGCCTAGGGCTAACCGGATGGCGAGCAGTTCGCGGTTACCCACATCATAGTTACGTTCCGACGGCGACAGGCGATGAGAAAAATACGCGCATGGGTGGACCTTGTCGTCAGAGAGGGAGCGCTGAGAAAGAATGGCTCCCACGCCCACCTCTGACGCGTCAACCTCGACAACGAACTGTCTAGAGACGTCAGGTGTAACAAGGATAGGAGCGGATGTAAAACGATTCTTGAGGAGATCAAAAGCTCCCTGGGCGGAAACGGACCACTCAAAGCACGTCTTGACAGAAGTAAGGGCTGTGAGAGGAGCTGCCACCTGACCGAAATTACGGATGAAACGACGATAGAAGTTCGCGAAGCCGAGAAAGCGCTGCAGCTCGACGCGTGACTTAGGGACGGGCCAATCAATGACAGCTTGGACTTTAGCGGGATCCATCTTAATGCCTTCAGCGGAAATAACAGAACCGAGAAATGTGACGGAGGAGGCATGAAAAGTGCACTTCTCAGCCTTCACAAAAAGACAATTCTCTAAAAGGCGCTGGAGGACACGTCGAACGTGCTGAAGATGAATCTGGAGTGACGGTGAAAAAATCAGGATATCGTCAAGGTAAACGAAAACAAAGATGTTCAGCATGTCTCTCAGGACATCATTGACTAATGCCTGAAAGACAGCTGGAGCGTTAGCGAGGCCGAAAGGAAGAACCCGGTATTCAAAGTGCCCTAACGGAGTGTTAAACGCCGTCTTCCACTCGTCCCCCTCCCTGATGCGCACGAGATGGTAAGCGTTACGAAGGTCCAACTTAGTGAAAAACCTGGCTCCCTGCAGGATCTCGAAGGCTGAAGACATAAGAGGAAGCGGATAACGATTCTTCACTGTTATGTCATTCAGCCCTCGATAATCTATGCAGGGACGCAGAGACCCGTCCTTCTTCTTGACAAAAAAAAACCCCGCTCCGGCGGGAGAGGAGGAGGGGACTATGGTACCGGCGTCAAGAGCTACAGACAAATAATCTTCGAGAGCCTTACGTTCGGGAGCCGACAGAGAGTATAGTCTACCCCGGGGGGGGGTGGTTCCCGGAAGGAGATCAATACTACAATCATACGACCGGTGTGGAGGAAGAGAGGTGGCCCTGGACCGACTGAACACCGTGCGCAGATCGTGATATTCCTCCGGCACCCCTGTCAAATCACCAGGCTCCTCCTGTGAAGAAGAGACAGAGGAAACAGGAGGGATAGCAGACATTAAACATTTCACATGACAAGAGACGTTCCAGGAGAGGATAGAATTACTAGACCAATTAATGGAAGGATTATGACAAACTAGCCAGGGATGGCCCAAAACAACAGGTGTAAAAGGTGAACGAAAAATTAAAAAAGAAATGGTTTCACTATGATTACCAGAAACAGTGAGGGTTAAAGGTAGCGTCTCACGCTGAATCCTGGGGAGAGGACTACCATCCAGGGCGAACAAGGCCGTGGGCTCCTTTAACTGTCTGAGAGGAATGTCATGTTCCCGAGCCCAGGTCTCGTCCATAAAACAGCCCTCCGCCCCAGAGTCTATTAAGGCACTGCAGGAAGCTGACGAACCGGTCCAGCGTAGATGGACCGACAAGGTAGTGCAGGATCTTGAAGGAGAGACAGGAGTAGTAGTGCTCACCAGTAGCCCTCCACTTACTGACGAGCTCTGGCCTTTTACTGGACATGAAGTGACAAAATGACCAGCGGAACCGCAATAGAGACAGAGGCGGTTGGTGATTCTCCGTTCCCTCTCCTTAGTCGAGATGCGGATACCTCCCAGCTGCATGGGCTCAGCACCCGAGCCGGCAGAGGAAGATGGTAGTGATGCGGAGAGGGGGGCGACGGAGAGCGCGAGCTCCTTTCCACGAGCTCGGTGACGAAGATCAACCCGTCGCTCAATGCGAATAGCGAGTTCAATCAAGGAATCCACGCTGGAAGGAACCTCCCGGGAGAGAATCTCATCCTTTACCTCTGCGCGGAGACCCTCCAGAAGACGAGCGAGCAAGGCCGGCTCGTTCCAGCCACTGGAGACAGCAAGAGTGCGAAACTCAATAGAGTAGTCTGTTATGGATCGATTGCCTTGACATAGGGAAGACAGGGCCCTGGAAGCCTCCTCCCCAAAAACAGATCGATCAAAAACCCGTATCATCTCCTCCTTAAAGTCCTGATACTGGTTAGTACACTCAGCCCTTGCCTCCCAGATTGCCGTGCCCCACTCACGAGCCCGTCCAATAAGGAGAGATATGACGTAGGCGACACGAGCAGTGTTCCTGGAGTAAGTGTTGGGCTGGAGAGAAAACACAATATCACACTGGGTGAGGAACGAGCGGCATTCAGTGGGCTCCCCAGAGTAACACGGCGGGTTATTGATTCTGGGCTCCGGAGATTCGAAAGCCCTGGAAGTGGCCGGTGGATCGAGGCGGAGATGGTGAACCTGTTCTGTGAGGTTGGAGACTTGGGTGGCCAGGGTCTCAACGGCATGTCGAGCAGCAGACACTTCCTGCTCGTGTCTGCCTAGCATCGCTCCCTGGATCCCGACGGCTGAGTGGAGAGGATCCGAAGTCGCTGGGTCCATTCTTGGTCGGATTCTTCTGTTACGGTGCGTGAATGAGGACCCAAAAGCGAATTAACTTAAACAGAGCTTCTTTAATTACCAAACATAGGTAGGCTCAGACGGACCGGCAGATTCCGACAGGACAAGACAAGGTTACAGCAAACATGACGACAGTCTGGTTCAGGCACGAAACACAACAAACAAGAATCCGACAAGGACAGGAACAAAAACAGAGAGAGATATAGGGACCTAATCAGAGGGAAAAAGGGAACAGGTGGGAAACGGGGTGACGAGGTGGTTAGGAGGAGACAAGGCACAGCTGGTGGAAATTGGGGGAGAAAAGGTAACCTAACAACGACCAGCAGAGGGAGACAGGGTGAAGGGAAAGGACAGAGACAAGACACAACATGACAGTACATGACAGAAAGTTTGGACACACCTACTCATTCAAGGGTTTTTCTGTATTTTCACTATTTTCTACATTGTAGAATAATAATGAAGACATCAAAACTACGAAATAACACATATGGAATCATGTAGTAATCAAAAAAGTGTTAAACAAATCAAAATATATTTTAGATTTTTCAAAGTAGCCACGCTTTGCCTTGATGACAGCTTTGCACACTCTTGGCATTCTCTCCAGCTTCATGAGGAATTGCCACACCAGCCTTCACTTTGGCTCCCCCTCCTGTCCAACTCAGGCATTCAGCGTCACCGCCTTCTAGCTGCTGCCAAACCTGCTGCTGCTTCACTCATCAACCCCAGACTTGTCTCGTTATCATTACACACACCTGGTTCCAATCCCCACTATCACTGTATATATACTCCCTCCGTCATTTGTCTGTTGGTCATTGTAAATGTTGCTTGTTTTCCTTAGAGGAATCTCTCCTACTATTTCCTGAGTACTTTATTATTTTGGACTTTGGTTTTTGTCCCACTTTTATAATCATAGTGTTTTAATAAACTCAGTAGTTCTAAACCTGTGAATGCCTCCTGCCTACTCCTCTCTACACTTGTGACAGAATGACCGACTCAAGAGAACAGGAAGCAACAGGACATCCGACCTCTCCGCTATAGGAGCGAAGCTCCTATACCACGACTCGTGCCTGGAGCACCTCTTGATTGCCATGGAAGAGGTGCTCTGGACTGTACGCCAGCTGCAAGCTACACCACCACCTTTCCAGCTCCCCGCAGTCGTTCCAGCCACCCCACCACCATCTACATTACCTAGTCAGATCAGCAAAGTCCACCTGCCCCTCCTGGAGCGGTTTGACGGCACCCCAGCTCACTGTAGGGGGTTTCTCCTGCAATGTGACCTCCATCTTGCTTGTCATGCCAGGACAGCCTCAGAGAGGGACAAGGTGGCCTTGGTGATCTCGGTGCTGACAGGCAGGGCTCTGGAGTGGGCGCACACCGTCTGGGAGAGGGGCAGTCCAGAAGTGCAGTCCAGTGAGTGCTTCACCCAACTCTTCTGTGCCGTTTTCAACCACCCTACAGAGGGCCGAGAGGGAGCTGGGCATCTCCTCTGTCTATGCCAGGGAACCTCCAGCAAGACTGAGCCCATGGACGCACCTTCCCCCAGAGGAACATCAACGCCGCCGTCGACAGGGTCTCTGCTCATACTGCGAGGAGTCGGACCACCCCTGGAACACCTGTCCCAGAAGGAGAACCAGGCAAGAAAGCGACAGTCCGATGAGCGCTCCTGCACCTTCCCAGGTAGGCATGGACATGCCTTGCATGTCCAACAAGCCCATCCTCCTTCCTGTCACCTTCCCGGACTATCCTGGCCCCCCACTGAGTCCTGCCCTAGTGGGTTCTGCAGGAAATGTCCTAGACCGGTCAGTGGCCTTATCATTACGCATTCCTCTAGTTCCTTTACAACCCCCTATCCCAGTCCATGCCCTAGACAACCGTCTCGTAGGAACAGGACTGGTTTGCCAGACCACGATTCCCATTTCCCTCACAGTTGCTCACAACCACATCACTTTCCTCATCTTAGACTCTCCTGCACACCCCGTAGTTTTAGGTTTCCCCTGGTTACAGTTACATAACCCCAGGATATTGTGGACAGAGAGGTTGTTGTTGGGTTGGTCGCAGGAGTGTCAGGGGAGTTTCTGGCCGTCAAGAAGGCGCTGAAAACATGGCGGCACTGGCCGGAGTGTGCTCAACACCCATTCCTGGTTTGGACAGACCACCGGAACCTAGAGTATATTCGAGCAGTGAAGAGGCTGAACCCGTGTCAGGCCAGGTGGGCCCTATTCTTCGCCAGGTTCTTCACTAAGAACATCAATGCCGATGCGTTGTCCCGGGTACGTGACACAGAGGAAGGAGAAGGCGACATCCATTATTCACCTGTCCTGCATTGTGGCTCCTGTCGTGTGGAATGTGGACACGGACATCCGTCGAGCCCTCACCTGCCAACTATCCCGAGGGGCGTACCTACGTGCACTCTGATGTGAGGAACCGTCTCCTCTCATTGGCACACACAGCACCTGTGTCGGGGCACCCGGGTATAGCCTGTACTATCAACTGTCTCTCCACCAAGTACTGGTGGCCCACCTTGGCCCAGGACGTCTGGGTCTCTTTCTGCTCTACCTTTGCACAGAGCAAGAAACCGAGACTCCTCCCCTATGGCAAACTCCACCCGCTGCCGGCTCCACAACGACCCTGGTCCCATCTTTCCGTGCACTTTGTCACAGACCTTCCTCTTCGGAGGGGCACAACACCATCCTGGTCGTTGTGGACAGGTTTTCCAAGGCGTGTCTTTTGATTCCCCTGCCAGGTCTTCCTACGGCCATGCAGACTGCGGAGGCTCTCTTCTCTCACGTCCTCTGGCACTACGGGATCCCGGAGAACATCAAGTCTGACCGTGGTCCTCAGCTCACCTCCCATGTCTGGAAGGGCTTCATGGAACGACTGGAGGTCAAAGTCAGCTTCACCTCCGGGTACCGTCCCTAATCAAATGGGCAGGTTGAAAGGGTAAATCAGGAACTGAGTAGGAACCTTCATTGTTACTGTCAGGACTGGCCAGGAGAGTGGGCTGCGTTTCTGCCTTGGAAAGAATACGCACACAACTCCCTCCATCACTCCTCTACTAACCTCTCACCCTTTCAGTGTGTTTTAGAATATCAGCCGGCCCTGGCACCGGAGTCAGATCGAGGCTCCTGCGGTGGACGATTGGTTCTGGAGCGCCAAGTAGGTATGGAACACAGCGCACACCCGTCTCCAGCACGTCATCCTCCGGCAGAAGGCGCAGGCCGATCGTCACCGCAGTGTGGCCCCGGTCTTTCACCCCAGTGTCAGGGTCGGGCATTCTACGAAGGACCTGCCTGCCTGTCTGCCTGCCCTGCCGGAAGCTGAGCCTGCGGTTTGTGGGGCTGTTCAATGTCCTGAGGAGAGTCAATGAGGTGATGTACAGATTGCAGCTCCACGTCAATTACCGTATCGCACCATCATTTCATGTATCTGTCCTCAGGCTGGTGACAGCTGGTCCCTTGGCTAGTGCTGGACCCCACAACGCACCTCCCCCTCACTTGGACATCGAGGGGCCCCCGGCGTACGCCAGGGCCCCCTGGCGTGCTCCGTCCACAGCCTGTTGTACTCACGGCGTTGTGGGGGGTCTCTCCAGTACCTGGTCGACTGCGAGGGGTACGGGCCCGAAGAACGGTGCTGGATGTCCTGGATCGTTCTCTCATTTGGGACTTCCACATGCGTTGTCCCGACCGACCCGCACCGCGTCTCCAGGGTCATCCCTAAGGTTGGTGTTGCCCCGCAAGGGGGGGGGGGGGGGTACTGTCACACCAGCCTTGGCTTTGGCTCCCACTCCTGTCCAGCTCAGGCGTTCGGCATTGCTGGCCTTCTAGATGCTGAGATCCTGCTGCTGGCAAACGCCCTTCACTCATCAACCCCAGACTTGTCTCGTCATCATTACACACACCTGGTTCCAATCCCCACTCTATTACTGTATATATATACTCCCTATACAGTGTGGATAACAAATATTTGATACACTGCCGATTTTGCAGGTTTTCCTACTTACAAAGCATGTAATTTTTATCATAGGTACACTTCAACTGTGAGAGACGGAATCTAAAACAAAAATACAGAAAATCACATTGTATGATCTTTAAGTAATTAATTTGCATTTTATTGCATGACATAAGTATTTGATCACCTACCAACCAGTAAGAATTCCGGCTCTCACAGACCTGTTAGTGTTTCTTTAAGAAGCCCTCCTGTTCTCCACTCCACTTTGAACTCGTTACCTGTATAAAAGACACCTGTCCACACACTCAATCAAACAGACTCCAACCTCTCCACAATGGCCATGACCAGGGGGCTGTGTAAGGACATCAGAGATACAATTGTAGACCTGCACAAGGCTGGGATGGGCTACAGGACAATAGGCAAGCAGCTTGGTGAGAAGGCAACAACTGTTGGCGCAATTATTAGAAACTGGAAAAAGTTCAAGATGACGGTCAATCACCCTCGGTCTGGCGCTCCATAAAATATCTCACCTCGTGGGGCATCAATGATCTTGAGGAAGGTGAGGGATCAGCCCAGAACTACACGGCAGGATCTGGTCAATGACCTGAAGAGAGCTGGGACCACAGCTTCAAAGAAAACCATTAGTGACACACTACGCCGTCATGGATTAAAATCCTGCAGCGCACGCAAGGTCCCCCTGCTCAAGCCAGTGCATGTCCAGGCCCGTCTGAAGCTTGCCAATGACCACCTGGATGATCCAGAGGAGGAATGGGAGAAGGTCATGTGGTCTGATGAGACAAAAATAGAGCTTTTTGGTCTAAACTCCACTCGCTGTGTTTGGAGGAAGAAGAAGGATGAGTACAACCCCAAGAACACCATCCCAAACATGAAGCATGGAGGTGGAAACATCATTCTTTCGGGATGCTTTTCTGCAAAGGGGACAGGACGACTGCACCGTATTGAGGGGAGGATGGATGGGGCCATGTATCGCGAGATCTTGGCCAACAACCTCCTTCCCTCAGTAAGAGCATTGAAGATGGGTCGTGGCTGGTTCTTCCAGCATGACAATGACCCGAAACACACAGCCAGGGCAACTAAGGAGTAAGAAGCATCTCAAGGTCCTGGAGTGGCCTAGCCAGTCTCCAGGCCTGAACCTCATAGAAAATCTTTGGAGGGAGCTGAAAGTCCATATTGCCCAGCAACAGCCCCGAAACCTGAAGCATCTGGAGAAGGTCGCTTGTTGCTTGTTTTCCTCAGAGGAATCTCTCCTACTACTTTATTATGCTTTTCCTTCACTCTGCCGTTCATCTAAATCCCAAACCATCTCAACTGGGTTGAGGTCGGTTGATTGTGGAGAGCAGGTCATCTGATGCAGCACTCCATCACTCTCCTTGGTCAAATATCCCTTACACAGCCTGGAGGTGTGTTTTGGGTCATTGTCCTGTTGAAAAACAAACGATAGTCCCACTAAGCACAAACCAGATTGGATGGCGTATCGCTGCATAATGCTGTGGTGCCATGCTGGTTAAAGTGTGCCTTGAATTCTACATAAATCACAGACAGTGTCACCAGCAAAGCACCCTCACACCTCCTCCTCCATGCTTCACAGTGGGAACCATACATGCAGAGATATTCCATTCACCTACTCTGTGTCTCACAAAGACACGGCGGTTGGAACCAAAAATCTAAAATTTGTACAGATTTCCTCCGGTCTAATGTCCATTGCTCGTGCATCTTGGCCCATCTTGGCCCAAGTATCTTCTCATTATTGGTGTCTTTTAGTAGTGGTTTATTTGTTGCATTTTGACCATGAAATCCGGATTCAAGCAGTCGTTTTTCTTTGATTATTTGAGCTGTTCTTACCATAATTTTAACTTGGTCTTTTACCAAATAGGGCTATTTTCTCTACACCACCCCTACCTTGTCACAACATAACTGATTGGCTCAAACACATTAAGAAGGAAAGAAATTCCACAAATGAACTTTTAACAAGGCACACCTGTTAATTGAAATGCATTCCAGGTGACTACTTCATGAAGCTGGTTGAGAGAATGCCAAGAGTGTGTAAATCTGTCATCAAGGCAAATGGTGGTTACTTTGAAGAATCTCAAACATAAAATACATTTTGATTTAACACTTTTTTGGTTAACTACATGTTATTTCGTAGTTTTGATGTCTTCACTATTATGTAGAAAGAAAATAGTACAAATAAAAGAAAAACCCTGGAATGAGTAGGTGTGTCCAAACTTTTGACTGATCCTTTATATAGAACACTATATTACATTACACACACACACACACACACTATATTAACATTTGCTATAAAGGATGCAGTGCTAAACACACACACACACACACACACAAAGCGCCCTACCCTTGGCCTGAATACCATCCCCTCACACACACAGGCCTGTCACGGCTGCTTTGTTAAACAGGGGTGGGGGATTTGCTGTTGGGGGTTGGGGTCTTGTTTGGGGGAATCCTTAGCTTGCAAGCCCCCACAACACTCTCTGGCTAGTCATGTTCCTGGGCAGACCCCCTCCCTCCCCCTCCTCCCTGTGCCCACTTCCCTTCCTCGCATCCACCATCCCTCCTTTTTAGCACTGTCGGTACCAATGGAGGAAGAGAGGGAGATAAAAAATAGCAGATGGCGAAACACTCTGCGAGGGTATCTAGGCAGTATGCATTCCTCATCACTGCCAAGCCATGTATGAAATTGTGTGGAAGTGGGACTGTGTAAATGTCTTTGGGTGAATCTGTTTCTGTATGAATGCATGTGTACGTGCGTGCGTGTGAAATTATATGCCAGTGTTTTTTGTTAATCATAATTCATAAACAGAAGGAGCCAAACAAGCTCATAGTAAGCGTATTACTGTCTCCTGGTTGCTCTCCAGTCTGTGTTCCTATGCGCTCACAAGTTGCCATAGCAACCATCCCCATATATTGTTCAATAGGAAAAGGCTAACAAACGTAATAGAATAGAAACAGCACCTCTGAACCCTGAGCCACTCCCTCTATACATCTTCGCTAAAATTTTAATGTTGAAAAATCACTATACTTAATAACCATTTTGCTTGCCCTAGGACGCTGTGAATTATATCAGTCTCAAATCCCTGTCCTACTCATTTCAGAATTAATAATTTTCAATATTTCATATTATTTGTACAGTGGGATTTTTTCCTCTCCATTGAAATCTACTGTATTATTTTCTGAACCTGAAAACCCAGTAATTCCAATACAAATCACTGGGCAACCAAACACGGCAAGAGAGTGTTGTTCTGTGCTAATGTTTGTTAACCGCTAGGCTACCCTGGGGTGGCAGGGTAGCCTAGTGGTTAGAGAGTTGGACTAGTAAGTTGCAAGTTCATATCCCCGAGCTGACAAGGTACAAATCTGTCGTTCTGCCACTGTTCCTAGGCCATCATTGAAAATAAGAATTTGTTCTTAACTGACTTGCCTAGATAAATAAAGATAAAATAAAAATGTGTTAATGTAAGTGTTAATGTTTGTTCCCACCCAGTCAAGCTGAGAGAAATCAACAGAATCTGAAAGATTCATGGAGGTCAAATTTTACAGCACACCAGTGATCTAGGGCTTCACTTTGACAACCATGGAAACATGATGAAGGTCCTTTGAATGAAGCCCTGGGCAGTGAATTTATATTTAGTTGTAGGGAAAGAAACTTACAAAACCGCTGTGGAGAGTTAGATAGATATCTAGTGTGACTCACTTAATAAATGCTGCTAGTAGTTAAAAAAATTATTTGTCGATAGGCATCATCTGTAGGCAAAAGAGTAAAAGACCACATGCACATCTTACGGCTTTGAGCAGACGCTGGATATCGTATAGCCTCAATGTTCATCAACAAAACATGAACATTTGCCAGTACATTATAGCATTTGACCCTTAGGTTTATCTGAAACATTGCTGCAATTAAACACACTAAGCTATGAACAGGTAATGCATGGAATCAGGAAATCTATCCATTTTATTAGAGAAAATGGTACCACATACTGTATATATATCAGTATGCAGTCTCTCTCTTTTTCCACATCCTCTCCAGGAGATCTCTAGCCAGATAGATATGTGTCAGGCTTGAGGGACCTGCTAAACCACAGGCTTCTCAGACCACATTGAGGGCTGGGCACACAGCCAGAAACACTTATCTAGCGTCATCCTTTTACACTCAGTTTACAGCTCTATTATACAATGAGCAGGGTGTGGAGAGATTTAGAACCAACAGAGCAGCCCATTGGGAGTTAGAATTTTCCATCAGGGGAATCAGACAGCTCTGAATCTAGGTGGAGAGCAAACGGCAGCAGCAGAAAGCTGTCTCCGCTGACGATTGTAAGAAGGTATTTGTCACAAAACATTCCTGAATTTTGCAGGATGATAAGAGACTCGTAAAGACTCTTGACAACAAACAATTTAAGTGGTTATGAGGATAACTTTTTATTTGAAACTATGTATGTAATGCTGTCATATAGTGAAAATCATCATTATGCAATGAAAACCGTTCTGATGATGGAATGCCAGCAGTAAGCAGACATACAGTTGAAGTCATAAGTTTACATATACTTAGGTTGGAGTAATTAAAACTAGCTTTTCAACCACTCCACAAATTTCTTGTTCACAAACTGATTTTGGCAAGTCAGTTAGGACATCTACTTTGTATAACTATTGGTTATAGACAGATTATTTCACTTATAATTCACTGTATCACAATTACAGTGGGTCAGAAGTTTACATACACTAAGTTGACTATGCCTTTAAACAGCTTGGAAAATTCGAGAAAATGGGGTCATGGTTTTAGAAGCTCCTGATAGGCTTGACATAATTTGAGACAATTGGAGGTGTACCTGTGGATGTATTTCAAGGCCGACCTTCAAACTCAGTGCCTCTTTGCTTGACATCATGGGAAAATCTAAATAAATCAGCCAAGACATCAGAAAATTAATTGTAGACCTCCACAAGTCTGGTTCATCCTAGGGAGCAATTTCCAAACGCCTGAAGGTACCACGTTCATCTGTACACACAATAGTACGAAAGAATAAACACCATGGGACCACACAGCCGTCATACTGCTCAGGAAGACCATGGTTTGACTACGTTTTACAACTGCACATGGGGACAAAGATCGCACTTATTGGAGAAATGTCCTCTGGTCTGATGAAACAAAAATATAACTTTTTGGTCATAATGACCATCGTTATGTTTGGAGGAAAAAGGGGGAGGCTTGCAAGCCGAAGAACACCATCCCAACCGTGAAGCACAGGGGTGGCAGCATCATGTTGTGGGGGTGCTATGCTGCAGGAGGGACTGGTGCACTTCACAAAATGGTTGGCATCATGAGGCTGGAAAATTATGTGGATATATTGAAGCAACATCTCAAGACATCAGTCAGGAAATTTAAAGCTTGATTGCAAATGGGTCTTCCAAATGGACAATGACCCCAAGCATACTTCCAAAGATGTGGGAAAATGACTTAAGGACAACCAAGTCAAGGAATTGGAGTGGCCATCACAAAGCCCTAACCTCAATCCCAAATTCACCCAACTTACTGTTGGGAGCTTGTGGAAGGCTACCCGAAATGTTTGACCCAAGTTAAACAATTTAAAGACAATGCTACCAAATACTAATTGAGTGTATGTAAACTTCTGACCCACTGGGAATGTGATGAAAGAAATAAAACCTGAAATAAATAATTCTCTCTACTATTATTGACATTTCACATTCTTAAAATAAAGTGAGGATTCTAACTGACCTAAGACAGGGAATTTTTAATAGGATTAAATGTCAGGAATTGTGAAAAACAGAGTTTAAATGTATTTGGCCAGGATGTATGTAAACTTCCGACTTCAACTGTATTAGCTGACTTTACAAAGGTTTGAAATACAATTTCTAACAAGTGTATAGTCATTATCTACCAAGATAACTCTCTTTGATAATAATCACAGCCGTGTATATCCCCCCCCAAGCAGACATCTCAACGGCCCAGAAAAAACTTCCTTGGACTTTATGTAAACTGGAAACCACATATACTGAGGCTGCTGGGGATTAAAAACAAAGCTAATCTGTAAACAAGGCTCCCTACATTTGATCAGCATATCAAATGCGCGACCCGGGCTGGCAGCATTCTGGATCATTGCTACTCTAACTTCCGCGACGCATACAAAGCCATCCTTCGCCCTCCTTTCGGCAAATCTGACAACGACTCCATTTTGTTGATCCCAGCCTATAGACAGAAACTAAAACAGGAAAGACCCGTGCTCAGGTCTGTTCAATGCTGATCCGACAAATCGGATTCCACGCTTAAAAATTGCTTCGATCACATGTCCTGGGATATGTTCCGGATAGCATCAGACAACAACATTGATACGCTGATTCGGTGAGCGAGTTTATTAGTGTAAGGGTTTTCCTGTGGTGAAGTAGAGGCGGACCAAAACGCAGACGGGTGGCTCAGGCGGCGCTGGGCAGACGGGCGGCTCAGGCGGCGCTGGGCAGACGGGCGGCTCAGGCGGCGCTGGGCAGACGGGCGGCTCAGGCGGCGCTGGGCAGACGGGCGGCTCAGGCGGCGCTGGGCAGACGGGCGGGTCAGGCGGCGCTGGGCAGACGGGAAGCTCCGGCAACGCTGGAGAGGAAGGCTCTGGCAGCGCTGGACTAAGGAGCTCTGGCGCCTCTGGAATGAGGGGCTCTTGCGCCTCTGGACTGAGGGGCGGGAGCTCTGGTAGCGCCGAACAGGCGGGAGACTCCGGCTGCGCTGGAGAGGAGGAAGGCTCTAGCAGCGCCGGAGAGGCGGGAGACTCCGGCAGCGCTAGAGAGGAGGAAGGCCCCGGCAGTGCTGGACAGGCGGGAGCCCCTGTAAGGATGAGCCGGAGAGACAGCCTGGTGCGGGGGGCTGCCACCGGAGGGCTGGTGCGTGGAGGTGGTGACGGATAGACCGGACCGTGCAGGCGCACTGGAGCATGAGCCTGCCCAACCTTACCCGGTTGAATGCTCCCGGTCGCCCTGCCAGTGCGGCGAGGTGGAATAGCCCGCACTGGGCTATGCAGGCGAACCGGGGACACCGTGCACAAGGCTGGTGCCATGTAAGCCGGCCCAAGGAGACGTACTGGGGACCAGATACGTAGAGCCGGCTTCATGGCACTTGGCTCAATGCTCACTCTAGCCCGGCCGATCCGCGGAGCTGGTATGTACCGCACCGGGCTATGCACCCGCACTGGGGACACCGTGCGCTCCACAGTATAACACGGTGCCTGCCCAGTCTCCCTCGCCCCCCGGTAAGCACAGGAAGTTAGCGCAGGTCTCCTACCTGGCTTCGCCACACTTCCTGTGTGCCCCCTCCCAATACATTTTTGGGGCTGCCTCTCGGGCTTCCTTGCCAGCCGTGTTCCCTCATATCGCCGGCTCCTCTCTCCGGCTGCCTCTGCTCTCCTAGCTGCCTCCACCTGTTCCCATGGAAGGCGATCCTTTCCCGCCAGGATCTCCTCCCAGGTGTAGCAACCCTTGCCATCCAATACATCGTCCCATGTCCATTCCTCTTTGCGCCGCTGTTGCCCGTTACCACGCCGCTTGGTCCTGTTGTGGTGGGTGATTCTGTAAGGGTTTTCCTGTGGTGAAGTAGAGGCGGACCAAAACGCAGCGTGGTTATATTGATTCATGTTTAATAAAAAAAAGATAAACACGAACACTACAAAACAATGAACGTGGAAAACCAAAAACAGCCCTATCTTGTGCAAAACACAGAGACAGGAACAATCACCCACAAACACACAGTGAAACCCAGGCTACCTAAGTATGATTCTCAATTAGAGACAACTACTGACACCTGCCTCTGATTGAGAACCATACTAGGCCGAAATATAGAAATACCCAAAACCTAGAAAAACAAACAGACTGCCCACCCAACTCACGCCCTGACCATACTAAATAAATACAAAACAAAGGAAATAAAGGTCAGAACGTGACAATTAGCAAGTGCATCGGTGATGTTGTACCCACGGTGACTATTTAAACCTTCCCCAACCAAAAACCGTGGATTGATGGCAGCATTCGTGGAAAACTGAAAGCGCGAACCACTGCTTTTAATCATGGCAAGGCGACCGGAAACAAGACCGAATACAAACAGTGTCGCTATGCCCTCTGCAAGGCAATCAAACAAGCTAAGCATCAGTATAAAGACAAAGTAGATTCGCAATTCAACGCCTCACACACGAGACATATGTTTCAGGGTCTAAAGTCAATCTCGGACTACAAAAAGAAAACCAGCCCCATCGCGGACACCAACGTCTTGCTCCCAGACAAACGAAACAACTTCTTTGCTCGCTTTGAGGACAATACAGTGCCACTGACACGGCCCACTACCAAAACCTGCGGGCTCTGCTTCACCACAGCCAACGTGAATAAAACATTTAAATGTGTTAACCCTCACAAGGCTGCCAGCCCAGATGGCATCCCTAGCCACGTCCTCAGAGAATGTGCAGACCAGCTGGCTGGTGTGTTTATGGACATATTCAATCAATCCCTAAACCAGTCTGCTGTTCCCACATGCTTCAAGAGGGCCACCATTGTTCCTGTTCCCAAGAAAACTAAGGTAACTGAGCTAAACAACTATCGCCCCATAGCACTCACTTCCGTCATTATGAAGTGCTTTGAGAGACTAGTCAAGGATCATATCATCTCCACCCTACCTGACACCCTATACCCACTCCAATTTGATTACCGCCCTAACCCATCTGGACAAGAGGAATACCTATGTAAGAATGCTGTTCATCGATTACAGCTCAGCATTTAACACCATAGTACCCTCCAAACTCGTCATTAAGCTCGAGACCATGGGTCTCAACCCGTCCTTTGCAACTGGGTCCTGGACTTTCTTATGGGCCGCACCCAGGTGATGAGGGTAGGAAACAACATCTCCACCCCGCTGATCCTCAACACTGGGGCCCCACAAGGGTGCATTCTCAGCCCTCTCCTGTACTCCCTGTTCACCCATGACTGAGAGGCCATGCACGCCTCCAACTCAATCATCAAGTTTGCAGACGACACTACAGTGCTAGGCTTGATTACCAACAAGGACGAGACGGCCTACAGGGAGGAGGTGAGGGCCCTCGGAGTGTGGTGTCAGGAAAATAACCTCACACTCAACGTCAACAAAGGAGATGATCGTGGACTTAAGGAATCAGCAGAGGGAGCACCCCCATATCCACATCGACGGGACAGTATTGAAGGTGGAAAGTTTAAGTTCCTCAGCGCGTACATCACGGACAAAATGAAATGGTCCACCCACACAGACAGTGTGGTGAAGAAGGCGCAACAGCGCCTCTTCAACCTCAGGAGGCTGAAGAAATTTGGCTTGTCACCGAAAACACTCACAAACCTTTACAGATGCACAATCGAGAGCATCCTATTGGGCTGTATCACCGCCTGGTACGACAACTGCTCCGCCCATAACCGTAAGGCTCTCCAGAGGGTAGTGAGGTATACACAACGCATCACAAGGGGGAAAACTACCTGCCCTCCAGGACACCTACACCACCCGATGTCACAGGAAGGCCAAAAAGATCATCAAGGACAACAACCACCCGAGCTACTGCCTGTTCACCCCGCTATCGTCCAGAAGGTGAGGTCAGTACAGGTGCATCAAAGCTGGGACCGAGAGACTGAAAAACAGCTTCTATCTCAAGGCCATCACTGTTCAACAGCCATCACTAACATTGAGTGGCTGCTGCCAACACACTGACTCAAATCTCTAGCCACTTTAATAATTAAAAATTGGATGTAATAAATGTATCATTAGTCACTTTAAACAATGCCACTTTATATCATGTTTACATACACTACATTACTCATATCTTATGTATATACTGTATTCTATACCATCTACTGCATCTTGCATATGCCGCACGGCCATCGCTCATCCATATATTTATATGTACATATTCTTATTCATTCCTTTACACTTGTGTGTATAAGGTCGTTGTTGTTAAATTGTTAGATTACTTGTTAGATATTACTGCATGGTCAGAACTAGAAGCACAAGCATTTCATCTGCTAACATCTGCTAACCATGTGTATGTCAAATCAAATCAAAAGTTGATTTGTCACGTGCGCCGAATACAACATGTGTAGTAGACCTTACAGTGAAATGCTTACTTACAGGCTCTAACCAATAGTGCAATGTGACCAATAACATTTGATTTGATTTAATATACTGTACCCAGACACCAGACCTGACAGTTAAAAGATCAGATCAGCTTCTGATCTTTTCCAATCAGTTGTATAAAGAAAATACCTTCCTGATAATTGGAAGCATGGTTATGTTGCAGGCCATGTGCTGTGTGTTTGGGATCCTTTATCTAAATGCTGCTTTCATTCTATTATAAAGGTAGCATTACTGTGTCTTATCACAGGTGCAAGGAAAAGAGGAAATGATCTGCACATCATTGTAAAGTTCTCAGAGGTGGAATTTTATGAGCTGTGCAAAACTTACGGTTTTCATCTGGTGTATGATGCACAATATCTTAATGCTGGTGAAATAAGACATTAGGGATCTTTCATCACACAAAAGCTATTGAATTTCCCATCCTTCATTAGCTGAAACTGGATGGAGCCAGTGTAATACGGCAGAGAGAGGTGGTAATTAACCATGTCCGATACCTGAAGACTTGTGTTAACTCCCAAAGGAACCTAGGGTTTAGCTCAGCTGGCTAAGATAGTTGTGATGTGCAGATGACCTGGGTTCAAACCCAGTCAGTCACAACAATCTAGTCATTATTAACGTGATGTTGAGATGGATGCACCAAGCATATTACCTAACACTGTATAAAGGACCCTACCTGAAATGAGGGAATTTACAGGCAGAAGAGATGAGCAGACAATATATTGTCCATTGTTAGTCACTGCTGTGAAGGTAATAACTGGAATGTTAACAGACATTTGTGAAAAGCACGGATCTATAATACAGAATGCATTTATCAAAACGACAATTGATCGTGCTTTGATTTTCAACCTGCCTCACCCATGATTATAAACCAGACACAGCACCGCCACCTACTGGTAACCCCCTGAAATTGTAATTTTAGAGCAACTACTAATGGTTGAAGTACTGTAACTAATGGACTAGTGAATAACTAGTAAAACAACACCCCTAAGGTAATATCTTGCATGATAGTCATTGAGAACTGCTGTACTTATATTTGTTCATAGAGGTACTTCTATTAGAGGTATAGAGGTACTTTCATTAGAGGAATAGAGGTACTTTTATTAGATAAATAAAGGTATAGAGGTACTTATATTACAGAAATAGAGGTATAAAGCTACTTTTATTAGAGGTATCGTATCAGAGGCATCTCTCACAAATACACACCAAACGGTTGAATCTCCTGGCCTTTTAAATTGCAATCAGCGAGCGTCTGTCCATCTGACGCACCTCAATCTCCTTGAAATGGACACTGGCTTTACTCCTGATGGATGGTTCACATGACTCTATAGAAGGGAGGAAAAAGTAAGTGATGATAAAAGAGACTACAGTGTAGACACTGTAAAACTGGTGGTGGTGAAAAAACTATGTGAATGACTTACTTGCGGTTCCACTTTGTACTGAGGCGTTGCTATCGGAGCTGTCATCTCCGTGGTGAGAAGATGGGGGCAGTCTCACGGCCAGTTCTCCCAAGGTGGGCTTCACGTTGAAGCGCTCTGCCAGAGACAAATGCAATTTTTTTTTATATCCCAATTCAATTACATTATTTGTATTTGAATAACAGTAGCATTGAATCACAATCACATGATAGTCCTGTCGAATCCTAACCCTAATGTTACCAGCCTCATGGTCTATCCAAGAACCCCACTCTTTCCCGATTGTTGGTGCACTCACTGGGGTTCTGGACTCTCTCGGCCGCCCTCTGCTCCAGGTGCATGTGGATGATGGCCTGCACCTTCCTCTGATTGGTGGAGATGTTGGGCTCGGCTATGACCTCGGTCAGCCGCAGGTTGTTCTTGATGGCCTTGGAGGCTGTGGCCCGAGCTAGCATGGGCAGCTGGTCCTGGTAGTCCCTGTCTGTGAAGTCAATCTCCCTGCCCTGGATCCCTTTGATCCTGGACAGTTATACAGTATATAAGTTTTATCAGCTACAGTGCCCTCCATAATTATTGGGACAGTGAAGCATTTCTTCTTCTTTCAGGTTTTATACTATGAAAGTTTGGTTTTGAAATAAAACAATGACAATGAGGTTAAAGTGCAGACCGGCAACTTTAAGTTGAAGGTATTTTCATCCATATAGGGTGAACAGCGCTTTTTGTACATAGTCCCCCCATTTAAGGGAGCAAAAGTATTGGGACAAATTCACTTGTGTATTAAAGGAGTGTATTATGTGTATTATGTGATATGTGTATTAAAGGAGTAAAAAGTTAAGTATTTGGTCCCATATTCATAACACACAAGGCACTTTATTCATTTATTCAAGCTTCTGACTCCATCGACTTCTTAGATGCATTTGCTGTTTGTTTTGGTTGTGTTTCAGATTAGTTTGTGCCCAATAGAAATTATTGGTAAATAATGTAGTGTCATTTTGGAGTCACTTTATTGTAAATAAGAATATATTATGTTCCTTAACACGTCTACATTAATGGAGATGCTACCATGATTATGGATAATCCTGAATGAATCATGAATAATAATGAGTGAGAAAGTTACAGACGCACACATTTTTGGGGGGGTATGATACTTGTGCTTCTATGGAAAAATATGAGGAACTGGATCTGGAAAGCAGTAAAAGAAAGCCTGGTTAAACCAGACTGACCACAATGCTCACCAGTGAATATTGTAAGTGCAGCAGACAGTCTAGATTCACAAAGCTAAGGAAGAGAATCACTTGATGATCAGTTAGCGTCTATGCATTGTATTTATTTTAGCCAGGATAGTCGGCTCAGTAACAATTGGAAAACAGACAACCCATTGTCTCACTCTCTTGATAAAGCCTATTGTAATCCTAATGTATTGATGAAAAGGAGAGGACTTGAATTGGTTGAGCATGCTAAGGCTCCCGAGTGGCGCAGCGGTCTAAAGTACTGCATCTCAGTGCTAGAGGCGTCACTACAGACCCTGGTTCGATTCCAGGCTGTATCATAACAGGCCGTGATTGGGAGTCCCAGCATCCGGGTTAGGGTTTGGCCATCATTGTAAAAAACAATTTGTTTTTAACTGACTTGCCTAGTTAAATAAAGGTTAAATAAATGTCCCACCTCCTGTTAGTTAAGATGGTGTAAATCTCTTGCACTAGAAGCTCCGCTGCTCCTGGCTTGCAATGGATGGTCCCGTCCAGAACTTCCTTTTGCAGATGGATGTTCTGTTTCACTAGAAACTGATAAGAGAGTAGAAATGGATTCTCCATTATTCAACATGACAAACAAAAGAAAATACAGGACGTCAGTAGTATAGAAAGACAGCCTTCTCACAGCAAAAACATTGATGACTTTGCAAGTGGACATAGGATTATACCCACCAGTTTATTTGTACTCATACACCTACTATTTTGTTACTGTCCGTTAGTCTGGGTTCAAGTCTGTTTAGCTAAGGAGTGTAATGTGATAACTGAACAGAAGAGATGACAACCAGGCTACCTGGCCATACCCTCCAACTCTTACCCTCTCTATTTGTGCCCAGTTGCCCTGTTTGGTTGGAAGTGATGTCCCATTGTTGTAGGAGTGCATGGGGAAGTCTTCATGATAATACCAGGAGAACATCTCTGCCACAAGGTAGCCATTGGAGAAATCCCTGGTGAAGGGAAAATGTGACTCCATAACATAGGGGAGAGTGGGATAAGTTGAGCCATTTTTTATATTCATTACACTGCATTCAGAAATAATTCAGACTACTTCCTTTTCCCCCCACATTATTTACACTACAGCCTTATTCTAAAATTGATTAAATTAATGTTTTTCCTCATCAATCTACAATACCCCATAATATCAAAGCAAAAACAGGTTTTTAGATTTATATTTTTAATTATTTTACAGAAATACCTTATTTACATAAGTAGTCATACCCTTTGCTATGAGATACGAAATTGAGCTCCAGTTTATCCTGTTTCCATTTATCATCCTTGAGATGTTTCTACAATTTGATTGGAGTCCGCCTGTGGTAAATGCATTTGATATGACATGATTTGGAAAGGCACACCTGTCTATATAAGGTCCCACAGTTGACAATGCATGTCAGAGCAAAAACTCAGCCATGAGGTCCAAGAAATTGTCCATAGATCTGGGGAAGGGTACAAAAACATTTCTGCAGCATTGAAGGTCACCAAGAACACAGTGGCCTCCATCATTTTTAAATGGAAGAAGTTTGCAACCACTAAGACTCTTCTTTGAGCTGGCTGCCCGGCCAAACTGAGCAATTGGGGGAGAAGGGCCTTGGTCAGGGAGGTGACCAAGAACCCGATGGTCACTGACAGAGCTCCAGAGTTCCTCTGTGTAGATGGGAGAACCTTATGAAGGACAACCATCTCTGCAGCACTCCACCAATCAGGTATTTATGGTAGAGTGGCCAGATGAAAGCCACTCTTCAGTAAAAGGCACATGACAGCCCGCTTGGAGTTTGCCTAAAGGCACCTAAAGACTCTGAAACCAAGAATGAACTATTTTGCCTCAATACCAAGCATCACATCTAGAGGAAACGTGGCACCATCCCTACGGTGAAGCATGGTGGTGGCAGCATCATGCTGTGGGGCTGTTTTTCAGCGGCAGGAACTGGGAGACAAGTCAGGATCGAGGAATGATGAACGGGACAAAGTACAGAGAGAGCCTTGATGAAAACCTACCCCAGAGCGCTCAGGACCTCAGACTGGGGTGAAGGTTCACCTTCCAACAGGACAACAACCCAAAGCACACAGCCAAGACAACGCAGGACTGGCTTCGGGACAAGTCTCTTAATGTCTTTGAGTGGCCCAGCCAGAGCCCGGACTTGAACCCAAATGAACATCTCTGGAGAGACCTGAAAATATCTGTGCAGTGACACTCTCCACCCAACCTGACAGAGCTTGAGAGGATCTACGGAGAAGAATGGGAGAAACTCCCCAAATACAGGTGTGCCATGCTGGTAGCGTCATACCCAAGAAGACTCAAGGCTGTAATCGCTGCCAAAGGTGCTTCAACCAAGTACTGAGTAAAGGGTCTGAATACTTATGTAAATGGCGCTAAAAAAAGATATACATACTGTAACTGTAGATTGATGAGATTTTTAAAAAAATCCATTGTAGAATCAGGCTAACATAACATGTGGAAAAAGTCAAGGGGTCTAAATACTTTCTGAATGCACTGTATATTCATTATGGAAATAATCAGAATTCCTGTAAACATTACAGATTGGAAAACATTGCTTATCCAAAAAAAGCGGTGTCTTGGCACAACTTATCCTGGGTTTGGGGTATGTTGAGCCCCTGTACAGGGTAAATTAAGCTGCCTCCAAATGTCTGTACTGACTGGAATATTACCACTATAGTTACCTTTTTGAAACCATGTCTATTTTTATTTCCCAAACACAATAACAATCGCTTTTTTGTCTTTTGATAATTATAAGGATCTTTTAACACATGCTTTGTTTTTTTTTACCTCATGCCTTGCTATATGCCTGGGAAGAAAACACTTAAATTTGTTCAACTTCACATTTGGATAAATTTACCACATAGCCATTAGCTCAACTTACCCCAATGCAAAAATGTTGACTATAGCCAACACAACTACAAGATGCACTTTCAAGCTAGGTGTAGAACGTCATATTAAAGCTTATAGAGACCCCAATAGAACAATCTTAAAAGGATCTACTTTGGTTTAGATACAAGCATCATGAAACCTCTAACCCAATTCAAAATATATACATTTGTTTACCTAACTTGCTTACCACTTTTTCCATGTGGTTTATTCCTTCACAGACTACATGAAAATTGACACTTCCTCAATATTTGGTCAAATTATATATCTTGTGTATTGTTTCCTTGAAACAAAGGTAGCTCAACTTACCCGACTGTCCCCTTAAGGTTACTTGGTTAGATAGACCAACTCTCAAGTTATATTTCACATATACACGCTTTGCAATTTGCTAATGTACACTTACCTGCGCATATTCTTTGGAGAAAATGACAAATCCAGGCTTTGGAGCCACTTCAGAACTTCTCGTGGCAGTCCTGTCTTTTTGGGAGGCTGTGCGTAAGCCATTGTCAGCTGTAATGTTAATTCAGCTAGCGTCTATGAACCAGCCACACACGCTTACAAAATGATAAGATAAGTTACTATTGGTCTAACTTTTCTGGTTCAGTATTTCGTTAAGTTGTTGCTATATAACACTGTGTCTTATAGAACATTTGTGGTAAACGAACTAGCTAAGCTAACGAGCTTACTAGCTCATATGGCACATTTGACATGTTTATCAACAGTTCCATAGCAACGGCCTTACTTCTTCTTTCTCCTGGAAAGGTGAACGTATCGCGGGAAGGTACATTGTTGCCACCCACTGGAAATAGAACATGTTGCGCACACTGAAGAGAGCTGCTTGCCTTTGAAAGACTTGCAAAAACGTGGAATTCAAAACGTTTTAATAAAATAATAGCAAGCAGCTCAGTCAATAAGATCACACATAAAACACATCAAGCAAGCAAGTTTATATCTATATTTTTTGAGGATATGAATGTAGGAGTAGTGTTCTCAATGATAATGGTAAAGATTTTGGTGAATTTTAAGTTTTGCAGATGCACAGGTCTAATCTAAAATATATAACGTGATAAACCATGTTAATATAACAATCCAAATTAAATGCATTTTCCATAATATGAAAGCACTTTAAATTGTGTTATTGTATGAGCATATGAGCCAGCTACAGATTAATTTATACACCTGCTGCAAAATATTGATGAGGAACACATTTTCTAAGTGCCTTTAAACAGTCCAGCTCTGGATTTAAATGAAACTCTCCCTTGAAAATGTTCATAGCAAACCATGATTGCTGGTCATTGCTCCAACCCCAAATTTTAGCAGTTTCTTGTGAACCATACTAAAATCTGGTATAGGCTAAATCAAGCATGTATTTCATTGCTTCAAGTGCAAGTAGTGCTCCTTCTATCCTTGCAGGCTGTTGAGTTCACATGAATGACTGACACCAGGAAGATGCCACCACCACCACCACCACCACAGCCTTTGAGATTGTGACGTTCTAAGCTCATCTGTACTGGAGGTAGTTCCTGAGGGGGTTGGGAAGGGGAAGATGGTTGATGAGGTGAAACCTGTCACGGCCCACACGGTCACGGATACGCTGTCGACACAGCTGACTCAATGGTTGGGGCGTGGCTGCAGAAAGGTGGAAGGGAGAAGGGAAAACATATCATGCTATTCAACCAAATCCACTACAGCCCGGCTAGTTTGCTATTGCTTGAACACGTGATATTCTATTTCTGACAATGATGGTTTAGTTTTAAACATCTACATACATAAACATAGGACAGCTAGTTTGACTTGGGTGATTAACCAATAACACTACGATACTTTGGCTATAGGAATTCACTGATTTCTAAGGATGACTGTGAATAGGCCTATAGAACTTACCCTCATAGACCAGTAGAAACCCCTCTGTCAGGCTGCTGGGGGGAGCAGCCTCCACAGGTCTCTGGAACTCAATGTTCCTGGCATGGATATCTGCCCCAAAGTCCAACAACAGCTTAACAATGGCAGTGCAGTCCTTCTCAGCGGCAGCGTGTAAGGGAGACTCCATATATCTACCTTTCTGTACATTTGCTCCTGTGTGGAGGCGTAAACCAAGGTATGGATATAACACACATTTAATAGTCCTATGTCATTCAGTTACAGGAAAGAAGTACTTTATCGATGTCATAACATGATGGATTTGGACTTTTATCCAGGTGGGTTAAACATATTAGTAGAAATGGGAAGATGCTCTGAGCTACTACAGCATTAGTGGTGGATGTGGCCATAGTGAGAGTGCTATACAGGTACAATACATTTCACCACTTGGGGAGACAGTAATAATCTTACCACTAGTTCTCCTCCTCTCATCATACCTGGCTATGGTGATTTGACAGAGCAGATGTGCACGTGCCTCACCTTCCCTCAGCAGCCTCTGGACACATTCTATCTCCTGAGAGACACAGGCGGTGTAGAGGGGCGTTCCCAGGTGAGGAATGTCAAAGTCCACGTCGGCTCCCCATCTGATTAGAGTCTCCACACACCCACTGTTGCCTACCGACCGTAGGCACATACATGGAAGTCATTACTGTCAGCTTTCCAATTATTGTGGTTGGTGTTTTAGCTAATTATTTCTGTACCCGAATATGAGGATTCCTCTAAGCACCATGGGACATACTCTGACTTGAATTATGTTTGTGTATCTCAAAAACTGTACTCTGATTTGTGATATTTTGATTCAGATTTTTAAGATTTATGTATTTGCCTCAATCCCAAGTTAGCATACAGCCCAAATGGTCAGTGAAGTACACTTGAAGGTTCATACCAATGATGTAAATAAACCATGGATTGCTGATGCTAAGTATTAGCCAATGAGAGGCTTTAAAGCCACCGGCCGCCATATTGGTACACCTCACAGGAATAAATGGAATTCAACAGTATTTCAATGAAATGTTTCAAGAACAAGATAACATGTATTTAAGTATTTTTTTGTAGTGGGGCAGTAACATTAGTACTCACAGAAAAAATGAAAATGTTTATATGTATATTTAAAAAAATATATATATATATGTATATGTGTTTAGCTCACATAATATAATTTAAAGTATGCATTAAGTGTCTAATAGAATAAACTAATTTAGACATTAAAATATTTTTTTACAATAGAGGAGTATTACCAAGGTGGCTGTGCGGTGGCTTCAATACAGCAGCCCTTGTCATTCATCCAGGCTTTATACACATCATTGGGTTCATACTAGATTAATTAAGATAAGGATGTTGGAGTGATAAGGGTACTGAGCATACCTTTACTGCTGGCTTGGTGAATGGGCGAGGGCTGAAATACCAGAGCCTGGGGTTTGGCCCCGTTCTCCAGGAGGACCTCTGCACATGATACACTGCCCACTGAGCACGCGTTGAAAAGAGGAGTCACCCCATCAATGGTGGTGACGTTCACCTGCACAGAGTCTCATGTTAACTCTGACCGTTCAGCTGAATAACGCAGCACCATTTTGGGGCAGAGAAAAAATAACAAATAACAGAGAACAAGATGTATTTTACAAAAGCTTTATTAAGCTATTTCTTAAATGTATTATTTAGTACAAATTATTACTGTTTCATGTTAAAAAAAAAAGAAGGTTTTCTTGATTATTAACGGATCTTCTCCATTGACTCACATTGGCTCCTGCAGCGATCAGAGCTCTGGCACATGCTACATGGTCTCCAAGGCAGGCCACGTGCAGAGGACTCACATGGTCTATAGTGACTACATTTACATTGTGGCCCTGTGGGAGCAGCAGAACACAACCATAGTACATTGCAGAAGGTAAGCAGTGGGTGCAAACTGAATTGGATTACCTTTGGCTCACCTGTAAAATGAGATTCCTCAGAGCTAAGAGACGACCTTGGCATGCAGCATCATGTAAGGGTGAGCGGTCTGCCCAGGACCCTGCAGCAAACACAAATGCTTGTCACATACAACAGCTCACCTTCTCACAGTTTTGATGAATGATTCCATTTCACAGGGCACACACACACCTGGGTCAATATCCAGAATAGCACCAGATGCATTCCAGACTGCATCATCATTGTTACCTTTCTCCATATCACTGATCTATGACACTTCTATTCTATTTCACTTCATATAAGGTAGAGTACTAAGGATCCATGTTGTCCAATTGAGGGTGAGCCAATATGTCTCCATTGGCAATAACCGTCAAATCTATTTTCTCTTGAACTAGCCTAACCTACTTGATGTATTAATGGAAGACCAAGACACTAAATCAGAAACATAACATGTTCTGGGAAAACTAGTGTAAACTACATCACTGACCTTTAATAACGCACAACAAGATTCGATTTTGTGTTGCTGTTTGCTGCATTGGTGCTCCCTTTCCATGCGCCAAGCATGTTGGCACACTGTCTGTCACTGACACTGGGAAGCTTAAGTGCTGTTTTGGTCTGCAAGTCTGCCTACAGACCACAGTCAGTCAGGAATGAAAACTAGGGCAAGGGGGGTGGGCCGTTCTATTAATAGTTTAGGGTAGAAATGAGCCTGACCGGTATGTACCGTATACACAGTTATTATGTTTCAGCTACTTTGCATGTTCAGGTCAACAAAGTGAGTATATGCATTATTCACAGTAGCCAAATTATAAATAATCCTTATTGTGATAATATTTTTGTTGTTGTTGTGACAATAGACTAATACAGTAGAGAGATATGGGTACTCACTGTGTCCTTGACCAAAATCAGAGCCAGTAGTATGGTGAGGGAAATGTTTACGGTGAGGTAAACATTGGAATAATGGAGCAACGCGAAAGGATTCGCTGTCATATTGCCCCCTCTTTTGAACAGGCTCTGCTATACTGAGGGGATCATATGCCACCCCTCAAGTGGTCCTCACTGAACTTCTGTGCCTGTGTTAAAATAGTTGAATTCTCATTGTGGTGTAGTGGAGTGTCATTTCAATGATGGAAGTTTCAGCACAGTCAATATCATCATGTAATCAGTGTCCACTACTGGTTCCAAGGCACGTTAGGTGCTAAATTCATCTAGTAAATCTGAGCATTGTCCAGAATCAAGTTACAAGGAAGGAAATGAGATACTTAGTCAGTTGCACCATTGTGTCTTCTGCATTTAACCCAACCCCAGTGAGTGCATTTTTAATCCAGGAACAAGGAAAATGCCAACAATAAAGTGAAGCTTCCAACTGTATATGAATAAGACAAAGTGCCCATTTCAGCATCTCTGACCTATTAAAGCATTATTGATACAAAGGAGTGAGAGAGAGTTGGTTAAAGGCATGTCAGGGTAGTATCATAAATGTTGTAGGTTAAATGCAGCAGAGAACAGTATAGTTCCACTATTCGTTGGGAAGGTTGGAGATTTTGCCAGTATTTCATTCCATTCTCTTTAGTTATTTTCAGCCTGGCTGAATCAGCCATGTAGTCCAACAACAATCAACAAATTGCCATCAAACATGACTGTATAATGTTTTGATTTACCTTGTTTTCTGCAATGTTTGTTTGGACATGATTCTTTATCAAAATAGCTTTCCTAGTATTAGCCCAGCTGCCATCGTTTGTCATCAATCGACATAAGGAAAAATAGCGCCATCTGGCGGTAGTAGAGCAATCCTAGTATTTGAATTCACACGTATTCCCAGGGGCTCAAGGGTGGGCAAACATTTCTTGGATGTGGAAGGTTCGAACAAAAGACAGTACAACAAACTCTGTGTTCAAACGTTCAAGCTTTAACCAAGCCAATTTCAACTTATATGGAAAAATAAACGTATTGCATTTTTTTGTACCTGCGGGACAGGTACAGGATGGCAACAACAACTGCCCGAGTTACACCAGGAACGCACAATCCCTCTATCAGTGCTCAGACTGTCCGCAATAGGCTGAGAGAGGCTGAACTGATGGCTTGTAGGCCTAATGTAATGCAGGTCCTCAACAGACATCACCAGCAACAACGTCGCCTATGGGCACAAACCCATCGTCACTGGACCAGACAGGACTGGCAAAAAGTGCTCTTCACTGACAAGTCGCAGTTTTGTCTCACCAGGGGTGATGGTCGGATTTGCGTTTATTGTTGAAGGAATGAGCGTTACACTGAGGCCTGTACTCTTGTGCGAGATACATTTGGAGGTGGAGGGTCCATCGTGGTCTGGGACGGTGTGTCACAGCATCATCAGACTGAGCCTGTTGTCATTGCAGGCAATCTCAACGCTGTGTATTACAGGGAAGACATCCTCCTCCCTCATGTGGTACCCTTCCTGCAGGCTCATCCTGACCTGACCCTCCAGCCTGACAATGCCACCAGCCATTCTACTCGTTCTGTGCGTGATTTCCTGCAAGACAGGAATGTCAGAGTTCTGCCATGGCCAGCGAAGAGCTCGGATCTCAATCTCATTGAGCACGTCTGGGACCTGTTGGATCAGAGGCTGAGGGCTAGGACCATTCCCCCCGGAAATGTCCGGGAACTTGCAGGTGCCTTGGTGGAAGAGTGGGGTAACATCTCACAAGAACTGGGAAATCTGTGGCAGTCCATGAGGAAGAGATGCACTGCAGTACGTAATGCAGCTGCTGGCCACACCAGATACTGGCTGTTGCTTTTGATTTTGACCACCCCTTTGTTCAGGGACACATTATTCGATTTCTGTTAGTCACATGTCTGTGGAACTTGTTCCGTTTATGTCTCAGTTGTTGAGTCTTGTCATGTTCATACAAATATTTACACGTTAAGTTTTCTGAAATTAAACGCACTTGACAGTGAGAGGACGTTTCTTTTTTTCCTGCATTTATATTTATAGTACCAGTCAAAAGTTTGGACACACCTACTCATTCAAGGGTTTTGATTTTCTTTATTTTTACTATTTTCTAGATTGTAGAATAATAGTGAAGTCATCAAAACTATGGAATCATGTAGAAACCAAAAAAGTGGTAAACAAATCAAAATATATTTTATATTCTTCAAAGTAGCCACCTTTTGCCTTGATGACAGCTTTGCACACTCTTGGCATTCTCTTAACCAGCTTCACCTGGAATGCTTTTCCAACAGTCTTGAAGGACTTCCCACATGTGCTGAACACTTGTTGGCTGCTTATCCTTCACCCTGCGGTCCAACTCATCCAAAACCATCTCAATTGGGTTGAGTTATTGTGGAGGTCATCTTATGCAGCACTCCATCACTCTCCTTCTTGGTCAAATAGCCCTTACACATCCTGGAAATGTGTTGGGTCATTGTCCTGTTGAAAAACAAATGATAGTCCCATTAAGTGCAAGCCAGATGGGATGGCATATCAATGCAGAATGCTGTGGTAGCCATGCTGGTTAAGTGTGCCTTGAATTATAAATAAATCACTGACAGTGTCACCAGCAAAGCACCCCCACACCCTCACACCTCCTACTCCATGCTACACGGTGGGAATCATACATGCAGAGATCATCCATTCAACTACTCTGCGTCTCGCAAAGACATGGTGGTTGGAACCAAATATCTCAAATTTGGATTCATCAGACTTAAGGACAGATTTCCACCTGTCTAATGTCCATTGCACATGTTTCTTGGCCCAAGCAAGTCTCTTCTTCTTATTGATGTCCTTTAGTAGTGGTTTTTATTTTTTTATTTTATTTCACCTTTATTTAACCAGGTAGGCAAGTTGAGAACACGTTCTCATTTACAATTGCGACCTGGCCAAGATAAAGCAAAGCAGTTCGACACATACAACGACACAGAGTTACACATGGAGTAAAACAAACATACAGTCAAAAATACAGTATAAACAAGTCTATATACGATGTGAGCAAATGAGGTGAGATAAGGGAGGTAAAGGCAAAAAAAGGCCATGGTGGCAAAGTAAATACAATATAGCAAGTAAAACACTGGAATGGTAGATTTGCAATGGAAGAATGTGCAAAGTAGAAATACAAATAATGGGGTGCAAAGGAGCAAAATAAATAAATAATTTAAATACAGTAGGGAAAGAGGTAGTTGTTTGAGCTAAATTATAGGTGGGCTATGTACAGGTGCAGTAATCTGTGAGCTGCTCTGACAGTTGGTGCTTAAAGCTAGTGAGGGAGATAAGTGTTTCCAGTTTCAGAGATTTTTGTAGTTCGTTCCAGTCATTGGCAGCAGAGAACTGGAAGGTGAGGAGGCCAAAGAAAGAATTGGTTTTGGGGGTGACTAGAGATATATACCTGCTGGAGCGTGTGCTACAGGTGGGAGATGCTATGGTGACCAGCGAGCTGAGATAAGGGGGGACTTTACCTAGCAGGGTCTTGTAGATGACATGGAGCCAGTGGGTTTGGCGACGAGTATGAAGCGAGGGCCAGCCAACGAGAGCGTACAGGTCGCAATGGTGGGTAGTATATGGGGCTTTGGTGACAAAACAGATTGCACTGTGATAGACTGCATCCAATTTGTTGAGTAGGGTATTGGAGGCTATTTTGTAAATGACATCGCCAAAGTCGAGGATTGGTAGGATGGTCAGTTTTACAAGGGTATGTTTGGCAGCAGGAGTGAAGGATGCTTTGTTGCGAAATAGGAAGCCAATTCTAGATTTAACTTTGGATTGGAGATGTTTGATATGGGTCTGGAAGGAGAGTTTACAGTCTAACCAGACACCTAAGTATTTGTAGCTGTCCACGTATTCTAAGTCAGAGCCGTCCAGAGTAGTGATGTTGGACAGGCGGGCAGGTGAAGAGCATGCATTTAGTTTTACTTGTATTTAAGAGCAATTGGAGGCCACGGAAGGAGAGTTGTATGGCATTGAAGCTTGCCTGGAGGGTTGTTAACACAGTGTCCAGAGAAGGGCCAGAAGTATACAGAATGGTGTTGTCTGCGTAGAAATGGATCAGAGACTCACCAGCAGCAAGAGCGACCTCATTGATGTATACAGAGAAGAGAGTCGGTCCAAGAATTGAACCCTGTGGCACCCCCATAGAGACTGCCAGAGGTCCGGACAGCAGACCCTCCGATTTGACACAATGAACTCTATCAGAGAAGTAGTTGGTGAACCAGGCGAGGCAATCATTTGAGAAACCAAGGCTGTCGAGTCTGCCGATGAGGATGTGGTGATTGACAGGGTCGAAAGCCTTGGCCAGATCAATGAATACGGCTGCACAGTAATGTTTCTTATCGATGGCAGTTAAGATATCGTTTAGGACCTTGAGCGTGGCTGAGGTGCACCCATGACCAGCTCTGAAACCAGATTGCATAGCAGAGAAGGTATGGTGAGATTCGAAATGGTCGGTAATCTGTTTGTTGACTTGGCATTCGAAGACCTTAGAAAGGCATGGTAGGATAGATATAGGTCTGTAGCAGTTTGGGTCAAGTGTGTCCCCCCCTTTGAAGAGGGGGATGACCGCAGCTGCTTTCCAATCTTTGGGAATCTTAGACGACACGAAATAGAGGTTGAACAGGCTAGTAATAGGGGTGGCAAAAATTTCGGCAGATAATTTTAGAAAGAAAGGGTCCAGATTGTCTAGCCCGGCTGATTTGTAGGGGTCCAGATTTTGCAGCTCTTTCAGAACATCAGCTGAACGGATTTGGGAGAAGGAGAAATGGAGAAGGCTTGGGCGAGTAGAAAAATGCTTATTGAAATTCTCAATTATGGTGGATTTATCAGTGGTGACAGTGTTTCCTATCTTCATTGCAGTGGGTAGCTGGGAGGAGGTGTTCTTATTCTCCATGGACTTTACAGTGTCCCAGAACTTTTTTGAGTTAGTGTTGCAGGAAGCAAATTTCTGCTTGAAAAAGCTAGCCTTAGCTTTTCTAACTGCCTGTGTATAATGGTTTCTAGCTTCCCTGAACAGCTGCATATCACCGGGGCTGTTCGATGCTAATGCAGAACGCCATATGATGTTTTTGTGTTGGTTAAGGGCAGTCAGGTCTGGGGAGAACCAAGGGCTATATCTGTTCCTGGTTCTAAATTTCTTGAATGGGGCATGTTTATTTAAGATGGTTAGGAAGGCATTTAAAACAAATATCCAGGCATCCTCTACTGACGGGATGAGATCAATATCCTTCCAGGATACCCCAGCCAGGTCGATTAGAAAGGAAATAAAGTTTATTTGCAGCAATTCGACCATGAAGTCCTAATTCATGCAGTCTCCTCTGATCAGTTGATGTTGAGATGTGTCTGTTACTTGAACTCTGTGATGCATTTATCTGGGCTGCAATTTGTGATGCTGGTAACTTTAAAGAACTTATCCTCTGCAGCATAGGTAACTCTGGGTCTTCCTTTATTGTGGCTGTCCTCATGAGAGCCAGTTTGGTCATAGCACTTGATGGTTTTTGCAACTGCACTTGAAGAAACTTTCAAACTTCTTGAAATGTTCCGTATTGACTGACCTTCATGTCTTAAAGTAATGATTGACTGTCGTTTCTCTTTGCCTATTTGAGCTGTTCTTGCCATAATACGAACTCTGTATTTTACCAAATAGGGCTATATTCTGTATACCACCCATACCTTGTCCAAACACAACTGATTGGCTCAAATATATTAAGAAGGAAAGAAATTCCACCCATCTCTACAGATCGGTGTCCCACCCTCACAACGGTAGAGCTAAATTGCGCTAATGTGATTAGCATGACGTTGTAAATAACAAGAACATTTCCCAGGACAAAGACATATCTGATATTGGCAGAAAGGTTACATTGTTTTTAATCTAACTGCACTGTCCAATTTACAGTAGCTATTACAGTGAAATAATATCATGCTATTGTTTGAGGAGAGTGCACAGTTATGAACTTGAAAAGTTATTAATAAACCAATTAGGCACATTTGGGCAGTCTTCATATAGAATTTTGAACAGAAATTCAATCTTTCTTTGAATCTGTCTACAACACTGCTACCATCTAGTGGCCAAAGTATACATTTCACCTGGGCTGGAATAAAACATTATGGCCTTTCTCTTGCATTTCGAATATGATGGTACAAAAATAAGTTAAAAAAGGTTTGTTTTTTCTTTGTATTATCTTTTACCATATCGAATGTGTTATATTCTCCTACATTCATTTCACATTTTCCACAAACTTCAAACTGTTTCCTTTCAAATGGTATCAAAAATATGCATACTCTTGCGTCAGGTCCTGAGCTATAGGCAGTTAGATTTGGGTATGTCATTTTAGGCGAAAATTGAAAAAAAGATGAGGATCCTTATTAACTTTTAACAAGGCACACCTGTTAATTGAAATGCATTCCAGGTGACTACCTCATGAAGCTGGTTGAGAGATATATTCATGCTTTTTCTAGTTGCTTGTTCTGTTTATTGATTCAAGTGTTGTTTTGTATGTAAAATGTTCCTATTTGATTGTAAACATTTCTGAATAAAACAATTATAATTTCAAGCTAAGAATGAATTAATTTGGTAGTTATTGAAAGACATACCTGTTTTTCCTTTTAGGGAATACTTGTATTCAAAGTAAAGTTTTCGCTGGCAAAGACATTACTCTCTACTACAAGCTACAGTGCATCTTGCTACATCAATGACTGGATGGATCCCATGCATCTCATAGGACATCCAGGAATGTACAATGTGCACATTTAAACAAATATTTTTATAACTAACCCAAGATTGATCAGAGCATGTCATTTCCAATGGTCTACAAAATACAGTCCACTCTGTTTGTTACAGAAACTATTTTTGGAAACACAAAACTGTATGGAGATCAAATTTGTTGATAGTTGGCCTTAATCATCTCGCTCCGTCTTCTCCCTCATCCGGTTACTGGGCTTCCTCTCATCACCATATTTGGTAGTGAGTGGAAACACCAACTGGATGCTTCGTACTTATACATCCGGTGACATATCTGGTTCATTGTGCCATCTGTGATTTAAATCTTCTTCTTCTTCTTCTATGGCATTATGGCGGGGTGAAAATTGAGTAACTTTAATGCACGTTTTAATCATGTGACCATGTTAAAATTCAATGTCAAAAAGCTGGACATTGTAGCATTTATTGCAATGGTATAAACTGCACCGCACAAATTGAAATCATTATGAGTGCAGCAGAATGCTTTTTGGGAGTCAGTGAGTTTACAGTTAGACATTGAAAGAAATCCTGTCAAAGAGTGTTCCTCCCTCACAGGCCCCTGAGCCTGTGTAAGAATGTGACTGAAGGAGTGGGGTGGGTTTTAATATGTCTATTTTTGTATTTTGTATGCTGGTTTTTATACAAATAATATTTTTTCTATCGTTTACCAACCGTACAGTAGGTGGCGGCATGCACCTCCAACCCTTGTTTTACGACCGCCTTCATACCATAGATGAAATCATATGGCGGGAATCCGGATGTTTTGGTTTTGTAAAAATTTAGTACGCACAGCTTCTTGTTGTATGTTTTTTAGCAAATAGTTTGCAACAATAACTTTAGATACCAAGATAAAATGGTTGAGGGTCCAGGATGCACATTGAATGGAGAAAAGATCCGCTCGAAGGTCCAAAGAGGACAGAAGGTGAAAGAATTCAGGGGAAGCTTGACGACAAACACACAAGTAAGTTACTATTGTTAGTTAGCTAACAGTAGCTAGTTACAGTAACGTTACCAGTTATATCTCTGCTGTTGTAGCTAGCTAACTTTAGGTGATTGTAACGAACGTTATTTTTTGCAGAGGAATGCCACCAATACGATCTCCTTCCAAATATTCATGGGCTGTCAATACACAGGAGTTGAGACCCTTGGAAAGGAACTCTTCATGTACTTTGGCCAAAGAGCTCTGAGGTAGCTAGCTGCTATTATGGGGGTGATGTCATTTTATTGTTAGGAATCAACTGATTCAATTCGGGTATTAAATGTGTAACATACCACCCATGTAAAATGCATTTCTGAACTGTTTACATTTGTCATTATCTCTCTTCTAATGGCAGAGTCCACTTTGGTATGGATGGCTCTATGCGAATCAACCCCACTGACATCAAAAGCAGAAAGGGATCACCCCCTGTGCTGGAGATCCACCTGACCAATGACACAGTCTCCTTCTTTGACTCTACTGTGGAAATCAGGTATGGGGGATAATTCACACTGGGCTGGAACAAAAGCCTGCACTTGCAGCAGGCATCAAGGTACTACCCTTCCACTCCTGGCATCAACCTATAGTTCCAATTCAGCCTTTGATTGTAATCATTCTAACATGAAATGGTGTTCTCTACACACACACACACACACACACACACACACGATTGCAGACGGGAGGGGAGGGGAGGCAAGTCACTATTATTTGAGTTACAAGGTCTCAAGTCAAAATATCAGTCTCAAATTGAGTCCCAAGTAGATCGGGTCAAATCCAAGTTGTGCATTCTAACAGCAAGTTGAGTCACAAGTTTTCATGTCAAGAAAAAAAAATCTATGCATCTGTCTATTTTTTGAGGCTACCAGAAAGAGTGTTGATTTATTTACAGGTCTAGGTGATCTAATGATGAGAGCACCATATCATGCAAAATATACAAGTAGATTGACCAAATATACATGGGCAATAGCCCAAAAGAAATAGCCTCTATATCAGGCTAAACCTCTCCTATCTTAATGTACACAGGTAGAGGGCAAGGCTGTACTGCCTCCCCTTGAGACACCAAATCGAATCTGTCTAACAGGAGCTGAAACAGGCCTACATAATATAAGCACTTGGCCCCCAGGACCAAACAATTTTTCAATTGATAATTACAACCAATAAACTTGTTTTACAATATGATTTCCACATCCCATTGTTACATTGGTACTTTTGTCTTAATCATACTTAATGATCTTTCAACACCATGGATCCATGGAACAATACTTTTCCAAAGCATTGAGCTCAGGCCACATAGCCTATTTCTATGCACACTGAGACACGTGCGCTCCGATTACGCACAACAAAAATGACAAAGACATAGGACACAGACACACGGAACTCTGACATAACTCTGGGAAATATGAACAAAGGAAACCATACATTGAATCAAATAAACAGAACTTCTACATCATGAGTCTTGCAAACTGTCATGTGCACGCACTATAAAGAGATGTTTAAAATGCATAGGTCATTTTAAACGTGTGAAAGCCAATATTTCAACGGGGGGGAAAGCACTCCACTGGCAGGAGTGTGGAGAGTGCAAGTGAAGAGCCTTGCCTATTGTGCGTCTTCTCAATAGTAATAATTAATGCTAACAATTCCAAATGCAAGCTTCATAAGTTGATTATCAATTTCAAGCGATTGTTACATACCAAAAGACCAGTAGGCCTGTGCTAGTAATTGTTGCCAATTCCTGGTGAACTTGCAAAGTAAACCATTAATATTTCTTTTTTATACCCCTTTTTCTCCTCAATTTTGCGGTATCCAATTGGTAGTTCCTGTCCCATCGCTGCAACTCCCGTACGGACTCGGGAGAGGCGAAGGTCGAGAGCCATGTGTCCTCTGAAACGCAGCCAAGCCGCACTACTTCTTGACACACTGCTCACTTAACCCGGAAGCCAGCCGCACCAATGTGTCGGAGGAAACACCATGCACCTGGCGACTGTGTCAGTGTGCATTGAGCCCGACCCGCCACAGGAGCCGCTACTGCGCGATGGGACAAGAACATCCCTGCCGGCCAAACCCTCCCCTAATCTGGACGACGCTGGGACAATTGTGCGCCACCCCATGAGTCTTCCAGTCGCGGCCGGCTGTGACAGAGCCTGGACTCGAACCAGGATCTCTAGTGGCACTGCGATGCAGTGCTTTAGACCACTGCGCCACTCAGGAGGCCAACAGTTAATATTCTTGATCAACACATTTTTGGGGGGCTGCATATTTATTATGGCAATCTTGTCAAGACAATTTGACGTTTGCACTGTACCCGATCCTATAACTGTACAGCCAATCAGCAATCTGTTCACTAGCTTGCCGATCTGTGTCGATTGACAGTTTGCTGGTCCAGTGTGTGCGGTTTACTAGCCAATTTGTTGCAGTTTTTTTTTGAAGGGACGGTGTTGCAACTCTCTGGCTGCATGTAGACTCTGTGCCTCAACCTGGCCATATTAATTTCAAATTATCAACCTCAAGTCAAAGTCGAGTCCCGAGTCTTGAGGGTCCAAGTCAAGTTTCAAGTTATTTTATATCAAGTCGAGTCTCGAGTCAGACTTGAGTCCACATCTCTGTTGCAGACTGACGGAGGACTGTGAACAGAGAGTGAGAGCTATGGAGAGTCTGGATGTTTGCTCCTGTAAATTCAGCTTCTCCCACGCGGAGGAGACTATGAGGAGGCAGAGCTACAGGATGCTGTGTGACGTACTCCTAGACCAGGCCGTCCTACCAGGAGTGGGAAACATCATTAAGAACGAAGCCCTGTTTGACTCCGGTCTTCACCCTTCTGTTAAAGTGGGTAAAGCTGATACACCATCATTTTCGATACCTATACATAATGAGCAAGGTCCAGTCATGTTTTGGATTGCCTCTAGGCTATTTAGCATGCATTACAAACTACAGGGAATCCATTCAGTAAGTGACTTTGGATGAGTTTATTCAGCACTGTGGTGACTGAGTAGTGTATTGCATTGCTATAATTTGCTAAATGGTTAAGATTAGCTAAAATGCTAATTAGAATGGAACCAAGTCAATGGCATGGACACAATTTTCCAAATCTTTCAGGTCAATCAACTCACAGATACCCAGCTCCACCATCTTGTGAAAATGACACGAGATTTCACCCTCCTATTTTACAAGGTAGACTACACTTAGCAATGTAATGAAAGCAATATCCTATGTGCTAAATGACCTCTTAATTGAATGAAGATGCTTTACAGTAGTGTAAAGACCGTGTATTCATCAGCCATGTCCCTTTTGTTTCACTTCTGTTTCCTTCAGTGCCGCAAGACAGGCTCCGCTCTCAACAAACACTACAAGGTCTACAAACGGCCTCAGTGTGGTCAGTGCAATGGGGCCGTCACCGTCTGTCGCCTCGGGGACAACGGAAGGATGACGTACTTCTGCAACCGCTGCCAGACTGGGGACCCAAGTGAGGTTAACGTGAGGTAAAGTCACAGGATCTGAATTAAACTAGAAATGAGTTGGGATGAAAGCCTTGGACCCCGACACCTCTGAATTTTCCCCACATGTGCTGGCATACAATTTAACATTGGTTCTGATCATTGGCCACCTGCGGTGGGCTCAAACGTTGCTTGAATCAAGCTGCATGATAGCAGGTCAGCTGGAGAGAAATCCAAGATTCACAGGGGTAAACAGGTAAAAATGTTAGTTTTTTATTTGTAAAAATGAAGCTTGCATATATATATATTTTTTAAACCTATGCATCTTGTAGGTGAATTTTGCATATATAGTACAATCTGAATGTAAAAAGTACTGGTGGAACAGAATTCAATGTATTTGCGACTCACATTTAACTCGTCTTCCTTTATACTTCCTCTTATTTAGCAAGCTCCCAACCAGGAACACGTTAGTTGGCTGGGCTTACCAAGGCAGCATGGGGAGCAACGATCATGTGGCCAAGAGGGAGGAAGAGGAGTGGGCCTGTCAACTCTGCACTCTGATCAACCAGCCTATGAGCAAGGCCTGTGATGCCTGCCTGACCCCTAGGCCTGAGCGTGAGTATTCAACTACTCTTATATGGACGAATGTGGTTGTGTCAAACCAATTATAATCACATTTAAGTCTGGTTTTATGTGTGTGTGCAGGTTTCTTGACCCAGAATGAGCCTCCTCCTGGACTAATAAAGCATTCTCAATGTTGAATCTCAATTTAGTTACCCTACCCTTCAGGCCA
Source organism: Oncorhynchus mykiss (assembly GCF_013265735.2). Taxonomy (NCBI): domain Eukaryota; kingdom Metazoa; phylum Chordata; class Actinopteri; order Salmoniformes; family Salmonidae; genus Oncorhynchus; species Oncorhynchus mykiss. The sequence continues at coordinate 17,411,529 of NC_048578.1, forward strand.
AAAATCCAGCTCTAAACTAACAGAATAGAATGTGAATCTGATATTGTTGAATAAAAGAAACAGTTTTCCCACTGTCCTCGTCCCCTCCACAGTCCCCAAAGACAATGCCAGCCCCGAGAGTTCACCCTTCACCAGAGATCTGATCAAGTACCCCTGCAATGCCTTCTCCAAACCACAAGAGGGCCTGAAAGTCAACCGCAGGGCCGCATTCGGGAACACCACCCTGATGTTCACCGACCTCAGCCCAAAGGCGAGCCGCGTCAACTCTCCCCTTCCTCTATCCTCCACCAACAGTCAGTTAAATTCCACAGCAAGAGGTTTAAGTAAACACAATGTCTGCCAGGGAAAAAGAAGTAGTCCAAATTATGCCTCTGGTGGCTGGCAGGACAAAAGCGGGGAGCTCTCCAAAGGGGAATCAACAATGGTCTCCTACAGTCAGCCGCACAAGAAAATGAGAATTGATCACAGTCCCTTTTCTGTCAGTAACAAACCTCAAAACGGAACCCACCATAATTTGAGGTGAGTGAATGGTGGTGCTTTCGTATTCATAAGTAAAATATTATAACAAGGTAGTTTGACTTTTGTGTGGGTAACTGGGATGGAAAAGCCTCCTGCTCTCTGTACTTTACAGAATAGTTGATTAGTGACCATACTGTACGTGTTGCTCCGCTCAGTGAGCCCAGAATGTAGGTCAGTGTGCTGAATAAAATGTTCACAGAAACTGTTGTATGCCAGCTAATGCATGTGGAATGGTTTAAATTCAAAGATGTTATCAAGTGTAGCGATAATTAAACATACTCAATTTAAATTAACAGCTGATCCTTTGACAGTGAATGTTATACCATTTATCTAACAAGAATACTTTTCTCCACCTGTCAGTCCCCCTCAAAACAATGCACCAAGTGGAAGTACACAGACCCAGTCCCCTCCCAGCAACCCTTGCTGTGTGTCCCATGGGCGGCCCAGTGTGCTCCGATTGGTCACCAAGCAGGGGGACAACAAAGGAAGACAGTTCTACACCTGCTCGCTCCCCAGGGAGACACAGTGCAAATTTTTTGAGGTAAGAATTATGGTGGAATTGGTCTACATGTCCATTAGCAAAAGTAGATATGTGTTTGTACATCCTGATTTACAGACATGGAAGACAGACTGACCAGGAAAAACTGGTGCCTCAGAATGACTGTATTCTCTCTTATGTCCTTAGTGGGCTGATACACACTTTCCATTCTGTAACCATGCAAAACGCTGCCTGATGAGGACTGTACTCAAACTAGGACCAAACAACGGCCGCAACTTTTACGTATGCAGTTTTCCAAAGGGCAAGCAGTGTGATTTCTTCCAGTGGGCAGAAAATGGTCCAGGAATCTCCATCCTTCCTGGTTGCTGATGAGAGGAAAGGGGCAAGATACAAAGACAAGAACTGTTTTGAACATCACTGCTTTTTGTACTGCTATTGATCCATTTTAGTGTAAAATGTTTTAATTAATCAATGTATCACTTAAGTTCTTAAGCTTCACCCTTGTTATAATATTAAAATCCATCACTGTCATTAAATAAATAATTGATCGCTTTCAATATAAACCATGGCTGTCATTTGAAATGTTATGAACTGCACAGCTTTTTGTATTATGAGTTTATTCATAAAATGTGAACTATTTCTGTATTTATGAAAACATTCAAACAGTTTAGATTAAAATCCATGGCTCATAAGACAAGTATTGATTGTCATAATTGATAGTGGCACAAGGGGTACACATTACCTCAAATTAACATTGAATAGTTTTAAAAACAGTCAACTGATTGTAAAAGTGGAGATTTGGTATTTGAGTTGTACACCACAAAAGGAAATTTAGAGAAGCCAGGAACTTTGTTGCATGCAGCACCTTAGAAGACAGAACAATGGGTCAGCATTACATTTATCATAGTATTTATTATGACCATTGTAACCATAACTGGGTTCATCTAGAGAACTCACCATAGTGGCCTGTTGTGTTGGCACAGATGACAGCCCCAAAGAACCCTGGGTAATGTATCTTGATCCTGGAGATGGATGTCTTACAAGCAGTGGATGGATCTGTTCCTGTCTTCATTAGCTCAACAGCCAGGTAACTGCATTTGTAAACAAATTAAACACATTTCATTAGTATCTGGTTTTGGCATCTAGCACGTTTAGCGATGATAAGCCGTTTGCTAATCCTTAAAATATTGAATGTCAGCTGTGACTAAAAAGTACACCCAAATGTAGACAAAGCAGAAATGTGAGTCTTATCTGGGGTGTAATTCAGTGATGTAAAACGTTCTGAGCATTGCAGATAGAAATATAATGAATAGAGTTGACATGACACGAGCTGACACTTCTATGACGATCATATTTTGTCTACGCCATATGTTTCTATCTGAACGTTCTTTAACGTTACATCCTTCCGAACATCTCTGCTAGAAGCCTGGATGGATACCTAGGTAGGAAGCGCATCATGACATCTCCATCTCCCGTTGCTGCCGCACCCCCTGCGGTGCTGTCGGCATAGGACCCTGCTCCAGCGATGGGAGAGTCCCCTACACGCCTACAGGACAAATCAAGGAGATGTACAGGTATACTCATCGTCAATATTCATTATATACAGTACCAGTTAAGTTTGGACACACCTACTCATTCAAGGGTTTTCTACATTGTGGACTGCCAAGAGTGTGCAAAGCTGTCATCAAGACAAAGGGTGGCTACTTTGAAGAATCTCAAATAGAAAATATTTAGATTTGACACTTTTTTGGTTACTACATGATTCCATATGTGTTATTTCATAGTTTTGATGTCTTCACTATTATTCTACAATGTAGAAAATAGTAAAAATAAAGAAAAATCCTTGAATGAGTTGTGTCCAACCTTTTTTTTTTTCTCTTAAATTTTTTTTATTATCCACCTAGCTGAGAGGCTGCTTTTTTTTGTGTGTGTGTGTGTCCAAACTTTTGACTAGTACTGTACCAGTGCCTTTGGAAAGTATTCAGACCCCTTGACTTTTTCCACATTTGTTATGTTACAGCCTTATTCTAAAATTGATTAAAAATATATAATCCTCAGCAATTTACACACAATACCCCATAATGACAAAGCGAAAACAGGTTAGACATTTTTGCAAATGTATTAAAAATAAATATCAAATACCTTATTTACATAAGTATTCAGACCCTTTGCTATGAGTCTTGAAGTTGAGCTCCGGTGCATCCTGTTTCCATTGATCATCCTTGAGATGTTTCTACAACTTGATTGGAGTCCACCTGTGGTAAATGTCTATATAAGGTCCAACAGTTGACAGTGCATGTCAGAGCAAAAACCAAACCATGTGGTCGAAGGAATTGTCCATAGCGCTCCGAGACAGGATTGTGTCGAGGCACAGGTCTGGGAAAGGGTGCGAAAACATTTCTGCAGCATTGAAGGTCCCCAAGAACACAGTGGCCTCCATGATTCTTAAATGGAAGAAGTTTGGAAGAACCAAGACTCTTCCTAGAGCTGGCCACCTGGTCAAACTGAGCAATCGGGGGAGAAGGGCGTTGGTCATGGAGGTGACCTAGAATGTGGTGGTCACTCTGACAGAGCTCTAGAGTTCTTCTGTGGAGATGGGAGAACCTTTCAGAAGAACAATCATCTCTGCAGCACTCCACCAATCAGGCCTTTATGGTAGTGGCCAGACGGAGGCCACTTTTCAGTAAAAGGCACATGACAAGCTGCTTGGAGTTTGCCTAAAGGCACCTAAAGACTCTCAGACCATGAGAAACAAGATTCTCTGGTCTGATGAAACCAAGAATGAACTATTTGGTCTAAATTCCAAGTGTCACGTCTGGAGGAAACCTGGCACCATCCCTACGGTGAAGCATGGTGGTGGCAGCAGCAACATTCTGTGGGCATGTTTTTCAGTCTGGGAGACTAGTTAGGATTGAGACAAAGATGAACGGAGCAAAGTACAGAGCGATCCTTGATGAAAACCTGCTCCAGAGCGCTCAGGACCTCAGACTGGGTTGAAGGTTCACCTTCCAACAGGACAACGACCCTAAGCACACAGCCAAGACAACGCAGGAGTGGCTTCGGGACAAGTATCTGAATGTCCTTGAGTGGCCCAGCCAGAGCCCGGACATGAACCCGATTTGAACATCTCTGGAGAGACCTGAAAATAGCTGTGCATCAACACTCTCCATCCAACCTGACAGAGCTTGAGAGTATCTGCAGAGAAGAATGGGAGAAACTCCCCAAATACAGGTGTGCCAAGCTTGTAGCATCATACCCAAGAAGACTCAAGACTGTAATCGCTGCCAAAAGTGCTTCAACAAAGTATAGCTTAAAGGGTCTGAATACTTATGTAAATGTTATATTTAAGTTGTTTAATTTTTAATAAATTAGCAAACATTTCTAAAAACCTGTTTTTGCTTTGTAACTATGGGGTATTGTGAGTAGATGAAGGAAAAAAACAATTTAATCAATTTTACAATAAGGCTGTAAACGTTACAAAAGTCAAGGGGTCTGAATACTTTCTGAAGGCACTTTAATTTTAAACAAGACATGCATACCCCGGGACCTTATGGTTCGCTCCATTGGTTGATGTTCCTGCTGCAACTTGGCCATCTTTACCAATCACAATCATCCCTAATGTCAGGAAAAGGTACACAATATTAAATGTACAATTCAAAGTTGACTATCGACCTCTACAAAACAATTAATTAATTTAATGAACTATACCAATAGTGTCATGTGCATGTATATCAATCTGTCGTTTTCTCTTTTGCCTCAGTGTGGCTCCAGGTTTGTATGGTCCACAGTATTGTGAAGGATCTGGGGAAACGTTCTGTTGATAATTAAAGGGGAAAGATTAGTCAACATCAATTTGGGTTAAGACTGTTCTATCACAGCAGCCATAGACAAATAACACATTAGGTTGTTTGTGAATATATCCACAGTTCTGTAAAGGATTTTTTTTTATTTGATTTTTTTTTGTCATTTAGCAGATGCTCTTATCCAGAGCGACTTGCAGTAAAGCAAAGAGAAGGCTTCCAATTTAATGAAGATATTTTCTACTTCAACCAGCACACTACCTAAGCACCTTAATCTTTTGGCTATGGTTACCCAGCTCAATAGTAATTTAAGCAGCCGGTAGCCCAATATGCATAAGCATTGTATTGTCTACAGGGCTTTGGTTGTGCCAATGGTAACAGCATGTTGGGATAAACAATAGTCTCTTTCATACGTCCCCTAATGCATTATTCATAACATGGATGTCCATTTAATTCATTACTTTTTCAAACATGGTGATATCCTTACATTTTTTCAGTACAGTATAAATCAATATGATTATGGAAGCCTGCATGCATCTTCCATACAAGATAATGACAGACCAAAGCTATATTAGAAAACACACACCTTGCGATAATTGGGTTGGCAGTTGTCCTTCAACCACTGTGTGAAAATGCTGATAGATTTGTTGGTTGTAAGGTCTTCTGCAGTGAAGCCCATGTTCTCAGCAAAGACTGATGCTGTGTTGAACATGGTAGTGGGGTTAAAAATAACAATATAGGGTCAAAAGCAGCAAACAGCAATACAATGTACTACTAACTGTATATGATGGAATGGTTAGCTGTAGGAGGCTACTGTATGTTAAAAGATATGTGATGAGTTACATGCAAAAGGAGTCATGTTTTTGCTGTGTCTGTCCCCTTAGCAAATAAAAGCCTATTTTGAATCCTGCAATACCTGACTCGCCCACCAGTAGTGTGTGGTCGGTGCGTTCCATCACGGCTCTGGCCACCCCAATTGCATTCTTGATTCTGCGTAGGTCTCCTACAGCGCCCACCTCCATTGTATTACTGCATCCACACAAAACCAGGAAACCTTTAATGAAGAACATTAATAATATTTCCAAAAAATAACTTAATTAAACATTGTATTGACTGAAATGGGATCAATTGGTTTTAGACACCCCTAAGCCCTACTCTAATGACTAGTTAGTGGGTATGACTTGCCCGTTCATGATCATGGCATCCAGGGTGGTCTCTCCTCTCTCATCTGGGCTCCCTCCAAACCCCACACTGCCATCACACTGGTCAGCCTCGCAGCGGGCACAGCCCTTCTCCACGGCATCCAGCACAGAGCCCCCAGCCTGCAGAGCAGTCCACGCTTTAAGAGAGAGAGTCACAGACAGACAGATGAGTGTTTGACTTTGCAATATTCTTACTGTCTTGCTACATTCTAGGAATAAGTCTACACGTGAAAATATGCTCTATAAAAAATCAATGGATGTGCCTCCCGATTCACCAATTCAACATGAATGGGTCCCAAGAGCATCATTTGTACATACAATAATATGTTGGTTCCCACGCAACCCTCACAATATATAGCAGAGGTAGAACCTAGAAGCACACAATATTTAACTTTTTCACAGTATTTAGACATGATTTTGGTCACATATTATCAGAGTGCCAGACGGTACAGTCCCAATCCTGCCAGATAACATGACCATCTCAAGGGATTGCCCATAAAAAGGAATAGGCCTAGGCTGCCAAAGAACCATTTGGTCAATGATCCCCCCCCAGTTGCCAAGGATTAGTATGCCAACTGGTGATATTTCGACAGCTTGGATTGTCCACATCAACTCAGAAAATAAAATCGAAATATTTTAGAGGGCCACATTCATCTCTTGGGCTGGCAGGACAGATCTAACTAGCTAACTTCATGAATGTCTTTCTTACAATGTATCATTTGATAAAGTTGTATCAAAATTGATAACTTATTTGCAACAATAAGAACAAAATGATAGAATATAGTTACCTGCCGCTGTAGCATGCTCGAATTGCCATGTGTTTATAACAAGAGGCAATGTTGCGTGACCAAATGGCAACAAAAACATCAATATAAAACACAGATGCATTTTGACAAAAGTTTTGCAAAATAAATAACGTTAGCTTTCAGTTTCAACTGCAATTTTTTTCCAGAACATGTTAATTGCAAGTGATTTTTTTAACGGTCCACAGTATTTCGAAAATATACGAGGCGTTTTGAAATTAGTTGGTTAAAAATAAACCTAGCTTTCATGAAGAATTTCACTAAGAATGAACGTTCATTTTTCGACTTCCTTGTTTTGGCACATGACTAGTGGGCAGGCTTTTCATTAAAGGGCCAGTGTATCTTTTCAGTGCAATGCATATGTTGAAATACAGCTTCATGCTCTGCATTGCTTTTCTGCAATTGCATGGAACTTGATAAAGTGAACAATAAAAAATACCATGTTTGCTGCGCTCATTATGCCAACGCTTATCTAAATTCAGATCACACATGTTAACTCATTCACAACTGTAGCCTAGCAATAAATCTGTGAAATAGAAATGGACTGACTCCATCCATTTAAAATAGGTTCACGATTAATGTTAGTTGCGGGAGATATTGGATTCAACGTTTTGCTAGACCTGAAAACAGTGGATTTAATTTGATCTTCTCATCTCAAACAAAAGAAGACAAAAGCACAGGCTACACAGGGAAAGTAACAAAACAATCAAGTCTAACCTTGAGAAGTGAACCTTAGTAGTGTGTCATCCTTTACATTATTCATTTGGAAAATACAATTTTCACTGATATTTTATTCATTGGTTAGTCCTTAAACATGGCATGACATACAGTGATTGTTACAAGGTGTCTGTTGGGGAACAATGAAGAGAGAATATATGGAGTATAACTTGTTCTGTGTTATTGATCAAAATGAAAGAGCAGAGGCTAAAAGGATTGCCCTTATAGGATATAACTTCGTCAATCACACATGCCCTTTGTGATACAATTTTCACAATGTCCTCCACAGCTTTTCAATAAACAATGTCCCTATAGTTGTGTAGAATAAGCATCACAGCTCAATCCTATGAATAAATGTTGCATGTCAGCATAAAAGACAGTGAGAAAGGACACCACGTGCACATACTGTATGAGTCTATAGTCTCATAAGAAGACATAAAATATCATGCATGCTTATAGCATGTGAAATCATTTGGGCTGTCGGTCAATTCAAATGGGTGATTTTTTTTTTTTTTCCCTATTCGTTGATTACTAATACCAATGAATCCGATACAAGGAGTTAGTGATCCTGACCTTTGTTGTGTGCTGTAGCCCGAGTAAGCAATAATTAGCCCTCTTGTCAGTCAAGTGTTGACTTCTTATGTGACATACATTTTACTTGTGGGGTTTGAAGGGAGCTAATGATCTAATCGTTATTGAATGGTCATGTTAAAGGCATTGGTTAAACATTTATGATTCAACTGATTCATCTTTTTTTTTATCAGTTGTTGACTGAACCATTAGTTGATTGGCCTGAATAATCCATTAATAGCGTATAGCTGTATGCACACTATAGCAGTTTATGGTTGAGACACTGAACTTGTCAAACTTGTCAAATTGAATTGCAAGGCCTAATAATGATGTGTTTTATTGCTCTGCCTTTACAGTGTTGGCTAATACAAAAAAAAGTTGTGCAAATCACCAACTCATGAATTTGATATGGACCCTAAAAGCCACAAGTTATCGAGGTGGTGGTAGTGGTGTACCACTGTTTTTCATGTAACATTTTTTTTTACAACTTCACCTTTGCAGCATTCACTTTGTAAAGGACCATGGGATCACAATTGAGGTGAGATAACAGGCGATAATAGCGCAAAAGAAAAATCATGATAGGGTTCAGCTCATGTCATGAAAAACTTGAGAGCGAGATCATTAACTACACTTTTTGTCTTGAAAGGAACTTTGCAAATAGTTAATGTTTCTATTTAAAACATGTTAAATCCTCCCAATTTGTCTCATGACCATAGGGACTAAGAAGAGTTCCATGATTAGCCACTCTTCAGATGATTAAATATAGCTCGGAATAAACTTTTTGTATTTTTTATTTTTTAACTCTAAGCAACACCAAAGTCAGTTGGTTCCATTTGGAGCAAAATCATTGAATGTGAAACAGATGGTAGAGAGATTTGTCAAGAGACCTGGCTTTGCAACACATGCGCAGTGAAGAGATTCATGGGTAGCGATTTTAAAGGTCCGATAAAAGACCAGCAGTGTTTCAAAGCAAGCAAATGGAGTAAGACGCCAGCTAGGTAAACAGCGATAGCAGCTGCCCGACCAGAAGAAGAAAAAAACGTTCTTTTAAACGGCTGGCATTGGAATAAGCGTGGAGCACAACAGATCTGCCTTCAATGGAATTAAAATGCAAATAAACAAAGCATTGATTATTGAAGTATTCCCACAAGAAATGATATTGCTATTTGGTGAAGGTGACGTGACGATAATAAGGATGGTAGGCACTTTTCCACATTTTTATCTGTCAAACAATGCCAATAAAATCCTAATTGCGGGGGTAATTACAAAAATGATTTATTCAGAGTTCAGTGGCCAACTTGGCAGTCTCTTTGTTGTATTTCTTTGCCGATTTGGATGAAGTACAGATAATAATTTCTTGTATTTCTGCAACTTACGAATGAAAAGTATTTTCTTTACACGTTTCATTGAAAACTAACATTTTATCTTTATCTTTTATTTCAAAAAAGTTAGATGATTTTAAATCAATCCAGACTTAGATCTGTATAAACATTAAGTATATCTGTTTGTATCTTTGTCAACAATGTGTATTTGTCACATTACCTAGCTTGACAGTTAATATTTAAAATAAGTCAAATGTCCATTGCTGTATTACCAAAAGTTGGCCAATTTCTAACTATCATTAAAAAAGTGAAGCACTTGTGAAGAGCAAACCAATAGCTTATTTATTCATTTTTATATCAATCTAGTTCGGTAATGCAATAGCCTCAGTGAAAAAAAATGCACTAAAAACCTGATAGGTAAACTTAAATATGTATATTTAAAAAATGTATTCTAAAATGGCTCAACTGGAGCACCAAGATAATGCTAGCTACACTCACACTTTGTCCGACACTTTTTATTAAAGAAATCCATGAGAAACATTTTTTATTATGAGTTGAATATCAAATTGTATTTTATTTGTAATATCAAAGAGTCATTATAAACTTTAATTTGGCACTGTTTTTGAAACAAACATTCACTGAAATATAAGCATACAAAATGCACCCAAAGACAAAACATTTCACTTGAAATGTTCCTTTAGGAAACTACAATAACATCAGTGGATTAGGTGCATTTCTGCTCAGCCAAGCACCCTTTTCAAGAAGCTTAGGAACCTTATGTATGGATATTTCCTTGTGCTTTTCATTGCGATTTGAATGCGTTAAATCCTTCCAATAGCCTTGCATTCGAGGCTACTCAAGCAGATCTCAATGTTTGCTTTTGGTTGAAGCATTTAAGAACTGAGACGGATTCAAAGGTTTGTTTCTGGACACAGGCTAGGACAGGCAACGCTTTGTCACATTTCAAACAAAATGTTTAACAGGGGAGGGACGGGTCCATCAATATTTATTATGCAAGGCAAATCAACATTTCTCTTAGTCTTATGGTGTTTTTTAATCAGCCAAAATCTTTAAAAATATGTAAACGATATATACCTTTAAAAGTAATTTCACATCATGCATTAACGAATGGAATGTAAAGCAGATTACTCAAAAGGGGCATGAGCAAAACTGTTCAAAGCACTTAATTATCATTCTATTGTGGGCTTATGTATGTACCCCAAACTTATAACGCTCACAATATCCATAGAGATTCAACATTTGCAATGACCTCTTTTTCAGCTCTGTCAGCAGTTGTGTACAATCTAGTAATACATTCAGAGACTGGCTTAGAGGCAAGATATATATATATAACTTAAGGCTGTTAATGCTGTGTGTAATGTATTTTGTTGTGTACTCTCCAGTTACATTGACTGACTCTTGGAATGGCCTAGTGTGTTGTTTCTCAGAGGTTGCTGCTGTCACAACTGGGGAATGTGAACTGCTTAACATTGCAATTGATACAAGGCAGATGCCAAGGTGGACTAGAATGGCTCCTTGGAATCTGCAAGTGGAAGGACCAACATTTTGTGAAGTGAAAGGTAAATTCAGACTGTGCTGTCTTTTTCTTCTTCTGACTAGAACGTTAAGGTACTCAGTGCCAATATCAATCATGCATCAGTAGCTGATTGACCAATAATTATTAAAGATTCAGAATGTATGCTATGAGAACAAGATGTGAAGTATGTTATTTTGGCTCAGACTAGAGTGTACAGTACATCCAACACAATGTAATGACCTATAGATCCAGTGGATGGGGCTGAAGTGGAACCTCTCCATCATATTACCCTACATGATGAACAATGATTGTAAAAATCCTTTGAATCAACAGCATTGATTGATCCACAGGAATTACTGTTCTTGTTACTCACGTGCAATCAAAAATATAAAGTAATTGATATTTTGTTTATTTTTGGAAATAGTGCTTGTGAATGAACATGAATGGAAAACATAATTCAAAACGTTTGATGATATTTTGTACTTTATACCAGGTTACTTCTTCTAAAGCTTTTCTCCCAAAATCTTCAGTGTACCAGATCAACATTTGGCAAAAGGTGCGTCCCAAGACAAATTCAAAGCAGTTTGAATGCTATTTCAAGAAGAGGAAGAATACGAATGCCATTGGTAAGTATCACAAAACCTCAGGTATTCCTCTTGAGATTTAAATTCCTCTTCACACACAAGAGAGCAGGAAGAGCCTCTATCCTAGCTTTGGCAACCGTATGAAGTATCTTCCTTTGCCTGTTCTTTTCTCTACTGCCTGTGCAGCTGTGATAAGACACTAGTTGTATCAGCGGAGAGGTCGCGGCGACTACCCGGGGTGTGGTGTTATGCTTTCGATGGAGTCACTGATGAACTGTTTACTCTAAATGGTAATGATGTGCTAGGGGGAGCACCAATCTTTACAGAAAGCTGTTAGGTGACTAGTGTCAACACAAAAGCCTCTGCCATGCCTGTGTCATGATCCCACTTTAATGAAACAATGAGATAGTAACCCCATGAGAGCAAATAGGTTTGTTTGTGATACTATTGGCATTAAGTGTTTTGAGTGTTACATTTCCTGTAGCTAGCACTAAGGTAGCAAGCAAACATTGTGGATCTAAACACGTTTCAGGTAACTGTGCCTATCCTATCTTCAACAGTCCACTGATCTGAAAGAGGTGAACGTGGTGGGAGGCCACTATTTTACATGTTGGAATTGCAGCCATACATTGTAACCATGCAAATGCACATAGCTGAGTGAAGTATGTGGGCTATGATCAGCTCAATCTAACAGTGATAGTCAGTTCATATTCAGAAGATATTTCCTAGGAAAAATAAAGCAGTATCAATTGAAGTCTCCTTTTCTCTCCACTGCAATCTTATTTCCTTACCTGCTTTGAATTCCCTTGCAGCTCTTTAGACTTTGACAACACCAGACAAAATCCAATTTATCTTGTTTTCATTTGTACACAAATAAGAAGTGTTCAAAAACATAAAAGGTGCAGTACCAAAATACGCCAAGGTACAACCAGGTGATATTACCGATGTAAATATTGACTCACACTATACAATTTAAACACCTATCCTAGATGTTATATACACAGACTCGGTCTATAAATTATAAACACCTTTCCTAGAGGTTATTTCCACATGATATAAAATGGCTTAGCAATGCCAGTCTGTATTAAATGTGTTTGTGTTGTAAGGTACACTTCAGGGAATCAATTCAGTCAATCAAATGCCAAATTAATTAGATCTTGTTTTCTGATTACTGACCACATTACATTTTTCTTTGAGGTAAACATGCAGAATGATATTTGCAGTTAATTAAAATAAATTGTATGAACTAGATTAATTGCGTTTGAATTAGATGGTCAATCTGTACACCAAATTTCTAATTTCAATTGTTTAGTGGGCAATAGCTCCCAATCAGTATTGGACACCTCCTTTCACTCCTGGGTGGAGATGGAAACTTAACAACCGACAGCATACACTCATTTGTGTTCTAAAGATTTAAGAGCACCAAAACCAATTCAATTAAAGGGACATTTATTCCAAGGCAATAGAAAAGGTCCCAGAACCGCTGAGAGTATTGTAGAAAAAAGTCTTATTGACCTGGATTCAAATGAAGCTGTTGTGAGGAAATGGATTTGTTTGTCGAAAAGCGCTGCATGTGTCACTCCAAACAATGAGAGTAAAATAACCACTTTAATTCCTGTGTTCTGTCGTCATCAAAGTGATCAGTGACAGCGTTTTGACTGGCACCTGTTGAGGAATCGATGTAATTGAATACATTTTTGTTCCCCACCATCTGGTTCTCTGTTAAAAACACTGTGAGGACTGATTTAGAAAGCAGCAGCTATGCTAATGTTTTCCTGGTGTTTCCCTGGTGTAAATGTAGCTGTATTACAGTATTGAACGAAACACAATTGTTGTATACATCATTTCCTGTACATCGGAATACTGTGATATCCTGGGACAGCTGATATTGATCTCAATAAGGTATTTAAACACAGATGCTATATCTTTCGCAGTAAAACAGATGTTTTCTAGTACCTAAAACTATGTATCAACTAAGTACAATAATTTCCAGCATTATCTCCCAAAATTATCCAAAAACCAAGATCTCCAAGATTACAGGTTTGTTTTACATTTACCCCTGGTCACACAGAGTACACAATATAGTGTATTACAGTAGGCCTTATGTATTAACAAAATGGAGTAAACATTCGATTTACTAGAGTCACAACAGGATGTTGTCGCATACATCCCAGGGATGCCATGACATTTGGTTCAAATAGTGGAGTTAATTTCCCCCTGAGAGACTTCTTCTAACATCTTTAATTAGGCTAAGAGAGCACTGCACAGTGTAATCAATCCTATCACCCCTGGGGGACTATAGTCTTCATTATGAGGATATGCTTTGAAAAGATGTGTGGCCTTGAAAATACCTTTTGTAAATTGCCCATTTAATTGCAAAATACTTAGAACCTATAGAAGCAGTAATGACTCAAAGCAACCTGGGTACCTATTTTATTATTAAGATCTCATTTACTCCTCATTCAGATTAATCTTACAAGAGTCTTTAAAACATAAACATACAATTGATAAAACAATCACATTTTCACAAGTAAAATTACGTTCCAAACAGCAGACTTATTGACATGTAAAGTAAATAGAAAGTAAGTAGGAAATAATCTAATTGATAATTACTCTGGCAGTCTGAAAAGGGTACAAAGTACATAAACCCTAATCTACAAATGGAACACAATTTGGTTCCATTTGTCTATAACACCACTAACTGCTTAAAGTCAATTAAATACTTTATAAAACCACCTCTGTGACTGACTACTTTTGGTAGTCAAAATCCTAATGTAAAAACAAAATGTTACAAAATGATATATCTTTTTTGTTTTGGTTTGATGGATGCACACAACAGTCCTCATTAGTGGAGCGCTTTGAGAAAGGGTGATGAAGCCTCTGTTGAATGCCATGAGACTATTGGGATAGGTTTTAATTTATCTAGCACAGAGATTCTTCGCTCTGACAAGAGCAGCAGGGGGTCTTTTGAAAGCAGGGCAGCATTTCAGCACTGCAAAGCTTTGGAAGTATCTCCCTAAAGTGGGTCTGGAATCAAAAGCCAGGGCTAATAGGCTACTCCTCGCGCGTTACAGCCTTAGACAGGCAATGTGAACCAGACTGGTTCCAGAACATTCATTTATTCATTGGCTGCTTCTTGTTAGGTACATGTCCAGACATGATAGCAACACATGGAAGTGTGGACAGAGAAATATGTTTGCTTTGTCAAACCATCATTACATTTACATTTGAGTAATTTAGCTGGCGCTTTTATCCAGAGCGACTTACAGGAGCAGTTAGGGTCAAGTGCCTTGCTCAAGAGTACACTAACAGATCTTTAACCTAGTTGGCTCGAACCAGCAACCTTTAGGTTACTGGGCCAACGCTCTTAACCGCTAGGCTTCCTGCCACCGTGTAAGGATCACTCTTACACGGTCCTCCTGATTGTCAAATTTTCATTGCTTTCGTCTTGGTGGAAAGGGTCGCCAATTAACAACTGGGTGCTGTGAGATATTCCTTGCAACTGCTCGTTGAGCAACAAAGATGTTCTCTTCCTGTTCATATGCTCAAGGTGGCAAAGGTCCAGACAATATTAAACCAACACTCACGCAAAACATAAATAGCAGATCTACAGAGACACAGCATCATAATGATGCCCAAGTCTAAGGATGTGTTTTTAAATGCTTATCTCTGTAAAGAACGAGATGGTATTGAAGTAGTTTTATGTAGAGTGTGTACCGACGAAACCGGGGGAAATGGCACCGATGTCGACATTTCCACTAATGGCAAATGTATCTTAGAAGCACGTCTCCAGAGATGCAAGACTAATTTACAAGTTGTGCATATAAACAAATGGTTAACTGAAAGAACAGTGACTGTGTCTTGGTAATTGTTAGTGTGAGGGATAAGTGAAGTTGTAATGAACATCGTCAGTACCTTATGTTAGATATGACAAGTGAGCTCTTATTTACTGTAACAAGACAAGCAGCTGCGGTAAGTCAGGGCATCATTACCACTCTCTGGGCATTGTGCTCTTACTTCAGCTGAAATGTGCAGTCCATACAATAAAAACTTTATTATAATATTTGTTGGATATGTGATGATGGCAATTGCATCGATATAATGTCAAGCGAATGCTACACCTGCTCAAATTTCAACTTGAACAGTTTTCTATCCTCAGATTGTGCAGCATTGTTATGTTTGCAAATATTAAAATAGCCACGGTATCGGTCATTTCTGCAGACAGACGCTGGTGGGCTTATGGGAAATTGATACAGGGATGGCCTTGGGTAAATTCTGGCAAATGCCAGACAGACTGGTCCATTTTCAGTTGAAAAGCTGTAGCGATAGCATTGGCCCGTAAGGACCTATTTTAAGTTGGTCCATCCTTAGCCCAGTGGACCAATCTAAATTGTTTTTGTTGTTGTTGTTGCAAAATGATAATTATTTGGCTTCGAGGAGAAAAACGGGACTGTGTGGGCCCCCCCCCCCCAAAAAAAAAAAATGGGCCAGTGTGTTAGAAATGCCCACGCTGATTCTGGTCCCAGGCCGTCCCTGAATTGATGCATCCACACACGGACCATGACATCAGATGCTGATTCGAGCCAAAAAGTGCTGAAATGTAAGCCTTGTTGTGTCCTTGTCAACAACTTGGGTAACAAGTGAATGGAAATTGTTTTTAACGGAATCAGGTAATCATTACTAAATGAATTTGCTCTGGGACCAAGGATATAAGTGGGATAAATATATATCTCTGAAATGAAAACAAATGTCACTTATATAATGAAAGGCCGAATGCGTATTGATTTTTGAGGTTACGCTCTTTCGATGCCTTTCATCGGTGGCCTGTTAAAATTATGAGTTTTCAATTTGGCATCTGTTTATGGTGAGCTGTCAACAATTACTGTACATGCAACTATCAATAATGTTTTTGTTGTTGTCCTGGACATATGTAAATTACTTTATTGAGTGATTGAATAATTCTGTGAATGATTAACATTAACCATCCCTAGTAGGCTACTTTCTACTCAAATTACCACTACTACTACCATCATCATCATCATCATCAAAACCATTGCTAACATTATCCTCATATCATCTTTAAAACTACTAGCATCATCATCACCAAAACCATCGCTATCACCTTCGCCATCACCAGCATCGTCAGACATTAACACAATAATGATTAATTTCCCCACGCTTAAAGACAATGTTCATTATTCCAATAACAGATGGACCCTGTTAACTGCACATGGCTGATGAGTGTTGAAGTGTCAGCTTCAGCTTGGGAAACAGCTGGGAGGACACGGCCTTGTGTTTTGGAGCTGGTCTGCACTCTTCAATTATTCAGCCCTCACAGCTGTCTCATAGCAGGCTGACTCAAGCTCTCTGGCCCCTTATAGCTCTCATAGCCTTCATTTCATACTAGTTTGAGTTGTACTTGCCAGGACGCATTGTAAATGGACTCCTCACAGCGCTGTAATTAATGAATTAATATCAATGCCTCAAGCGCTTGACCCCAGAAGCCGAAACATTAATATAGCCTAACGTTCTTCTTCTTCGAAAAAAGATAATAACCTCACTCCGTCTCCCTCCCAATGAAGTCATTTACTACCCACTGGGCACACTACGTCCTTTCAACGTGGATAATTGGGTAGTATTTGGTTGAGACGTTGATCAATCAGATTACAAGCTATATTTGCCGACTCAAAAAGACAGCCAAAAGTCAGTTGAATTTCCAATGTGTTATCACTATGCTTTCAACCATCTAAAAGCACAACCAAATTCCAATGGAAAAATAATGATTTTTGGTTAAGTTGTCGCCCAAAATGTCTATCACTGCGCTTTCAACCATTTAAAAGCACAGCAAAGTTCAAATGGGAATACAATGTCAGATATTTTGTTTATTTACACAACAAATTGTGATATCACTGTTCATCTAATAGCACAACCACATCACCTGGGTTGCAGATGAGATTACATTAAAAGTACATGGTGCAAGTGATCAATGCTGTTTGAGATTCTTCGCAGATTATTACAGCAATTGTGAAGATTTTCACAGACCTATGATGACCTATGCACACTATCTTGAACATGCAGCATTTATATGATTTCATAAGAAGACATTTATAGTTACAGTGGATATGTTACTCATTTTAAGGTTGACTGTTACATTAGTTTGTAAAATAGCCATAATGAGGTCTAAGAACACGGGACTGGGGTTAACATATGGAATTGTTATAGGATGGTCATACCAAGGATCAGTTAGCTATTAATAATATTGGATGAAACATTGAATTTGGACTTACTGCTATTAGCCCATACAAACACTTTGAATAACAATTTAATACATGGCAAACATAGTCAAATAATAAAAGTTTCTGTCCTACAGTGTCTTCGAAAAGTATTTAGACCTCTGACTTTTTCCACATTTTGTTATATTACAGCTTTATTCTACAATGGATTAAATAAAAATATACAATCCTCAGCAATCTACACACTATACCCCATAATGACAAAGCGAAAAATTTTAGCAAATGTATTCAAAACAGAAATACCTTATATACATAATTATTCAGACCCTTTGCTGTGAGACTCGTTATTGAGCTCCGGTGCACCCTGTTTCATCCTTGAAATATTCCTACAACTTGATTGGAGTCCACCTTTGGTAAATTCCAATGATTGGACATGATTTGGAAAGGTCCACAATTGTCTATAAAAGGTCCCACAGTTGACAGTGCATGTCACAGCAAAAACCAAGCCATGAGGTCGAAGGATTTTTTTTCTTCCCATGTACATATTCTTATTCATTCCTTTACACTTGTGTGTATAAAGTAGTTGTTGTGAAATTGTTAGGTTAGATTACTCGTTGGATATTACTGCATTGTCGGAACTAGAAGCACAAGCATTTCGCTACACTCGCATTAACATCTGCTAACCATGTGTATGTGACAAATAAAATGTGATTCGATTTAGAGCTGTCGAGGCACAGATCTGGGGAAGGGTACTAAAAAAATGTCTGCAGCATTTGAGGTCGCAAATAATACAGTGCCCTCCATCATTCTTAAATGGAAAAAGTTTGGAACCATCAAGACTCTTCATAGAGTTGGCCACCCAGCCAAACTGAGAAATCATGGTTAGCAGATGTTATTGTGAGTGTAGCGAAATGCTTGTGCTTCTAGTTCCAACAGTGCAGCAATATCTAACAAGTAATTTCTAATAATTCCAAAACTACCTAATACACCCAAATATAAGTAAAGGAATGGAATAAGAATATATAAATATATGGATGGGCAATTTCAGAGCACATAGGCTAAGATACAATCGATAGTATAGAATACAGTATATACATATGAGATTAGTAATGCTGGATATGTAAACATGATTAAAGTGATTAAATTATTAATGTGAATAGTGTTCCATTCATTAAGGTGGCCAATGATTTCAAGTCTGTATGTAGGCAGCAGCCTCTCTGTGAAAACCTGCTCCAGAGCGCTCAGGACCTCAGACTGGGGCTAAGGTTCACCTTCCAACAGGACAACAACCCTAAGTACACAGCCAAGACAACGCAGGAGTGGCTTCGGGACAAGTCTTTGAATGTCATTGAATGGCCCAGCCAGAGCCCGGACTTGAACCCAATCGAATATCTCTGGAGAGACCTGAAAATAGCTGTGCAGCAATGCATTCCATCAAACCTGACAGAGCTTGACAGGATCTGCAGAGAAGAATGGGAGAAACTCCCCAAATAGAGGTAGGTGTGTGTGTGTGTGTGTGTGTGTGTGTGTGTGTGTGTGTGTGTGTGTGTGTGTGTGTGTGTGTGTGTGTGTGTGTGTGTGTGTGTGTGTGTGTGTGTGTGTGTACCATTCAGAGGGTGAATGGGCAAGCCAAAATATTTAAGTGCTTTTGAACAGGGTATGGTAATAGGTTCCAGGCGCACCAGTTTGAGTGTGTCAAGAACTGCAACGCTGCTGTGGTTTTCACACTCAACAGTTTCCTGTGTGTATCAAGAATGTTCCATCACCCAAAGGACATCCAGCCAACTTGGCACAAGTGTGGGATGCTTTGGAGTCAACAAGGGCCAGCATCCCTGTGGAACGCTTTTGACACCATGTAAAGTCCATGCCCCAATGAATTGAGGCTATTCTGAAGGCGAAAGGCGATGCAACTCAACATTAGGAAGGTATTTCTAATGTTTGTACACACAGTGTATATTTCTCTGTTTATGAGTGGAAATACTTAGGAATAGATAGAGGCAGCCCATAGGCAGATGCGGTGGATCGAGACACAGCCCATACACAAAAAAACATCTCTCGCTTAAACAGACAGATTTGATGTATTTTTGTATTATTATGTTAATTAGATTGACACGTGGGTGCAGGTGGCAACTCTAGGGGGTTTTAGGCTATTTACTGTATTACTAAAGTAATATTGAATTGTGTTGGTTGACAACAGAACCAAATACACTATATATACAAAGGTATGTGGACAACTCTTCAAATTGGTTGATTCGACTATTTCAGCCACACCCGTTGCTGACAGGTGTATAAAATTGAGCACACAGCCATGCAATCTCCATAGCCTAACATTGCCAGTATAATGGCCTTACTGAATAGCTCAGTGACTTTCAACGTAGCACCGTCATTGGATGCGTGGCACCGTCATTTTGTCAAATGTCTGCCCTGCTAGATCCCGGTCAACTGTATGTCCTGTTATTGTCAAGTAGAAACATCTAGGTGCAACAATGGGTCAGCCGTGAAGTGGTAGGTCACACAAGCTCACAGAAACACTGAGTGCTGAAGCACGTAGCGTGTAAAAATCGTCTGTCCTCGATTGCAACACTCTCCTGGCATCCGCCATCGGACTCTGGATCAGTGGAAATGCGCTCTTTGGAGTGATGAATCACACTTCAACATCTGTCAGTCCGACAGACGAATATGATTTGTCGGATGCCAGGAGAACGTTACCTGCTTGAATGCTTTGTGACACTTTTAAAGTTTGGTGAAGGACGAATAATGGTCTGGGGCTGTTTTTAATGGTTCGGACTAGGCCCCTTAGTTCCAGTGAGGAGAAATCTTAACTCTACAGCATACAATGATATTCTAGAAGATTCTGTGCTTCCAACTTTGTGGAAACAGTTTGGAGAAGGCTCTTTCCTGTTTCAGCATGACAATGCCCTTGTGCACAAAGCAAGGTCCATTCAGAAATGGTTTGTTGAGATCGGTGTGGAAGAACTTGACTGGCCTGCACAGAGCCCTGACCTCAACCCTATCAAATACCTTTGGGATGAATTGGAACGTCGACTGCGTGTCAGGGCTATTCGCCCAACATCAGTGCCCGACCTCACTAATGCTCTTGTGGCTGAATGGAAGCAATTTCCCGCAGCAATGTTCCAACATCTAGTGGAATGCCTTCCCAGAAGAATGGAGGCTGTTATAGCAGCAAACGGTTGACCAACTCCAAGTTAATGCCCATGAATTTGGAATGAGATGTTCGACGAGCAGGTGTCCACATATTTTTGTTCATGTAGTGTATCAACAAGAGACATATCTACTGCTTAGATAGTTCCGTCTGAGCCACAGGCTTCATCCCATTTTTGAACTTGTATTTTTGTTTGAGATGCAATCATGAATCCAACATATAATTTGTTATCTCATCACAAGTTAATTGGCTATTTATTGTATTTCAAAAGTGATGTTGAATTGTGTTTGGTTGTCATTGCAACCAAACATCAACATTTGAAGGAGATTTATATTCTGTTTGGATTGTTCCATCTGTGCTACTGACTTAGTCTGGCTTTATTTCCAGTTTGCCTACAAATAAAACATTTATACGTTGGATTCACGTCTCCATCTCAACCAAAAATCAAAGTTATAGAATAGGACTAAATCAAATCAAATTTTATTTAAAGTGCATGTTGATATTTGGTTGCGTTGACAACCAAACACAATTCAATATCACTTTTGAAATAAAATAAATAGACTATTAACTTGTGGAGATGTTAACAAATGAAATGTTGGATCAAAATCAAACAGAGCTTGAAACCCTCAGCATATTTAGTTGAATTCTGGGTTTAGTGTATTTTTTTATTTCAATTCTGGTTTGAATTGAAACAATATCTGTTGATGACTTCCCAAATGCTGTATAGGCCTAAATAATTTAATTATGATATATGAATGATAAGGTATGGTCACATTTGATTTGCCCTTTTAAACCTACCCTTTGGAATTACTTGGATAGCATCAGTGAATCTATATAGTTTTTAAGTGGAGTTCTCTCAACAATATTTCACATTGGTAATAGTCATAGACAAATATCATAGCCATGCAGGGCTTGGTTAAAACTCTGGATGGGAGACCAAATGGTAGCTGTAGATAGATCAATTCTCCAGTATGAGGTGCCACCCAGCCTGTTGTTTTTTTTTCTTCTATTCTCATAGTGTATAAAATGTTGAAAATCTGACGTTGTTTAAAGGTACAAATTCAATATATTTTTTACAAGGTTTGTCTATGTTGAAATGTGGTCACCATGATGGCATAATCCTGTGGTTGAAATTTGACCCTCAAAACAACAGTTGATGACTATTTTCAAATCCAATGTATTTTACACGTAAAAATACATTGAACAATTCAATTAGATTAAGAACAACGTTGATTAAACCAGTCCGTGCCCAGTGGGTTGCAGTGCACGAATTGAAGATATTAGTCTATTTTTATCAGACCGTCTCTTTTTTCAAGATATCTTTAATTATTGACTCGTCCCCTGAAGGAAAGTGGTTAAAGACCCGCTCTTTCTCCTCTCAGAGCCTGCCTTGAAGAAAGAAATGGATCTTTGGATGAGCGAGGTGTCCTGGTGAGATGAGTCTAATTATCTCTAAGAAAGCAAGTTGGAAAAGGTTTTTTAATTAGGTCTGACGCTGAATCGGTGCGCTGAGAATTTGTGCATTGTGATGGATGGTGTGCGCATCTCCTTAGTTTCTGCAGATATATTAATAATATGAGGGGGGGTGGAGGGACTCTGGGGGCGGTGCCGGAGGAAGTGGGCGAATGAAGCCCAATCCCATGATTATCATGGGGCAGGTGAGGGAGGGGGAGAGAGAGAGAGAACCCCCGGGCGACTGAGCAGTCCTGTTCCAGCACAGTGGATTGGTTAGCCCGTCTCCACACTTCCCTCTCATCTCAGCAGGGGTCCCAGAGTCGCCAAGCCCTTAATGCCCCTCCTCTTCCCCAAACTCTCCAGCTGCTTCGCGGATAGCATGCAAAATACATAATCAGTAGATAATCACAGTCAACTGCTGTGTTTTGAGTAGGCGGAAGTGGTGCTTCGGGGTGGGTGGAAAGTGTTGTGTTCGAACACAAAATTGAATCATGCAAAATTAGATATGCGTATATGTTATGTAGATATGTGTTTTAGACAATCATGTCACGTGACCTGGATTTAAAATTGTTATTTAAAGCTTGTTTAACAAACTGTCCCCTTTTCTTTTTATGGCAAATGGTCCAGCACCATCCTTAGACAATTGCTTTAATTTTTGGTGTAATTCTCATTTACGTTAAAGGCTTAAAATAAAGGTTAAAATCTAGATCCTGTGACATGATAATCCAAAACACAGGGCCCTAGTTTATGTAGCCTACGTGTGATGTATGTCAAAACAACTATGTATGCAAATTAATCCCAGAACAGAGCATGTGATAATACGATTATATCTACGCTAACTCGATTACAAGCTTGAAAGGCTACTGGAGGTGTGCTTTGGCATTTGAATGCCATCGTAACGCAAACCTTTTTTGGGACAAATTCACACTGTATGAAAAGCCTGGATAGTATTTTCTACAGAAATAAACACGTGTTGAGTCACACAGTTCCTGAGTAATACGCGTACCCAAAAGACTGTGCAAGTGGATGGTCTGAATACGATGAGCTGCTGTATTTATTGCCTTCATATAATTATTAGAGGAGTCCCATCCAAACGGACTATTCATAGGACCTTGGCTTCAGGACCTTGGCTGTATTCAACTAAAAGTTATTATATTCAATTTTGCATTCAATTTGAAGTTTTCCACCTGATCACAGCCTTCCACTGTCTAATTTCCTCAAAGGGTACACACTGGCCTGCACACTGCTCTGAATCCTCACTGAACTCTTGGAAGATGAATGGCAGGGATTGAGTGAGTCCTCGTCCCTTTGATGTGGACTAATGGAGAGACTCTGTTCCACCGCTCTCCTCCGTATTCTCATTGGCTACCGAGACGACTGTGGCAGTGCATTTAGACACCCCATCTGATGGCCATCTGAGAAGCTGGTGTTACAGTTAAGGTTAGTCCAACAAGTTGTGTTCGTTTCATTTTTGTTATTTCTCAATATCCACACTTAAAAAATACATAAATGGATGTGCACACATACACACACAGAGACACTTCAAACGAGACCAAGGCTCATCATCAACAACTGGTAGTCAAAGGGGAATTCAACTGAGGAATAAATCAATGAGAAAGAGGAGACCGTGGTTCCTACTACTCTAAAGGGACATGATGATTTGGTAAGCATATCATATGCTGTGCTACGTATAAGGCCATCCAAAAACATTCAGCCATTTCATGGTCTATTTCTCCCTTGCAGAGTGGATGAAATGGATGACATTCTGCTTTGTCACACTGCCACGGCTCATAGCTTCAGAAGGCCTCTTGACAAATTAACCCACGGCAGGAGAGTCACTCAGCCCTGTCACTCCTATGAATTTATCATGAGTAACGTCATTCACTCCACGGACAGACTGTTTTACCGTTCCCCTCAACACTCCTCACATCCTCAGAGCTGAGGAAAGAAAAGACTGGGTCAAACTTCAAGTCAACATTACTACATTGGAATGAGAAGAAAAAAGGGAACACTTTCTTTAAGCACATTTATAATGCCTTGAAGACAAACACAGCCTTACTGAAATTGTTTTTAGGGTCCAGTCCACTCAATTAAATATATATAATTTCGCTTAATGCTGCAGGAAGAAACATCACAATAGTCATGATTTTGTGGAAGTACCCCTCTGTAGGATGAAAGGGATCAAAAATTGAAATAGTGGTAAAACAAATTCTAATATGGATAGACTATTATCATTATCATTAGTAGTACCCCAGATTGAATACCATTAGATTTGGTTATGCCTCATTTAAAATGTTTTAGGCCCTAGTAAATAAAAAAACATGTCATTGGCTTCCGCAGCATAAATGTAAAGGAGGATCATAACGTGGTCCCTTCTTTTAGGCCTAGCTGATGGAGTAGAAGAAGTGATTGTGGGTTCTCAATTTTGGATGTCTCGAAGAACTAGTTCTCAAAATGGTCTTCTATCTTGGGAGCAATGCATGGACCTCTGCTGTGCTCTCGCAGCTTGTCCTCAACATATTGATGAAAAGGGAGTGCGTGAGATATTGATTATAATTTAGCATCCAATTATGTCATCCAGTGGATGTACTTGGTCCATTGTGATAGCACGTTATGTTCTATAACTATTACTGTGTATGATCTTCTAGCAGGGCATTTAAACATCTAACGTTACATTTGTGTCACTTAATAGTGAATGTAATCAATATTTTAACCACGGAATCAAGTATTTGTACTTTATGAATAGTTTTAAGTTCCCCATAAATCTGTTGTAGAATATAGCCTCAAATCACGGGGCGAGGCACACAATAAAAAACATACAGACATTTTACTGTATCACACAGCAAAGTGTCAAAGCAAAAAAGATCTATGCATTAGAAAACATATCTTGTTATCTTCCTAAACCCTGCGTTATGCCCTAATATGCTGATTCAATGGTAATAAACCTACTTTCAAAAAGGAAAACATGACTCACTCCTCCAATCAGTTATCGCTAGGAACAATGTTTCATTGCCATCGGAGACCAATTTCAAGTCAATTATATAAACTCCCTGCTGCTCCTGCCCTCTGTAGAGCACTACCAAGTGGCCATGTTGAGGCGCCTCTCATCTTGAAAATCTATGGAGGTCATTATTTTCTTAATTGCAAACTTAACTTACTAAGGGCTCTATTTTATCAAATCTAACGCTATGTTAAATCTAAGCGCAGGCGGTAGTGTTATAGGTTCAGGGGTGTGTCAGATATTTTTGCTTTTTTCGCTGTTACAATTATCGTCGAATTTGCTAGTATTGGCACGAAAGGGCTGGGTTTTGATGAATAAATAAGTTGTGGGGTGTGTCGAGGCTTGGCCCCTTACTGGCCAATCAGAATGTGCTCCATAGCAAAATATGTGGTTGATTCAAGTTGTGTATTGCCTTGGAATCAACTCCAATTCCAATGTTTGCCCTTTCTAGTTTGTTAAATGGCTTACAGAAACTAAATAAAATGTAAACCTATCTTTGCTAAATACGTTAACTGAAACCCATTTACAGTCCACATTGTCCTTAGTAATTGAATGGCTTCAATAGTAATCACACTTATATAGGGGCCATGCCTACTGTAAATTGCATTATGGCTGAGCATGGAGATGCCAAACATTGTCAATAAGCAAGATGAAATTTATTAATGATAAGGCCTAAAAAGAGAATGAATAATTCGAATCAAAATGAAACAACAACTTGTTTTAAATAGGCTATGTCACACTTACAGGCATCATCATTTCTCCCTGTGGGCGTCTAATATTAAAACAACACAGACTATGTAGGGTTTTACACACATTCAAATAGGAACTGCATGGCTAAAATAATGTAGGCCTGCCTACAATGCATAGACAAAAAGGGAATGTCAGGTCACTGTTTTACTCCTGTCAAACTATATTTGAATAAAGCTTTGGTGATTAAGATGTATTTCCAAGTGGTCTCAGGAGCCAAACCCTTTATTGACAGTCTTGACTACTTCGCTATTGCATTGGGCAGCACAAAAAAAAAGAAGCATTCATTGAGAGGAGGGGAGGCTATGCTTGGTTTTTAACCAAATAAAATGAATTGGGAAAAAACATTAGTTTTTTTATGTTTTTAAATACAAAGTATACAGGCACCAAAAGCACATAAGGCTACTCTTGTTCCATGTGCATATGGGCAGTGTGCATCACGGCTGGATAGGCTGTGTTTCCACTGTCAGAATCAATTCCATCACCAACTACGTTACCGCTAAAATCAGCTTTTGGTTGGTCTTAAATATTCCTGAAATTAGTACTTTGTTTTTAAGGACACGCCTACAATATTTCCAACCCCTCTGAACCTGGCGTTAGGGCTGGAAAATGCCAGTGCACCAGTTTTTATATGACTAAATTGCAAACTAACGTGCGTTTGACACTAGCACCGCCTTAACGCCAGACCGAAATAGAACCCTAAGTTTTACTTATGCTTCCACTGGCTGGCCATATTGACAGATGTCAAAACAAGTGTCGATTATCCTAGTTATTACTGTATAAGATGGTTGCCCATTCTACAATGCCAGTCTGTCGTTCTCCATGGCTCAACAGATGGACATGCTGTAGACTACAGCTGTTACAGTGATTGACAACTTGACTTTTGATCTCGAGGCTGGTCAATACCACATGTCAATCACCAGCTCATTACATTGCTCATTACATTGCCGATGGAGTTTTTTTTTTTTTTTATGGATTTATTTTTAATTTAACTAGGTAAGTCAGTTAAGAACAAATTCTTATTTTCTATGATGGCCTAGGAACAGTGGGGAAACTGCCTTGTTCATAGGCAGAATGACATATTTTTACCGTTTCAGCTCGGGGATTCAATCTTGCAACCTTTCAGTTACTAGTCTAACGCTCTAACCACTAGGCTACCCTGTCGCCCCAGGTTATGTTTTTGTGCAAGGAAGAATTGCTAATAAAAGTTTCATATTACTTACAAAACATCTGAGATGTTTACTTGTGTGCATTTATTTAAGTGTGTCTGGGTGAATTCTTACTGGATGACAAAGCCGCAGAGACTCACATTGTTATCTGTTGACATACGGATATTCAATGCTATAGCACTGAAGTCCCTTGATGGTTTCAATTGTTGTTGTTTTTCTTTTTCTATTTGTAGATCTAGTGGTCACCCTGTTTCATTTAGATGACAGCATATATTGGACATGATGGCTTGATGACATAGTGGACATGATGACATAGTGGACATGATGGCTTGATGATGTAGTGGACATGATGACATAGTGGACATGATGGCTTGATGACATAGTGGACATGATGGCTCGATGACATAGTGGACATGATGGCTTGATGAGGACTGGCGAAGGAGTTGATGGGACCGTCATACGTTCTGCACCTTGGGGTGTGTACGTGCGTGCGTGCGTCCTAGCATGTGAATGTGATGCATCATCCACTGCAGTTTGATTGAGTTACAGCATTGATTCTATGTGGTTTCATCTGACACTATAATGACCATTACTTGATTGAATCTAAATGATCATGCAGTCATGTTGTAGCAAGACATGGCCTCAACATCCCAGAGGATGTTCTGTCTGGGGGAGCCAAGGAATGAAAAAGACAAAGAATGAGAGAGAAAAGATTGCAGAGATCTGATGGGTGCTAAACTGATATAAATCTTATATACAGTAAATTGTGTTTGTAAATGGCAGAAACCCTATGTCCATAGTTAGAGTTTGTAAATGGTGAGGCAAAATGGCTGTTCACTATTGAAATTTGACTACCGTATGTTAAGAATGCTGTATAAGCCTGGCCAAACATTATTCCAATAGCTTATCTTCCCTAATGCAGTGTTGATATAATAATGAAATAGAATGAACATGTATTTCTCAAACTTTGACATGTTAAACTTTGGGGGTCAAAACCAAGCTTTTAATTGTGAGTTCCCTTTCATATTGGTAAAAACAAGTCTGGTAAATGACCCCTGTGGGAATAGTTGTACTCAAAATGTGCAATTGTCATGGATGTTTTTGTGTTCTGCCTGTAGCGTGTTTTACCAAAGGTTAGGACTGTTATGGAAGTTCCTAATAACCATCCACAAATGTCCCCAAAACCTTCATATGGGTGCTAATATTCAAGCAGTAACACCAATAAAGTATAAATTGTGTCCGTATGTGGTGTCATGAAGCAAAGGGGCTGCTTTCCAACAAGTAAGAAATAGACACAACACACTGAATATGGTATGATGGTGTTGATACTCTTACAAGCGTGTTTAAATTCTTGGTCATGCATGAAGTGTGATATTGAAAACAACAAGATCATTTGGCTTGAAATATTGTGACTTTAGACAGTTTATTTATAATATTCAATTCTGTGTTTATAACAACATTTGATTAGAATCCATTCTCTTCCATTTTAATGATTTGAGTCAGGATGATGAATCCTTCATGTTAGCTTTACATAGAGCAGACTAAAGCAAAAATGTGCAAAATAGCTAAGTTTGCTTTCGGCAGAAATATTTGATTCTCCTCCTCTCTTCCAGCTTCAGCATGGTAACTGTGCTCTACTGTAATGGCCTCCTGTTTGCCTGTCTGTCAGCAGAGAGAGAGGAAGTTGTATGAGTGGATTTAGATTGCATTTCCCCTCCCTTATTGTTATTTTTGGGGAGAATAACAGATTGCTCCTCCACTCAAAGGCAGAAGCAGAAATCACTCTGTGTGTAATGAATCCTTTAGTGTGCCCTCTGCTCGGCTCAAAATGGAATAAATGTGTCATTAGGGACGCGGGTATCATTACCTTGATGAATTACAGAAGGTATAACGATTATGGAAATAGTCATCGACTGATCATCCGTCTCAATTTATTTGTGCTCAGTGCCACTGTGGCCCCGGACTAAAATGGTATCATGTCATGAGTGTACAGCATGTTGACGATGCTGGCCGTGCCCTTACAGCAGTGGGGCTCTTTAGCTCTGGTGTACGTCATCCATCCACTGCTCAACAATGGAGTGGACTGGGTAAATGCTAATTGGTCAATTGACTGGTCTGCATGGCAATTGGCCAAGGGAAGTGCCTCGATCATGCCCTTGGGACATGTACCATGAGTACAATTCCTTCAATATGATTTTCTAAGACAATTTTCAGGCCATTTCCATATGTGACCCTTTTATGTGTATGCAAATCTGCAAAAAATATATTAAGCCTTCACAATGTTTGTCTGCCTATAAGGGTGCTTGTTCGCCCTGTGTGTGCATATATTTGTGTTTTATCTCAATACACAGACAACAAAATGATCAAGACATTTAGGCCGCCATTGTATCGAATCCCCATGTTGCGAATACATTGTAATATGATTCATTTGCACCACACTATGGCATCTATAATTTGCACCACACTATGGTCAATTTGGTAAGCCTGCGAGACAATAAATCACAGTTATGTCAAGCGTGCTCATTAGACTTAAATTTATGAAAATTTCATGGGATATGAAGATTTGCAAAGGTCCAGACTCAGTGAATGCTGTGTGATAGAGTCTCTCTGGAGAGTTTCTAATCGCTGCTGCAGGAATATGGGATAATGGAGAACATATCTCTTCATTAAATGGGGGAAGGAGGAGTACAGTACAGAAAATTGCAGTACAGTTCATTCAGGCAATGATATACGGGTCTCTGTTTTGTTGCCCCTGCACTTTCAGCACACAGTACCGTATCTCATGCATGTGTAAAAAACAAATTCCGTTTTTTGGTAGAACAAAGGTTTATTACTGAATCACTGTAATCGGTGGAATAATGGTTTTTATTTTTGTGTAAATGCTGCATTCCAACTACTTTGCATTATCTTGAGACAAAAAGTATAACAGCTACATTAGGTTGTGGTGTGGACTCTTATCTTTTTTCAATTTACTGTTATGCACTCTCCAAGCATTTGTCATAAATCAATGTTTTTTTTTTTTTTTTTTTAAATGTGTAAACATTCAAAATGATTTTCAATCCTCTTTCTAGCTGAGTTAAAGTCAAAACTCGCTAGTCACCCATGTTTCAAACACAGCGATTGTATTGTGAGCTACATAAAGCTGTGCCATTTCTTTCAAGTGACATCTTTCAATTGACACTTCTTTCTAAGTCTTATTTTGTGGAACGAGCCATTGAAAGTCACACTTACTGTGTGACTCACTTACTACACTTACTGTACTTAAATGATACTACCATGATTGATGGTGATGTCACAGTCTAAAACATTTCTCCTCCTCAGTAACTTTGATTGTACATCATTTATGGGAGAATGGTCAGTGATTGGTCCATACAAATGCGACAGTCAAGCTTACAAGCCAATCGATCATTTGGGGCGACAGGTAGTCTAGTGGTTAGAGTGTTGGGCCAGTGACCGAAAGGTTGGTGGATCGAATCCCTGAGCTGACAAGGTAAAGATCTGTCCTTCTGCCCCTGAACAAGGCAGTTAACCTACTGTTCCTATGCCGTCATTTTAAATAAGAATTTGTTCTTAACTGACTTGTCTAGTTAAATAAAAATAAAATAATAGAAAAATTCAAGCAGCTGAAAATAACTTATTTCTGAAGTCAGGTAGTCTTTGTGGTGGTTGTTTTTCAAAGTAATTGGTCATTTGGATTTTACCTAGACTTTTCAATTTAGAATATACCTATTGCATTTGTTTCATATTTAATTTCCGTTCCACCTCCCCAATTACAGTAACTATGTAATTGCTTATTTATCTGCAAAGTGAAATCATGAACTATTCCTTGTCATTTCATGTTTTTTTGGCAAGTCTGACTCAAAAATCTTTCAAACTATTTTTGGTTCTAAGAGTGGCGCAATACATTTAATATCAGTGACGTAACATTGTGGGGCTTTTACCTCAGGCAACATTCGAATCCCTTCCGTATAACCAAAGGTGAAAGCTTTGTTGTCCCTTTTGAAGGGATTCATTTCCACATGAAAGGAGAGGTTCTGTCCAATCCTTTTATACAGCTCCATTTAGTTGTTGAGAACAATAATGTATCAACAAAAGGCTACATCCTCCACACTATGTGGCTAACACACTGTACATACACTAGAGCTTAATAGCCATTGATACTCTTTAATGTTATGTACCTATTCATGTAACTGACAAAACAGGCCATTATACTGAACGTACTGATAGCCTCACGGTGTCTGATTCCACAGTGGCAGATTCCCACATAGAGGCTGGAAACAGAATGAGTCAAGTAGCATCACTGTCCTTATGGCTTGACCCATATGTTTCCTGAGTCAGTGCATCTGTAACCCACATGGAGCCCTTTATTCCTTAATGTATGTATGCTTTGCTCCTAGGCTTCAGTGCGGAAGTTTCTAGTTCTTATTGTATATGCATATGAATGCTGGGGCAGCTGCAGAAGTAACAACAGCAGAGGAAAGTAAGATGGTAATATTTCCAAGTGTAATACAGAGAGGGCAGAGTTGGCATTTTTGGGACTATTTCATTGGTTCAATGCTGGGCAAGCTACAATAATAAAAAATGCATTATGATTCAAATATTCTAATTTTAGCTAATGATATGTCAAGTTTGTCTGTCAGTATCACACTTTGTAGTCTATATGTACTGTATGTTGATAAGAATGTTATTATCTCCAATAGAGGGCATAGTAGACTGTATAGACATGTTAGTGCTTTTGTGTGTGGTAGAGAAACCCAGTCCTTCCAGTAGTTCTTAGTTTACAAGGCTCTGAAAATGCATTAGAACATATAACACTGAAATGAGAGAAGGTGAGAAGTTTTATTTACTGTAGCTGTGATCTGAATGGAGCGTGGAGGTGAAACTGAAACTTGCCTTTTGCGCAAAATAACTGTAAAAACAAATGAGATGTCCGAGTGCTATATGCAATGTGGATACCAGGTAAAGCTGTGTCTGAGTGGAAAATAGTGGGTACTATCATATCACTGAAGTGGTTTGGATTGCCACACCAGGGTCAGACAATAGCAAAAGTGTTAGTGATAAAAAGGGAGTTTTTGTCTCTTCAAGGACTGACTTTCAGAATTGACAGTTTGCTCTTTTAGCTCTTCACCTCAATGGCAAAACTTTGAGTTCCTTCATCTTTTTGTTCAACTGTTGTACTATCCAACACTTTCTTTTTAAAACTAAACTTGGAACATGTTGCAGAAGAGACATATTTGTGCGTTGGAGCCTGTGAGGTAGGGGACATTTGTTTTTTACAAAAATGTATCTCCTATTTCTTTTTTACTCTGGCATGCCCTTGAGCAAACATTCAAAGGCAGTTTTAGATAGATTTCTGGGCAATTGCCATTCATGCAGATAATGCCATTTGATGAAGGCAACGTTTTGATGTGTCGGGATGATAATGGCGAACCCGAGGTTGGCCTCGTTGGGTAGAGAGAAGCTGTTTTCTGTGATAACTTCATTGCTGCATGTGGTCGAACGTGGGGTAAATTCAGGAAGGGGGATTAAAAAAACTGCCCAGTCAGAGTAGTATTGTTAGTCCCCCTACTGTGCACTGGACCTGCCACAGCTATAGTTTACGTTTCTGATGTGCCAAGGTATTGCCGGACCCCTCTTGTCTTAGAACCTGGCAGAGCCCTTGCCTCTTAGGTGGGATTAGTCAATGCTTTTGTAATTAATGAAACTGCTTTCCCCCCTGTTGATCCTTTAAATGCTAACATTTGAATACCATCAGATTGAGTTAACAAGTTGTTTATTAATCTTTCTGATTCAAGTAAATTCAAAGCAATAAGCCAAATGTTACATGAGTAAAGAGGAAGGCAATGGGATGTAATCTCAAAGATCTAGAAAGTTTATACACTTTTCACACACGTGCACACACACACAGACACACAGACACACAGACACACAGACACACACACAGTTATTCTAAGTAGGCTGGCCTATATATTTAGAGCTGTGACTAGTGTGATGAGTAATAACTCCATCCATAAATAAAGCATTTGTACTGGACATGTATAGGCTACCTATCATTTTATTTTGAAGTGATGTAGCCTACCGTTTCACTTGTTACAAAAATAAATTGAGATGTAAATTAATACCTACCTTAGG
Source organism: Oncorhynchus mykiss (assembly GCF_013265735.2). Taxonomy (NCBI): domain Eukaryota; kingdom Metazoa; phylum Chordata; class Actinopteri; order Salmoniformes; family Salmonidae; genus Oncorhynchus; species Oncorhynchus mykiss. The sequence goes on from NC_048578.1 coordinate 17,444,982, forward strand.
CTTCTCCCATTACTCAAATGCTTTATGCAATTTGTCATGAGCAGTGGCATGTGACACACAAGGGACAGTTTGCAAGGATATCAGAAGCACCCATATAGAAGAGTGGAGCGCACTCAGCCCAGTGGAGACTGATGGACTCGCTGCGCATTTCTCCTGCTAACAAGTGTATACAGGACAAAACACCAGCATTATGTAATTGGAGAGCGTCGTCTGCACTACTAAAAAGCCTCAATATTAATAAGACGTCCGCATTTACATGACGACCAAAAAGAGGCAGTCTGAATTGCTGCAGACAAGGGAATTGATAGCTTACCCCTGAGCGGACTAAGATAATTGTAAGAAATCTTGGCAGTACGTGTTTTTGACATGTACTGAAATCTTGATATTCAGCACCGCACACCTTCAAACTGCATGACATCGTTGTCTCGTGGTCTGTTATTAAGGAATTTGCAACAACGAAGACTACTTGGCACACATTTTATTTTCAAGGATATTGAGGGTGTGAGTGCGTGAAATTTCACTCACCATCATCACCGACGGACAACGCGGTGCGCAAGTTTGGATGTCTCTTGTGGAAGTTGTTCTGCGGCTCCGGACAACGGGACTGTTCAGTTAGTTCCACCAGGTAAGGAAGGGAAAAAAACTATTACCTTTGGTGCTGACACATACGTGTTTAGTTATCACTGAAATTCTACTATTTTCAATATTCAAATCGATGATTTTATCCACAAACATGGACAAATAATAGCCTAAATAACATCAGATGTAGTGTTCTATGGGCTACAGGTTCATGGCAGTAAATTAGGCCTACTGTTTCTTCAGAACAGATGCGTTTTTTATATAAACTTGATCGCATAAGGCATGGATTAAAAAAAAGAAAAAGTCCATTCAAGTACTTGCTTTAGCAGTGTGGCATACAATTGTCGTCCAGTAAAGCATTACTCTAGTTCAGACAAGCAGCTCCACCACTCAGTAAATCGGCATTGGGTTATTATTAGCCTATCCATCATCATTCCTATAGGTCGAAGTAAAACGACTGTTCTATGTCCCCTGGATAGTTTGTTCATTCTTGAGTGTATCTGTTCATGGGTCTTACTGTCTGTCTAGATCAGGGATGGGCAACTTTGATGGGGTGGGGGCCACAAAAAATCTGAACTCATAATTAGTGGCCGCTGTGGCTCTGTCTGCATACCCACATCCATAACCACACATGCAGTCAACTGATTTGTGCAATCAATCTATTTGTGCAGTTAAACTACTTACTTCTTAACTAAATACAAAATACCAGTAGCCAGGGCCAGTCCTAGCCTGTTGGGGGCCCTAAGTGAGATTTGAATGACGCCCCACCTCGTGATCATGCAAAGAGAAACATTTGTCACATTTTGCCATGGAGGAAATTGTGAAATTGTATGACCATTTTCATGCAATTCTATTCATTTTGCCATGGGGCAGAGATTTTGTTTGCGGTTTTACAGCTAATTTCCTGCAATTCAACATATTTTGCCATGATTATGCCATGTTAATATGATGTTTGAGTGCGATAGCTACCTAGCTACTATCTTAGCAAGTTAAATGCACAACTGCAGCATTTAGCACCTTTTAAAAAGTTAACTTAATAGTTATAAGATATCTAGTCGGCAAACGTTTAGTTGAGAATTCTATACTGTAACTGGAACACCTGGCGCGTGCTGCACAACAGTGAGTAACTCACAAGGCTCCCATCTTTGTGTTCTTGTAAACAAACACTGGGGACTACCGGTAAGCTTTATAATGAAAAATTATGTGACAGGTGAAATGAAGAATGCAATCTTCTTTACCTCCTAACATATTGCACTAATTATAGTTTCAGCGGTATTGACAGTATTGAAAAACCATCCCATGGCTTTTTCCAAATACCTCTGTATACGGTATATACGGTATACCGCCTAATTTCTAAATTGCACCTTGTGTATTCTACTACTCTATGACTCAACAATAAGTTCAACATAAACGCAACATGCAACAATTTCAAATACTTTTTTGAGTTACATTTCATATAAGGAAATCAGTCAATTGAAATAAGTTAATTAGGCCTTAATCTGTGGATTTTACATGACTGGGAAATCACATACCTTAAAAAAAAGTAGGGGCATGGATCAGAAAACCAGTCAATATCTGGTGTGACCGCCTCATGCAGCGCGACACTTCTTCTTTGCATAGAGTTGATCAGGATGTTGATTGTGGCCTGTGGAATGTTGTCCCACTCCTTCAATAGCTGTGCAAAGATCCTGGATATTTGCGAGAACTGGAGCACCCTGTTGTACACGTTGATCCAGAGCATCCCAAACATGCTCAATGGCTGACATGTCTGGTGAGAATGCAGGCCATGGAAGAACTGGGACATTTTCAGCTTCTAGGAATTGTGTACAGATCCTTGCGACGTGGAGCCATACTATATCATGTTGAAACATGAGGTGATGGCGGCAGATGAATGGCACGACAATGGGCCTCAGGATCTTGTCACGGTATTCCTGTGCATTCAAATTGCCATTGATAAAATGCAATTGTGTTTGTTGTCCATAACTTATGCCTGCCCATACCATAACCCCACCGCCACCATGGGGCACTCTGTTCACAATGTTGACATCAGCAAACCACTCGCCCACACGACGCCATACAAGCTGTCTGCCATCTGCCCGGTAAAGTTGAAACTGGGATTCAGCAATGAAGAGAACACTTCTCCAGCATGCCAGTGGCCATCAAAGGCGAGCATTTGCCCACTGAAGTTGGTTACACCGCCAAACTGCAGTCAGGTGAAGACCCTGGTGAGCAAGACGAGCAAGCAGATGCGCTTCCTTGAGACGGTATCTGACAATTTGTGCAGAAATTCTTTGGTTGTGCAAACCAACAGTTTCATCAGTTGTCTGAGAGGCTGGTCTCAGACAATCCCGCAGGTGAAGAAGCCGGATGTGGAGGTCCTGGACTGGCGTGGTTACACATGATATGCGGCTGTGAGGTTGGTTGGATGTACCGTCAAACTGTCCCTTGTGTGCCACATGAGCGGTGGCATGTGACACACAAGGGACGGTTTGCAAGGATATCAGAAGCACCCATATAGAAGAGTGGAGCGCACTCAGCCCAGTGGAGACTGATGGACTCGCTGCGCATTTCCCCTGCTAACAAGTGTATACAGGACAAAACACCAGCATTATGTAATTGGAGCACGTTGTTGTACACGTTGATCCAGAGCATCCCAAATGTGGCTTATGGTAGAGAAATGAACAATCAATTCCCTGGCAACGTCTCTGGTGAACATTCCTGCAGTCAGCATGCCAATTTCATGCTCACTCAACTTGAAACATCTATGGCATTGTGTTGTGTGACAAAACTGCACATTTTAGAGTGGCCTTTTATCTTCCCTAGCACAAGGTGCATCTGTGTAATGATCATGCTGTTTAATCAGCTTCTTGATGTGCCACACCTGTCAGGTGGATGGATCATCATGGCAAAGGGGAAAGTCTCACTAACAGGTATGTAAACACATTTGTGCACAAAATGTGAGCGAAATAAGATTTTTGTTCATATGCGAAATTTCTGGGATTTTTTTATTTCAGCTCATGAAACATGGAAGCAACACTTTACATGTTGTGTAAAAAAATCCCAGAAATTTTGAATATGAACAACAATCTTCTTTCGCTCAAATTTTGTGCACAAATGTGTTTATACACAAATGTGTTGGATATATATATATATATATATATATATATATATATATATATATATATATATATATATATATATACTGAATGTACCAAAAATGAAGGACACCTGCTCTTTCCATTACATAGAATGACTAGGTGAATACAGATGAAAGCTGTGATCCCTTATTGATGTCACATGTTAAATCAACTTCAAACAGTGTAGATGAAGGGGAGGAGACAGGTTACAGAAGGATTTTTAAGCCTGGAGACAATTGAGACATGGATTTTGTATGTGTGCAATTCAGAGAGTAAATGGGCAAGACTGAAGATTTAAGTAGCTTTGAACAGTGTATGGTAGTAGGTTCCAGGTGCACCTGTTTGTGTCAAGAACTGCAATGCAGCTAGGATTTTCACACTCAACAGTTTACCGTGTGTTTCAAGAATGGTCCACCCCCCAATGGACATCCAGACAACTTGACACAACTGTGGGAAGCATTGGAGTCATCAAGGGCCAGCATCCATGTGGAATGCTTTCAACATCTTGTATAGTCCATGCCCTGGCAAATTGAGGCTGTTCTGAGGGCAAAAGGTTGGGGTGCAACTCAATATTAGGAAGGTGTTCTTAATGTTTTGTACACTCAGTGTTAATGTTTTTGGAAATGTACCCATGGGCTGGCAGTTGCCCATCCGTCGGCCTAGATACATAAATACATGATAGTGAATGACGGCTGGGCCTATTATCATTTGCCTCTCACAGTAGGCAGTAAGTCAATTCTGCATAGGGAAATATTTGTATTTGGGATAATGTGATGTTTGGTACTTGTGTGTATGTTGTTATTTGTGACCTGGCAATACCCCTGACTGCATGTATATATAATATTGCATAATGTATAGGCTAATTCATAAGGCATTATAAATGCCTCATATTGCATTATGAAGAGGTTATGCACAGGAATTGTTACCAACATCCCATATGCCTGTTATGGACATATCAACTAATAACAGCCATCAGAAATAATGCCACAGGAGATGTTGCTTGGGGTTGGGACTGCAGTTCATTAAGTCCCCAGTTCATTACACCTCATTACAGCCATTACTTAGCCTACCTATAATTCACCTGATTCCCCCAGTCATGACGGAGAATAATTGATTTCATTTGAGTGTTTTTCTCACTTTGGGGCTGATAGCGCAGGTGGTCACTGAGACCTGGTCCACCTAAATGAAATCAGACAACTTCTAATATATTGCTTTACCACATTCACAATCACACTTTCAGATAAGCTTTATTGTGACAAAGGAGTATATAGGAGTTTCAGGCTTTATACTGAGCCATTTAACACAAATGGTACATCAACTGAACAATGTTTTGCCTATTTTTTGACACTTGTCCATACAAAACACATGAAATATATTGTGGGTTGCAAAATATGATGGTCTGGAAGTAGTTTCATTCATTTTTTTCCATAGGCCTACAATGTAAATACGATTTGTATTTCAATCACACATGTCAGTTGCCTCATTTAGGAAGGTGTTAACATTTTTTTTAATAAACATTTTTTTGAAGACAGTCCAGAGGGGTGGTGCTGGGTGGGACATCTCCCTCCCTCCTGTTATCTTGCTCATTGCATGTATGTTACATTAGATATGTCAAATAGCATGGCTGAGGCATATGTTTCAACACATCAGAGTAAACGTGTGAAGGTTAATGCAGCTTGTCAAACTGTGCACAGATCCCTGGTCCCAGCAGATATTTTTTATGGCATAATTTGCTTTGCATGATTGCTGGCCTCTATCTTCTACTGTTAACGCACAGCCTGCTACTGTTAACACACAGCCTGCTACTGTTAACACACAGCCTGCTACTGTTAACACACAGCCTGCTACTGTTAACACACAGCCTGCTACTGTTAACACACAGCCTGCTACTGTTAACACACAGCCTGCTACTGTTAGCACACAGCCTGCTACTGTTAGCACACAGCCTGCTACTGTTAGCACACAGCCTGCTACTGTTAACGCACAGCCTGCTATACTGCTGTTTGGCTGATCTGTTATCTTACCTGTTTTTTCTGAATCCTCACTGAATCCTCTTGCCGCTGTTTGAGTTTTTGACAGATTGATATTCTAGCTCTTACATGGTCCAATCGATATTGTTTATAAATCAATATGGATGGAGTATATTTTATTGATTTTATATGACTGTAGACGAAAGCAAGGAATTGTGTCCTTACGTTTATTCAAACTAGTGTAGGCTACATTTTGAAATAAATGAATGAATGAGACTCTAGTAGTGTATTGTTGCAGCAGTGCCATGGTTGAAAGTTATACGGTACTACGTTATTGCATTTTAAGGTAGGTGAACAAGCTTTTGGATCTCAATCAGAATGACAATGACAGCTTCTCTTTGAAATTGTCTTTAATAAAAAGACTGATATATGTGGCACATGATATGGTCTTTATAGATACATGTGAAAAAGTCCCAATGGATACATTTATCTCCCTGGAATTAATTTGGATAAGCACAATACAAGTTATACATAAAATGTATGCATGCATGACTGTAAGTCACTTTGGATAAAAGCATCCCGCTTAATGACATATATTATTTTATTATTAAATTACATAGTTTGACAGTGTGGCAGCAGACACTTGATGGCTGTACTCTGAAAGTCAACCAAATACTTTTTGGAGGATTGCATGCTCTTGAAATGTACTCATGGTAGGGATATTTGATGACAGCCTGTGATGTATTGCCACCATGATTCTTAACACATGTTAAGGGCAGTTGGCTACATGTTTAGGGCAGTTGGCTACCAAAACTGTCCTGCAATTTGTTTTAACACCTACTACTGTAAGACTGTAGCTATTTTAAACCATAGCCACTATTGAAACACATAGCATCTGGACTTAGTATCCAAGTCACTTATTTGGCTCACTGAAATATGGACACTTCAGATGCTTTGGCTGTATGTTTTCCTTTGGAATTGTGTAACATCTATGTGAGCCATACACACCTTTGTACATTGGTTTCCAGCAACTCCTGTTCAGTATAGTTATGGGCTGTACTTGTTTTTCACTAGCCAAACCCAGCAGGCAAAATGTGGCATTGGGCATCTTAATGATGTTTTTCTGGTAGTAAACTGTTTCTTTTCAAGTGACGTCAGATAGCTTGTGTGATGACTAACCCTTTCTGAGACCTGAAGACTAGGCCTAGGCTTTAGCTCAGCTGGAAAACACAGTATTAAGGCACACAGATGACACAGGTTCAAACTCAGACTGTATATGTTTTAGACAGCTATTGTTTTATCACGATAGAAAATAAATTGTTCTCCAATACGCGGTTCCTTAAGTGCTTGAAAAACTAAGCTGCGTGCATTGCAGCTTTGGTTTGTTTCTGCCTTTTATTTCTGGGCCGAAAGCCACCTGCGATTAGCCACATGGTGGCATCCTGCTGACCAGGCGCCAGGGGCCATACCCGACTCACTGGAGCCTGTCTCTGGAACCAACAGATTTACATTCACATTCCTCACTGGCAAGCATATGTCAGCTTTTAGCAAGAGGACCGTAGTAATAAGATTGATCAGGAGCGGGGCTGGCATCGTAACAAAGCACCTCAGGTATCTTTCGATTAACACTTAGTAGGGAGACTGGTCTGCGGTAACATTGATCTACCCAAATTCTCATCTTGTTGCCTGTGTAACTTGAACCCTTCTTTGTCACAGATATCCTCCTATCCATAAATGACGGCCTTCGATCACACTGTATCATGCAGTACGCACTGAAAATACAGTTTGAACACAGTGAGAACTTGGAAAGATGCTTTAGTTCTCGTGATATCCATGTGTCGTTTAATGCTACAGGATTTCAATAAAAAATGTGTGAAGAAAACAACCCACTCTAGACGTGGAACTAGAGTACAAAGCTTGAAACTCTCAGAACGATCTCTTTGATCACCCTAAATGTTGCTTTTGAACCCTCTCTTTCTAAGGTCTGGACAGTGTTTGCCATACAATGCAATATTGGCCTTTGCAAGCTTCCTCTGAAAAGGAGCTGCCAAGTGCTTCAGGTCAGGCTCTTTTGTGTCCCTCAGACAGCCCAGTGGGATGTTGGATGTCAGCTCTGCTCGTCGATGGAGCCACTTGACGACCTCAATAATTCAGTTGAGGTGACCTGGGTAATGCCAAAAGCCCCTGGTCTGGCAGGCTGATGAAGAGCCATGATAGACCAGGGCCAGCTGCTAGTTCCTGAGGGACCCTACTCAGCAACACTTCTCCCCCATTCTCAATGGGGGTGAAGACAGAAAATATAAAAAATCAAGACATTGAGTAGTTTGGGGGAAAAAATGTTGTAATGATATACAGGTCATTGACATCCAGCACGCCATCACTTGTATTCAAGAATTTGCGCTTTTTCACCCCCAGAAATTAAGAAACAGCCAGCGCAACGTCAGTGGAATTTCAGATGGATGGTTCTTTAATAAGGGCTGCGGTCTTTCTGTATTCTGATAGTGTGTTATCATGACCTATATATTCTTCCCCATAATGCTGACACCTGTAGAATAAAATCCCCCAGTTAATTTGTTCTGTTGTTTGATTAATGCACATCTTTAAGTGGTAATATACTCATTATATTATTCTCTGTTAAGTGCATAAACTGCATACGATCATGTTGTCCCTAATTTGTGCATGTAACAATTCACAGATGGCTCCAGTTTTTTTTAACTATGTAGTAGTAGACTTCATTCTTTGCACAAACAGAATCCTATCACAATTACATTTCCCTGATTGTTTAGACTGTCTTACTGAGGTTGTTAACGTGGAGTCAGACTCTTTCAGTAATCACAATTTCTTCCTGTAACCAATTCATGAGTTGAATGTATTGCCAGCTCACATTGTACGACTAAAATATATCTCAGGAGAAATGGAAGGGTTTATCCTTGCTTGTAAAAAAGAAAATATGCCTTTTTTTATCTACATTCAGACTCAGCACTTTTGAGTAACATCCAGCATTTTAATGTTTAACCAATAACATGGTTTGAATGCACACAGCATTCGGTTTCAATTTTGCTTTAATCCATACATATTATGTCTATTTTGAAGCTTCAACATTTATGCCACCTCATATGCCATTGCCAGCAAACAAGTACTTTAGGAACAATCCAAGTAGAATTTACTACCGAGACATAAATAAGGATATGTGCAATTTAGCATTTAGGAATGTTTGAGAAATATTTTGGCAATCAGTAATTGAAGTGTGACACTCTATTTTCATTTCCTCACCAGTTTCATTTGAGGCTTCAGTCCCATTTTGTTTCAGTTATTAGAAAATATGTTTGACAAATGTTATGTTCATCATGCCATATTTTGAAATAGCACTGAACCAGTCATTCAGTTTTCATTTAACCAGTCATTGTCAGTTTACGTCAGTGCCTGCGCTTGCCTTACAACCTCATTACAACTCCACCACTGCCCAAATGTAATTTATTTCTCTAAGGGCATACTGATCATTGTGCTATTTGACTGTAAATTTTTACAATTCCGTTGATGATATATTTTCAGATGCAGTCAACTCATGCAGGTAATCAGGCCTAATTCATTTAAATGTGGTGAATATTCACAACCTTGGCCAAGCAGCCATTCCTACACAGTTCCATTAAGTTAATTTAGATTCATAATATTCAGTACCTCCTGTATACAATAAAACAACTTATATCGCTGTACTGATGTGTATTATTTAGAAAAGGAATGGAACATTGAATTAAGGCAGTGGCTAATGGAACATTGAATTAAGGCAGTGGCTAATGGAACATTGAATTAAGGCAGTGGCTAATGGAACATTGAATTAAGGCAGTGGCTAATGGAACATTGAATTAAGGCAGTGGCTAATGGAACATTGAATTAAGGCAGTGGCTAATGGAACATTGAATTAAGGCAGTGGCTAATGGAACATTGAATTAAGGCAGTGGCTAATGGAACATTGAAGTAAGGCAGTGGCTAATGGAACATTGAATTAAGGCAGTGGCTAATGGAACATTGAAGTAAGGCAGTGACTAATGGAACATTGAATTAAGGCAGTGGCTAATGGAACATTGAAGTAAGGCAGTGGCTAATGGAACATTGATGTAAGGCAGTGGCTAATGGAACATTGAATTAAGGCAGTGGCTAATGGAACATTGAATTAAGGCAGTGGCTAATGGAACATTGAAGTAAGGCAGTGGCTAATGGAACATTGAATTAAGGCAGTGGCTAATGGAACATTGAAGTAAGGCAGTGGCTAATGGAACATTGAATTAAGGCAGTGGCTAATGGAACATTGAATTAAGGCAGTGGCTAATGGAACATTGAAGTAAGGCAGTGGCTAATGGAACATTGAATTAAGGCAGTGGCTAATGGAACATTGAAGTAAGGCAGTGGCTAATGGAACATTGAATTAAGGCAGTGGCTAATGGAACATTGAATTAAGGCAGTGGCTAATGGAACATTGAAGTAAGGCAGTGGCTAATGGAACATTGAATTAAGGCAGTGGCTAATGGAACATTGATGTAAGGCAGTGGCTAATGGAACATTGAAGTAAGGCAGTGGCTAATGGAACATTGAAGTAAGGCAGTGGCTAATGGAACATTGAATTAAGGCAGTGGCTAATGGAACATTGAAGTAAGGCAGTGGCTAATGGAACATTGAATTAAGGCAGTGGCTAATGGAACATTGAATTAAGGCAGTGGCTAATGGAACATTGAAGTAAGGCAGTGGCTAATGGAACATTGAATTAAGGCAGTGGCTAATGGAACATTGAAGTAAGGCAGTGGCTAATGGAACATTGAATTAAGGCAGTGGCTAATGGAACATTGAAGTAAGGCAGTGGCTAATGGAACATTGAATTAAGGCAGTGGCTAATGGAACATTGAATTAAGGCAGTGGCTAATGGAACATTGAAGTAAGGCAGTGGCTAATGGAACATTGAATTAAGGCAGAGGCTAATGGAACATTGAATTAAGGCAGTGGATATGATTGTGTGGATATGATACATACACTACCATTCAAAAGTTTGGGGTCACTTAGAAAGCACATTTTTTGTCCATGAAATAATGCCAAATTGATCAGAAATACAGTGTAGACATTGTTCATGTTGTGAATGACTATTGTAGCTGGAAACAGCAGATTTTTTATGGAGTATCTTCATAGGTGTACAGAGGCCCATTATCAGCAACCTTCACTCCTGTGTTCCAATGGCACGTTGTGTTAGCTAATCCAAGTTTATCATTTTAAAAGTCTAATTTATCATTAGAAAACCCTTTTGCAATTATGTTAGCACAGCTGAAAACTGTAGTGCTGATTAAAGAAGAAATAAAACTGGCCTTCTTTAAACTGGCCTTCTAGGCAGAGTTGCAAAGAAAAAGCCATATCTCAGACTGGCTAATAAAAATAAAAGATTAAGATGGGCAAAAGAACACAGACACTGGACAGAGGAACGCTGCCTAGAAGGCCAGCATCCTGTAGTCGCCTCTCACTGTTGACGTTGAGACTGGTGTTTTACGGGTACTATTTAATGAAGTTGCCAGTTGAGGACTTGTGAGGAGCCTGTTTCTCAAACTAGACACTCTAATGTACTTGTCCTCTTGCTCAGTTGTGCACCGGGGAGTCCAACTCCTCTTTCTATTCTGGTTACGGCCAGTTTGCGCTGTTCTGTGAAGGGAGTAGTACACAGCGTTGTACGAGATCTTCAGTTTCTTGGCAATTTCTCGCATGGAGTAGCCTTCATTTCTCAGAACAAGAATGGACTGGCAAGTTTCAGAAGAAAGTTATTAGTTTCTGGCCATTTTGAGCCTGTAATCGAACTCACAAATGCTGATGCTCCAGATACTCAACGAGACTAAAGAAGGCTAGTTTTTTTGCTTCTTTAATCAGCACTACAGTTTTCAGCTGTGCTAATGTAATTGCAAAATGATTTTCTAATGATCAATTAGCCTTTTAAAATGATCAACTTGGATTAGCTAACACAACGTGTCATTGGAACACAGGAGTGATGGTTGATGATAACGGGCCTCGGTACACATATGTAAATGTTCCATAAAAATCAGCTGTTTCCAGCTACAAATAGTCGTTTACAACATTAATAATGTCTACACTGTATTTCTGATCAATTTGATGTTATTGAATGGAAGTGCTTTTCTTTCAAAATCAAATACATTTCTAAGGGACCCTAAACTTTTGAAAGGTAGTGTATAAGGGGAGGTGTGAGTCTGATAACAGTATAGGGTATGTATATAGGTTGCCTGGAAATAGATAAACAGACTTTCAATAGGGCATGGAAAAACATACTATTACCACTTCAGATAGCCTACAACATGTCAATATCTCTCTTTCTATGTGATCTTAGGCAACATTTTATATTTGTTTTTTATATCCAAAGAGCGATAATGATTGCCTCATATTCTGCGATTTTGCTTGCGTCGGCAGATTTTTTGCTTTGTATTAAGACTCAATGAACATTATTTATTTGAGTGTCGTTGTGCTTTTATTTTTATTTATTTATTTATTTTTTTATTTTACCTTTATTTAACCAGGCAAGTCAGTTAAGAACAAATTCTTATTTTCAATGACGGCCTGGGAACAGTGGGTTAACTGCCTGTTCAGGGGCAGAACGACAGATTTGTACCTTGTCAGCTCGGGGGTTTGAACTCGCAACCTTCCGGTTACTAGTCCAACGCTCTAACCACTAGGCTACCCTGCCGCCCCTTAAAGCTGATTGGTTGGATTTGTAGATATCTCGTTGCTGTTTATTATTTGGTGTCCTGTCTCACATGAAGAGATGCATTTCACCTCCGTGTCAGGCCTACCTCAAGTGAATCGCTGTGTATTTCAGAGAAATAAATCCCTGTTAGTTCTGGTTAAAGTTGGAATCTTAACACTGTTATACTCCCTCTGACATCATTGCACAACAGTACACGTGATAGAACAACGGAGTATGTACTACATTTTTTGACGCTCCTTTTCAAAGACAAAACTATAACACCTGTATTGGTACCGCCAGTGGCTCTGTTTCACCTTGCTCATATCTCAGCTTTAAGGTGAGGTCTATACTAATGTAAGACATTGACATACTTCAGCATTGGTGTCCACTGATGCCTGAGTTTCTGGATTTCTCATCCTATCCATGATTGTAAAAAAACATAAAGGTTTCTGCAAAGACACCTGAATGTATTTAATGATACAACTCACAGCCTCTGTGAAAGGACACACACACACACACACACACACACACACACACACACACACACACACACACACACACACACACACACACACACACACACACACACACACACACACACACACACACACACACACACACCATCTGTGTGGCATCAAGACTAGAACATAGGCAGAGCCAGGGAATGTGATGGCATCAAGACTAGAACACAGGCAGAGCCAGGGAATGTGATGGCATCAAGACTAGAACACAGGCAGAGCCAGGAAATCTGATGGCATCCAGATTAAAACACAGGCAGAGCCAGGAAATGTGATGGCATCAAGACTAGAACACAGGCAGAGCCAGGAAATCTGATGGCATCCAGATTAAAACACAGGCAGAGCCAGGGAATGTGATGGCATCAATACTAGAACACAGGCAGAGCCAGGGAATGTGATGGCATCAAGACTAGAACACAGGCAGAGCCAGGAAATGTGATGGCATCAAGACTAGAACACAGGCAGAGCCAGGAAATCTGATGGCATCCAGATTAAAACACAGGCAGAGCCAGGGAATGTGATGGCATCAAGACTAGAACACAGGCAGAGCCAGGAAATCTGATGGCATCCAGATTAAAACATAGGCAGAGCCAGGGAATCTGATGGCATCCAGACTAGAACACAGGCAGAGCCAGGGAATCTGCTTTCAACAGACAAACACTTCTGTGTCTCCAAAATCACTGGTGTCAGGAGGGAACAGGCAGCAGCTGATGGAAGAGTGCCCTTGTTACTCCTCACCCCATTCCAGAGAGTTAGAGAGAGGGAAGAGAAAGGAGAGAGGAGAGGATAGAGACTCGACAAGATGAATTATGCAAAGCTGTCAGAGCCGGCTATTGTTGGAGGTGCTGGCTGTGTTAAAGTGAGCCGGCCTGATCCCCACCACCCTCCATCACCACTTTCACGACTCCCTTGGCAAAGGACCGTACGGTCCCTGCAAAAACAAATAGAAAAGGGTGAGGCCACAGAGTGGAAGGATGGGAAGGGCAGCTAGCTTGGCATCGTGGTGGCAAGTGGAACATCTGGGAGAGGGGGACACGATGGAAACGATGGAACCATGTGTTTTTATTGGCTTTATTTACAGACTACAGAGTCAGGGGTTACGTCAGGTAGTAAACGATAACCATGTGTTTTTATTGGCTTTATTTACAGACTACAGGTGGTAATTACTGGCTTTTGGACCCAATCTTTTTTTTTAAAGCCAATAAATGTAATAGTCGATCGGGAGAAAAAAAACTATCTTATTACAAAATAATGCTTTTTGTTTATTGATGGAAATATCAGTCGATGGAAATACATTTGACCATCACGCTTATAGGTTTATAGGTTAATGTTCTTAAGTGGAATTAAATTGGGGCGTGTGTATTTTCATTAGTCATCATTTATCTTATTTATCAAACACAACTATCACATGCGCACAGCATACAGAGCTTATTTTGAGCTTGAAACGTGTGATTTGATAAGACCAGTCATTGCACAACAATTCTAAATGCAATCGCGTGGCCACGATTAAAAAGAGCTACTATTTTTATTTCTCAACTGGCAAATTGAAGGGCGCCTCCCATTTGCCATTCAAGTGCATAGTCAACGGTAGGCAGTCTATCACCATGCCACCCAATGTGAGCTGGAGGCAGTATGCATTTTCAAGACATATACTATTTTTTTTAAAAACCTGAACGTTTACTTCAGATTGTGAGGCATGTCTTTCCGTGTTTCAAAGTAGCCTAGGAACCATAGAAACGTAGAGGCAATTATTTTATAAAGACTTCCTCATATGCAGTTGAAACCAGCATTTTTCTCCTCTTATATTGGTTTTCAAATCAACTTTCTTTCGTTGTCTAGAAGCCAAAGGCACAATCCTAGTCATTTTAGAAACCCACCCTAGTTGCTGCATCTTTAGATTTCCCCTCTTTCTAAGTTTCTAACAGACATTTTTATCTCTTTTATCTCACATGTGGAACCGCTCGCATCAGATGTGCTGTTAAGAATGGTGTTTTCCCGCAAATTGCATTTTGGCAAATGTTTGTAAATGACATTTTATTGTCTGCTTCATTACAGGAATTGTGAGTTCTGTTAAGATGAATTACCATAATTTAAATGTGAATTCTGTCATTCTGAGCACCGTGGGTGGACTCCCTAATGGGTTACGCACCCAATGCATATGGGTCCCATAATTTCTCAAATGGCCGTTAAATTAAACTCTTCCCGGTCACATTGTCCGGCGCCTCATTTTCCTTACGGAAACCCTGGGTCAGGGGGTCTGAGTTAATATTTAGAACAGGCCTTCGGAAATGTAATTACTTGAACAAAGAGGGCTTCGGGAAGATTTGCCGTTTCAGCAGGGAAGTCTCCAGTGGCTACTCTACTCTCTCTTTGCAAAATGCTGTTTGTGCTTACGTCAGGAATGTGGGTCACATTGGTTGAAACCAATTTATTTGTCTGTATTGGCTCTGAGCCACGTCTGTGGTGGCTTCTCCTTTGGTCCTCTCATGTGAATCGTGAGTGTGAAGCAAAAAATTCCAACACACAATCCCTGATTTTGTGTCCAAACAAGAGAATTGAGCCTAGATCATAAAAGCTTATATTCTCGAAAACTATGTTACCAAATTGACATCAAGACATTGCTTGACACTATATTATATATATGGTGTATGGTTAATGCTTAGAAAAACATTGAGACTGTATATAACAGAATAAGCAGGTTTAGGAGGAACTGGCTGGGGAATCATAGACATGTGTAGTACTGTGCTACGCTACATGGATCATGGAGTGTCACTTCCCCCTGCCTCACTGCCTTGTCAACGTTCCCACTGTGCCACTATAATACTGCAGTGTCGGCTTTTCCTTCTTGAGGTCATGGGTGACTGGCTGTCTCAATCAACCATATTATCAAAGGTGACACATACCGACCAGAGGGTTAGCATCCTAACAAATCAAATGTATTTATATAGCCCTTCGTACATCAGCTGATATCTCAAAGTGCTGTACAGAAACCCAGCCTAAAACCCCAAACAGCAAGCAATGCAGGTGTAGAAGCACGGTGGCTAGGAAAAACTCCCTAGAAAGGACAAACCTAGGAAGAAACCTAGAGAGGAACCAGGCTAAGTGGGGTGGCCAGTCCTCTTCTGGCTGTGCCGGGTGGAGATTATAACAGAACATTGCCAAGATGTTCAAATGTTCATAAATGACCAGCATGGTCGAATAATAATAAGGCAGAACAGTTGAAACTGGAGCAGCAGCAGTATGTAGGACAGCTCTCAATCCGAATTGGGAGACGTGGGGATAATTGTTGGTGTATTGCGGTAAGGCACAACGTGAACATTATGTAGGTCTATTTGTGCTTTTGGTATCCAAGCAACGAAGTGGCTTAATCCTTAGATAAAACTTCCTTGAGTTCACAGCACAGCACACTACACCAGACAGCTTCTATGAGTATCTCCCTAGTGTCCTCAAAGCGTCCCCATGTACAGGAACTACCTTCATTACATTTTGATGAACTCCGAAAAATGTTGGCGTTAGTAACTTTGGATCCTCCTGAGGAAGGCAGTATGTGTTCACATTAAAGACGTGCCCGGTCGTTCACTTTGCTTTGTGAGAATCCGGCCCGCCACGACATTTCCCCATAACACACCCATGGGGACTTATAGCTGATTAGGACACTAATCTTATTCCCCCTGTTGGGTTGTCGGCGGCTCGACAGACAAGGCTCTTAGCAATATCGTCTATCAGCCCCTGTGTATAAAGTCCATAAATCAGAACGGATCACAATCGGGGAGGTTTGTGGGTGAATCCGTTCTTGGCCACTGCACAATAATCTTTGTAAATGTGGGTTAACATCTCCACTCTTGTCTCTGCGTTTGAAAGTGTCTTTTAAGATTCCATCTCTGCATAGAAAGAAAGAACAACCTGTCACCTAGTGAAAGGACTTCTCAGCAAAATTCTCAATAAAAACTTTGAGGTCGAGAAAAGAGATGGTGGTTGTGAGTGGGCTTACGGGTGGGGTTTGAGAGTTGGTGGGTGTGAGTGTGCTTACGGATGGGGCTTGAGAGTTGGTGGGTGTGAGTGGGCTTACGGGTGGGGTTTGAGAGGTGGTGGGTGGAGTGGATTTACGGGTGGGGTTTGAGAGATGGTGGTGGTGTGATTGGGCTCACGGGTGGGGTTTGAGAGGTGGTGGGTGGAGTGGGTTTATGGGTGGGGTTTGAGAGATGGTGGTGGTGTGATTGGGCTTACGGGTGGGGTTTGAGAGATGGTGGTGGTGTGATTGGGCTCACGGGTGGGGATTGAGAGGTGGTGGGTGTCAGTGGGCTTACGGGTGGGGTTTGAGAGGTGGTGGGTGTGAGTGGGAGCTTTTGAAGATTAAGTTGGGGGATTAGTGTTATCTGAGCTTCTCGTCTCTCCCCTCTCTGTTTTCTAGGTAGAGCCGAATGGGGCTAAGTGGACAGACAGACAGAAATACAGACGGATAGACAGAGGGACAGATTTACCAACGGCGTAAACCGGAGTGGAATATCCCAAAGCGAGCGTCTCAGGAGAGAAGGACACAGTATGCAGGCAGCATGGAACAGGTGAAGGAGCAGCAGCCTTTCTGCTCACTCTCCAAGAGCCAGAGAGAGAGAGACCGTGAAAGGGAGAGGGAACGGCGTCACACCGCATCATCAACAGACCAAGAAGGGGCCTGCCGTGTGCCAACCCAGAAGTCCTACAGCTCTAGCGAGACGCTGCAGGCCTACGACCATGACCCCGCCCGACTGCTGTTCTCAGGCCGAGTCAAGGAGATGGCCCACCAGGAGACCAATGACTACAGCAGGCCAGGTCAGTACAGCCACAGCCCTATTCCAATAATTATTATTCCAATAATAATAGGTCTGCTGTTTGGATATCATTTGTTTCATACGTGTACTTTTTAAACATACTTAATTAACTTGGGAACACATGGAGTTTGGTATAATAAAAAAATTGCAAGGTGTATTATAGAATTCAAATTAATTGTCTGCTGTTGAGATCATTGACATAGGAAAGATAGATAGAGAGATACTATATTAGTAAGTTTATCATTCTTTCATAGGGCCTCCCATGGGTTTCCTTGAAAACTTTATCTTGGTAATGCATGATCCATTAACCAGCATTCATAGTTCGTCATTTGAGGTTTGTATTACTCCATGATGAACAGTAGAGCTCTTTTCAATCTGTGCAGTATGTACAGATCCAAACGAAATGATCGCGCTCCACTTGACGTACCGTTGATAATTACCCATTGAACTGCTGAGCAAATAACCCACCGTTGTAATTGGTTGTTGGCAATTGGTAGGAAATGTTCATAATAAGAAAAAAGTTGGTTGGTTTATTTTAGTGTCATAGACGATTCTTGATTTTCTAAAATTGCATATTTTATGGCATATTTCTCATTGATGTCTGCTAATTGGCGCCAACTGGAAATGAATTGCATTCTAATTAGGCTGTGGGAATAATGTTCATTTCCCCTTTATTTCTAGATCAAATTACAACCTTTAATGAAAAGGTAATGAGCGATTAGACTTATTATCACTTCAATTATCAATAATTGTTATCTACACATTTCAAAGTTGTTTCTGTTTTTAAAAGTAAATTCACACCTTAAGTCAAATGTATAGTTTAAGGTTATTAATTGTCTTTTGAAGTTTTTAACACATGACATACAATATTGTCAAAGTCCGGAATCGCTCCCCTGCAGTTTTTTCTTTAAAATGTTCTTTGTCAATTTCGCTTGTTTAAATGTTTTCTGCCATGAAATAACCAGTAAACTAAATCAAATGACAGTTTTAAATGAATTTCATCATTGCTAATTTACTTACATTAATCTTGCTCCCTGTCTTGTCTGCACTAATGATATTTCTATATTCATGTGGATAAAATACATGTCTGGAATCTTATGCAGCATGACATTACATTCTCTATTATTCAGCTAGCTGAATACATTTTTTTTAATAGAATGACTTTGAATGTATATATGAAAACATATATATCGATAAATATATACACTGAACAAGATTTTCCATCCAAACTTGTTTTAGTTCTGTCCACGCATTTAGAAATATAAATTCAGTGAAAAGTACATTAATTGTAGATTTTTGCTGTTTACTTCAGATTACATTCTTTTTTCTAAATCCAGCATTGACATCCTGTAAATTCCTTTGCATCTCTGTTTTTCACCATTTTGTTTCTCTATTAAATCAACACTTTAGATCCAGATTTACAAACAATTTAGACACAGAATTGTGGAACTCTTTCAATTTACAAAAAATAATAATTTGGGTAGTTGTACAATGAGTGGGAGTCTCTTTTCTCTGAGTACGCACCCACAGTTTTTAAGGAACTCAGTCTGGCTTTCAACGGACTCTTGAAAGTTGTAATAGTAGAATGCACAAGGTGCAATTTGGAAATTGGGTCGTGCATCATCAGTTTTCCTCTTGTCATTGCATGCATTAGAGAGCTATTTATAACTTGTCAGAAATGTCCAGATCAACAAGCCCATGTCAGCTAACGTTTTTTTAGGCCATAGATTTTGCTGTAACGTTCAAGTCACTCAAATATCACATGAATACACGTTAGACATGGCAACATGAATAGAATTGCAAGAGAATGGACTTTAAAACTGCAAAATGTTCACTGCCCAGCTTGTCAAAATGTGTAGAATTGCAGGAAATAAGGTTTAAACCTGCAAAATGTTCTCTCCGCCAACAAGAGGGGTATGAACAGTTTGTGTCAAACCGTGCTTGTGCCCATAGAAATAGGCGTGGCGCGCGTGCACGGTGGGGGGGATGTTGTTTTCAGCAGAAGTCCTATCATCTTCCATCTTACTTGAATGTACAGTATGTCTGTTGTGACTTGTCTTCTGATTTACTGGTTGGCTTTTATTTTTGTGAGGCTTCTATTTGAGTTAAGCCTACTGCCCTTCTAAGAACAGACATTTTAAGAATCACAAAAATATTTAAGCTACACATGTTGGCAAAATGGCAGTCATTGTAAATAAGGATTTGTTCTTAACTGACTTGCCTCGTTAAGAATAAAACAAAACGTCCGCACCAGATATTCTGGGTTTGGGATTGGGGTTTGATAACATTGTTAAATTATAGGCCTGCTATTTGGTTTTGTCTGTACAGGACAGGCCTTCTCGCTGAGGCAACTTGGGATATGTGAGGCCTCCACACGCAGAGGCCTGGCCCTCTGCCCTGAAACGGGCCTCTCACACCCCCTTGGTAGCTACTCCAGAGGAACGGTCCCCACAAAGAATAATGAGCACACATCTCCGGAACGTACCATGGCTCTCTGGGGCAGGGGTGCCAAGTCAGGCCAAAGCTCATGCCTGTCTAGTCGCTCCAACTCGGCCATTACCCTGACAGACACCAAAATGGACAATAAGTCGGACAACGAAATTGGTGAGTCTGCCACACCTTTATTTGTTAATTGTGATCCCCTTATTCCTGTTTTTGTGGAGGTTTAAGTATGAAGTTAATCGCACAACAAATGTGCAAACTAGTAAGCATTGTACCGGTAATATTTCATTGGTGCTCAGGAAATCTCTTTCATTGGTGGAAGCGATAAGCGGTGGATTCTGATTGGGCATGTGCAGCTGCTGTTTGGGGATAAAAGGCATGTTTCATGGCCTCTTGTGGATAAGAATTTGGTCTTCCAATTGAGTGTTTGGTAGTCACCTGGTCATCTCCACATGGAAGCAAGGGAGTTTGATCAAGTTTCCCCTTGGGCTAGTGTGTAATCAAAGATAGCTTTGTAAAGCGTCGGTCAGAGATTTCGCATAGAAATTCCACAGTAGTTGAACGAGCACACACAATAGCTGATTTAAGAAGGTTCAATGGTTTGAAGTGCAAATTTGATCATGCTCGAAACCCAAAACTTAAGACTGTGGTATTCTTTTGAAGGAAGATCTTCTGTGCATCAAATGCGGGATAAAAAAGATATACATTTCTGTTTATACTTATCAATATTGCTTTAAGTGATAAATGACTCTTTCATTTTGATTTAGAAAGGGTTTGTACTCAAACAAAAAGCGGTCTATACAGCTATCTAAAAACACAGTTATTTTGTTGCTTTTGTTGTGTATAGAATGTGAGGCACTTTCAGTGTATAATATTCCTTGCAGTGATAACTTTTTAACTTTTTATCCGGCATTCGTCAATGACTTTACAAAAAGTACAATGTTTTGCCTCCAACTTTGTGATGTTATTGTCTATTACTTATTTATACATGTCGTTGTGCTATTATATTTTCTACACATCAGCCATGGTCTCAAATTTGTTCTTAGAGCAGTTTTGACAACTTTTGCTGCTGTTAAGCTAATTTGAGGAATACTTTTACCTTTAATGCTCTCAAAAAGCATAGAAAATATATTTTCCCATAGTGGTATGTGTTGTCATCTCATATGTTTGCTATCGCCATACTTTTCAATAAGCATTACCAAAAGTACAGAAGAAAGAGAGATAGTAGTGGATTATCCAAGAATTATCCACAGACTTTCAACTGGCCAGAACATATAGAAAGGTCACATGGTACAAAGGAAATATTTTGTGTTCAGAGCAAGCAATTTATATTTTGGTCATGTTCCAGAGAGATATTCCATACCACACTTGAGACGTAGATCTGAGACGTGGATCTTTCGCCTCTCTTAAGTGCCTTTTTTCCTTATATAACATTATTTTGTTTTATTATAGTCTCCAACTACTTTGTGACTACTACTGATGTAAAAAGGGCTTTATAAAATACATTTGCATTTGATTGGATGGAAAAACGTGTGGAAAATAAATTGATGCAAGGCTAGTGATCGGAAGGATTAATGCTCGCACCAAAGTCAACATCTGCTTGTTCACACACTTCAATTTCTGTGTCCTCATCTAGTTTTTTAAAGCCCCACATTATTCATGTGACGCCATATAATGTCATTCCAAATAACTCATTGATGACGTGTAATGGGAGTAAAATAAGACATTCAAGGCACCTAACAAGGTGTTTTCTTATCTACATCACTTTTCCTCCATGTTTGTTGCAGCTGTTACATGCGATCTCTGTGGCTCAGAAAGCGCATTGGAGTTAGCTGGCTTCAAAAGGCTCTGACCTGGCCTCCTACCCCCACTACCCCCCGCAGCCTCTCTCCTTTGGAGTCTCTTTTGGAGATGTCTGGAGTGCTGCCGCTCATTTGTTCTTGTTAGTGCGACTCCCCGCTGTGACTTTTATCTCGCCCAATTTCCACCCTATTATTTTAATCATAGGGAAAATAAGCAATACGTGCCACATCTTGTTCGCAGGTAGCTAAGCTACCACCCGTTAAGAAGGCGCGGAAAGATGCCCAGAGTTCTCAAATTTTAATTAAACCCTAACCACGGGTAACTTTTCCGTCACTTGTGCTTGTTTGTTCGTTTGTAGCTTAACCTTATTTGGATGTTTCGTTGTGAATGATAAGAGGTTCAGATCTTGACGTGTCATGCACTAATCAACAGCTACATTGTTGATTTGTTATCGTGTTATCCTTATCTTGTATCAGATGGCTACTTTAATTTTCAACTTGAGCAAAGGGGAAAAAGTAATCCTTTAATACTGCTTTAGATCTCATTCTTTCTCTCTTTTTGTCATGAAGCATTGCACTTTCGACTTTCACTATTTAATGAAGCAGCTAAGAGGAATTACCCATCCAAAGGTTTCCATCAACTGAATATGCATGTGAAAGCCGTTACAAAGGGGCGTTCAGCTCCACTTATTCATAAATGAACTCAATATTTCATTGTAATTTGCACCGTTCTGGGCAGTCAGACACAGAAGACTACTACAGTCTTGGCAGACTGTCGGGCTATAGCATCTGCAACTGTTAATAACTGCCTGATCCAAGAGAAAGAAGACTAAGATTAAAGACTGTGTCTTTGCAGGCTGTGTTTCATTCCAAAAGAATCCAGAGAATTTAGGTCCAGATTGACAGATTTACTTTGTTGGTTGTGATGTTGGTTGTTTTGTTGGTTTGGGATGTTGGTTGTTTTGTTGTTTTTTCGATGTTGGTTGTTTTGTTAGTTGGGATGTTGGTTATTTTGTTGGACTGTTGTGTTGGCCCTGATGATGGGTTATTGTCTGTTCAGCGTCTAATAACAGTGAACAAATTGATTGAGACAATTGTGTCGAATCGTACCCTGTCGACAACAAATCCAATGCCTTCTGATCCGATGTCCTCAAGAGCATTTTAACAGCTGTTTTAACATATTATTAATGCTATGTGTCTGTGACATTTCATCAGTGCAAAAATTGCAAAAGAAGTCCAATTTATCCAAACAATGAAGACAGCCACCAAAGACAGTTTTACACACCACTCTCAAATAGAGTATAACTCCTGGCTGCTTTGTGTGAACCCTTCCAGTAAAAGGTTAATTGAATTACACGAGAAGACATTGTAACATGCAGTGCAGCACAGCACACACCAGAGAGCTGTGGGTTTATGAAAGCACCTCACAGATACACACACACACACTAACACACACACACACACACACACACACACACACACACACACACACACACACACACACACACACACACACACACACACACACACACACACACACACTTGAGAGTCTAACAAACAAAGGTTACACACCATCTGTCAACTCCTGCCTCAGATCCGCATCACATCATGATTACAGTGGAATCATTCTATTGATCATGGAAAATAAAAACACCCTCACACTGCCTATATAATTCAATATGGCCTAAGTTGTGAATATACAGAATAAGTAAAACCTTTAGTTTGGTCAAAGGCTCTGAACATCTGTGACGTTTTTGAAGAAGAGCTGAGAACGCATCAGTGTGTTTGAGCCACAGACCCTAGTGGCCTGAGTGCCGGCCACGTCCAACTCTTGTTATTTTCTCCTCTCCTGGTCCCATTGACTGCTCCCTCTCAGAAGAGTTGCCTTTATCTTTTGTCGGACCGTGTCAATGTATGTAGGACACTGGCTGCGTGATGTGTGTACAGCGCAGAGGTGTCATGGGGGTAACATGCTCATCCATCAACTGAACCCACACTGCTTTCTATTTTGGTGGAAGACAGAGAGAGCTTGGTGTGGAAGATTTCCTTGCTGTTTCATTGGGTAAAGGGTCAATTCCATTGGATCTACTTATTTGATAAGACTTGACTCATTTCTTTTTAACTCCTAGTGGAGAATAATTTATGCCCAATTCATACCTTGACGACCTCTTTTCTAAAATAGTTTTCAATTCATCCTGTGTGGTTACAGAGGAATTGAACCTGGCCTTGTTGTCCAAACCGATTGCGCTTGCCATTGTTGGTTAGCCGTTGGTAAGCAAAACATGCCATTGAGCTTGCCATTGTTGGATTGCCTTTGGTAAACAGTTGCATACACCAGGCCAGACTGCACAACATGCTATTATAATTAAGACCTACTCTAGCATTGTCAATTACCAGACCTGCTATTGACTGTACTATATAGAAAGGGCTCATTTCATTTCAATAGGCAGCCTGATGGAGTAGCTGTATTAGCCTCCAACATGGAAACAGTTAGGGGTCTATTTCTCAACACATGGCAACGGATTAGGCTGCGTGTTGAGGCTGTGGTGTATATAGAACTGTCTCAGAGCTACTTGTCATTTTCCTTTCTTTTCAACAGAATTAGAATCATTAGCATCTACTCAAGTGTAACATCATGTTCCTTGAATAATACAATGCAGAGCTAATTTTGATCGTTGGTGGCTTTTCCCCTGTTGATACACTGTGTTTTATTGCTGGAGCAATCTTAGCTTTTGTAGACATCAGATCAAATCAAACGCTACGGGTTAAGACTACTTGTCAAACTTGCCAAATCACATTGATGCTTATTGACGATCCTATGTCGACTATATGTTTTGAATGACAACTCTTCTCCGATGAGCTCAGATATTGAAAAGGAAGGAAAAATGGTTGACAAGCCATTATAATACTGTGTGTATCCCTGTAAATAAGATGGGAATTTATGGAAACATAAAAGCAGCTATAAAGAGTGAAAATAAAAATAAAAATAATATGATAATAATATAAAAATAATATTCTTATATGGTATGTTTTAAACATGAGTCACATGAGGGAAACTCACATTAAGATCAGTCTAATAGTCAGAGGACATGCATGCTGTGAATATGCATGCTAGGGGTGTGAACGTTTTAATGTTTCAGCGAAATTGGGATCCTTAATGTTAAGTGCCCAGAAACCTGCTCCTTTTATTCTCTGTTCCAAACGTGCTAGACGATCAGTTCATATAGCCTTTAGCTGTACCCTTATCCTACTTCTCCTCTGTTCCTCTGGTGATGTGGAGCTTAATCCAGGTCCTGCAGTGCCTAGCTCCACTCCCACTCCCCAGGTGCTCTCATTTGTTGACTTCTGTAACAGTAAAAGCCTTGGTTTCATACATGTTAACATTAGAAGCCTATCCCCTAAGTTTGTTTAAAAACTTCTTATGGAGGTGGTCCCTGCACAGGGATAGCTCAGCGGAAATTTCAGAGCGCCACCTATAGTACTTGAGTATAGTACTCGATAAATCTCAAACTTTCATAAAAATACACATGCAAGGTACTGAATTAAAGCTACACTCGTTGTGAATCTAGCCACCAAGTCAGATTTGTAAAATGCTTTTCGGCGAAAGCATGAGAAGCTATTATCTGATAGCATGCACCCCCCAAAATACCAGCACGACACGTAAACAACAGATTTTGCGGTAGCCGGCGCTACCCAAAACGCAGAAATAAAATATAAAACATTCATTACCTTGGACGAGCTTCTTTGTTGGCACTCCTATATGTCCCATAAACATCACAATTGGGTCTTTTTCCCGATTAAATCCGTCATTGTATACCCAAAATGTCATTTGCTGAAGGCCAGTCTGATGCTGCAAAAAGTCCATTTACAAGACGCAACGTCACTTTTTAAAATGACAAAAGTCGCCTATAAACTTTTACAAATCACTTCAAACGACTTTTCTAAACCAACTTTAGGTATTAATAAACGTTAATGATGTATCAAATTGATCACGGGGCGATCTGTATTCGATAGCAGCAAGTCTGGAAATCATCGTCCATTTTTTCAGTTTCACAACATACTGTGGTGCGCCTCAAGAAAGGAGGGGCTTATTCGTGTTGTAACCAAGGATAAATTAATCTGAAAATGACAGCAATGGCGACATCGTGTGGAAGCTGTAGGCGTTTACAGTGTACTCATTTATTTTAGGTCGCCTTTAACAATACATTGAATGGCGGACGAATATTTTTGTTTTGTTTTTGGTAAACAGTTTTACCAGGGATTTTTACTCCTAAACACGTTCTGTTATAGCCACAGACCCGATTTAACCAGTTTTAGAAACTTCAGAGTGTTTTCTATCCACACATACTTATCATATGCATATACTATATTCCTGGCATGAGTAGCAGGACTTTGAAATGTTGCGCGATTTTTAACAAAAAGCTGCGGAAATTCGCATCATCCATAACAGGTTTTAACTCGCAGCTTTAGCACACTCTGCCAACCTGGATCTCTTAGCTGTGTCTGAATCCTGGATTAGAAAAACCACCAAAAACCCTGAAATCTCCATCGCTAAATATAACACTTCCCGCCAAGTTAGAACTGCCAAAGGGGGCGGTGTTGCAATCTACTGCAAAGATGGCCTGCAGAGTTCTGTATTACTATCCAAGTCTGTACCCACACAATTCGAGCTTCTACTTCTAAAAGTTCACCTTTCCAGAAACAAAACTCTCACTGTTGCCGCTTGCTATAGACCTCCCTCTGCCCCCAGCTGTGCCCTCGATACCATATGTGAATTGATTGCCCCCATCTACCTTCTGAGCTCGTGCTACTAGGTGACCTAGGACATGCTTAACACCCCGGCCATCCTACAATCTAAGTTTGATGCCCTCATTCTCATACAAATTATCAATGAACCTACCAGGTACAACCCAAAATCCGTAAACACGGACACACTCATAGATGTCATCCTAACTAACTCGCCCTCCAAATACACCTCTGCTGTTTTCAATCAAGATCTCAGCGATCACTGCCTCATCTGTAATGGGTCTGCGACCAAACGACCACCCCTCATCACTGTCAAACGCTCCCTAAAACACTTCTGCGAGCAGGCCTTTCTAGTCGACCTGGCTGGGGTATCCTGGAATGACATTGACCTCATCGCTTCAGCAGATGATGCCTGGCTATTCTTTAAAAGTGCCTTCCTCACCATCTTAAATAAGCATGCCCCACTCAAAAAATGTAGAACTAGGAATAGATATAGTCCTTGGTTCACTCCAGAACTGGCTGCCCTTGACCAGCACAAAAACATCCTGTGGCGTTCTGCATTAGCATCGAATAGCCCCCGTGATATGCAACTTTTCAGGTAAGTTAGGAACAAATATACACAGGCAGTTAGAAAAGCTAAGGCTAGCTTTTTCAAACAGAAATTTGCATCCTGTAGTACTAATTCAAAAAAGTTCTGTGACACTGTAAAGTCTATGGAGAATAAGAGCACCTCCTCTCAGCTGCCCACTGCTCTGAGGCTAGGAAACACTGTTACCACTGATAAATCCACTATAATTGAGAATTTCAATAAGTATTTCTCTACAGCTGGCCATGCTTTCCACCTGGCTACCCCTACCCCGGTCAACTGCCCGGCACCCTCCACAGCAACCCGCCAAAGCCTCACCATTACTCCTTCACCCAAATCCAGATAGCTGATGTTCTGAAAGAGCTGCAAAATCTGGACCCATACAAATCTGGACCCATACAAATCAGCCGGGCTAGACAATCTGGACCCCCCCATCTATTTACCTACCTCATCCCCATACTGTATTTATTTATTTATCTTGCTCCTTTGCACCCCAGTATCTCTACTTGCACATTCATCTTCTGCACATCTACAATTCTAGTGTTTAATTGCTATATTGTAATTACTTCGCCACGATGGCCTATTTATTGCCTGAACTTACCTCATTTGCACTCACTGTATATAGACTTTTTATTTTCTTTTGTTCTACTGTATTATTGACTGTATGTTTAGTTTATTCCTGTATACCTGTATACTTTATACCTGTACATAGCCCATCTATAATTTAGCCCAAATAACTACCTCTTCCCCTACTGTATTTATTTATTTATTTAGCTCCTTTGCACGCCATTATTTCTATTTCTGCTTCGCACATTCTTCCCACTGCAAATCTACCATTCCAGTGTTTTAATTACTATACTGTATTTACTTCGCCACCATGATCTTTTCTTTGCCTTTACCGCCCTTATCTCACCTCATTTGCTCACATCGTACATAGACTTTTTTATACTGTATTATTGACTGTATGTTTGTTTTACTCCATGTGTAACTCTGTGTTGTTGTATGTGTCGAACTGCTTTGCTTTATCTGTCACGTTCTGACCATAGTTATTTTGTGTTTTCCTTGTTTTAGTGTTGGTCAGGACGTGAGCTGGGTGGGCATTCTATGTTGTATGTCTAGTTTGTCTATTTCTATGTTTGGCCTGATATGGTTCTCAATCAGAGGCAGGTGTTAGTCATTGTCTCTGATTGGTAACCATATTTAGGTAGCCTGTTTTGTGTTGGGTTTTGGTGGGTGGTTGTTTCCTGTCTTTGTGTTCTCTGCACCAGATAGGACTTTTTCGGTTTTGCCACGTTTGTTATTTTGTATTTGTGTAGTGTTCACATTATCGTCTTTCATTAAACATGTTGAACACGAACTACGCTGCATTTTGGTCCTCCTCTCCTTCGACGGAAGAAAGCCGTGACAGAATCACCCACCAAAACAGGACCAAGCAGCGTGGTGACAGGCAGCGGCAGGAGGAGCAGCGCAATCAGGACTTCTGGACTTGGGAGGAGATCCTAGACGGGAAAGGACCCTGGGCACAGCCAGGAGAATATCGCCGCCCCAAAGAAGAGCTTGAGGCAGCGAAGGCAGAGAGGCGCTGGTATGAGGATGGAGCACGGCGGTGCGGATGGAAGCCCGAGAGTCAGCCCCAAAAATGTATTGGGGGGTGGCACACAGGAAGTGTGGCGAAGCCAGATAGGAGACCTGCGCCAACTTCCTGTGCTTACCGGAGGGCGAGAGAGACTGGGCAGGCACCATGTTATGCTGTGGAGCACACGGTGTCCCCAGTGCGGGTGCATAGCCCGGTGCGGTACATACCAGATCCTTGTAACGGCCGGGCTAGAGTGGGCATCGAGCCAGGTGCCATGAAGCCGGCTCTACGCATCTGGTCTCCAGTGCGCCTCCTTTGGCCGGCGTACATGGAGCCAGCCTTACGCATGGTGTCCCCGGTTCACCTGCATAGCCCAGTGCGGGCTCTGGCGGCTCCTTGCAGACTGGCGGCTCTGGCGGCTCCTTGCAGACTGGCGGCTCTGACGGCACTGGCAGGGCGACCGGGAGCATTCAACCAGGTAAGGTTGGGCAGGCTTGGTCCTCAAGAGGTCCACTGCGCCTGCACGGTCCGGTCTATCCAGTGCCACCTACACGCACCAGCCCTCCGGTGGCAGCCCCCGCACCAGGCTTCCTGTGCGTGTCCAGAGCCCAGTACTCCCTGTTTCCCTTCCCCGCACTCACCCTGAGGTGCGTGTCTTCGGCCCAGTACCACCAGTGCCGGCATCACGTACCAGGCCTACAGTGCGCCTCGCCGGTCCAGAGCTGCTAGAGTCTCCCGTCTGTCATGAGCCGCCAGAGCCGCCAGTCTGCAAGGAGCCGCCAGAGCCGGCAGTCTGCAAGGAGCCGCCAGAGCCGCCAGTCTGCAAGGAGCCGCCAGAGCCGCCAGAGCCGGCAGTCAGCCAGGATCCGCCAGTCTGCAAGGAGCCGCCAGAGCCGCCAGAGCCGCCAGTCAGCCAGGATCCGGCAGTCAGCCAGGATCCACCAGAGCCGCCAGTCAGCCAGGATCCGCCAGAGCCGCCATTCAGCCAGGATCCGCCAGAGCTGCCATTCAGCCAGGATCCGCCAGAGCCGCCATTCAGCCAGGATCTGCCAGAGCCGCCAGTCAGCCAGGAGCTGCCAGAGCCGTCAGTCAGCCAGAAGCTGCCACGTTTGTTATTTTGTATTTGTGTAGTGTTCACATTATCGTCTTTCATTAAACATGTTGAACACGAACTACGCTGCATTTTGGTCCTCCTCTCCTTCGACGGAAGAAAGCCGCTACATTATCTTGGCCAGGTCGCAATTGTAAATGAGAACTTGTTCTCAACTAGCCTACCTGGTTAAATAAAGGTGAAATAAATCAATAAAAATAAAACATGTAGTAGAAAGGTCAATGTAACGTAGAGGAAATAGAGCCATTGAGATGATTGATGACAGTGACCAGGGAGGACAGTGTCACTTTCATTGTCAAACTCATTATATTATTATTATATAGTCCTCCTCTTCTCATATTCTATTTATTTTCAAGTACAGCCCAGCAGAAACACTCAATCATATGAACATTCACTCACTCAAGCCCACACAAACTTTAGCACATGCACACACACATACTGTACACACGATGAGTGATACGGAACATCTTTAATCCTTAAATGTGAAGAATCTCTATTCTCCTTGACTGTATAACGCTTCTTACAATGTACAAAACATCCCACGGCTATATATACTGAACAGAAATATAAACATTTCAACGATTTTACTGAGTTACATTTCATATAAGGAAATCAGTCAATTGAAATACATTCATTAGGCCCTGATCTATGGATTTCACATGACTGGGCAGGGGCACAGCCAATCAGAATTAGTTTTTCGCCACAAACTGGCTGTACAAAAATCATTCTCAGTTTCATTAGCTGCCCGGGTGGCTGGTCTCAGATGATCCGTCAGGTGAAGAAGCTAGATGGGGAGGTCCTGGGCTCGCGTGGTTACAAGTGGTCTGCGGTTGTGAGGCCATTTGGACGTACTGCCATATTCTAAAAAATGATCTTCTATCAAGGCTTTCCACTAGACATTGCAACATTGCTGCGGTGCGGGGACTTGCTTCTATTCAGCCACAAGAGCATTAATGAAGTCGGGCACTGATGTTGGGCGATTAGGCCTGGCTCGCAGTCGGCATTGTATTTCATCTCAAAGGTGTTCGATGGGGTTGAGATCAGGGCTCTGTGCAAGCCAGTCAAGTTCTTCCATGCCAATCTCGAGAGATCATTTCTGTATGGACCTCGCTTTATGCACACGGGCATTGTCATGCTGAAACAGGAAAGGGCCTTCCCCAAACTGTTGCCAAAAAGTTGAAAGCACAGAATTGTCTAGAATGTCATTATATGCGGTAGCATTAAGATTTCCCTTCAATGGAACTAAGTGGCCTAGACTGAACCATGAAAAACATCCCCAGACTATTATTCTTTCTCCACCAAACATTACAGTTGGCACAATGCATTCAGGCAGGTAGCATTCTCCCGGCATCCGCCAAACCCAGATTTGTCCGTTGGACTGCCAGATGGTGAAGCGTGATTCATCACTAGAGAGAACGTGTTTCCACTGCTCCAGAATCCAATAGCGGCGAGCTTTACACCAATCCAGCCAACACTTAGCTTTGCGCATGGTGATCTTAGGCTTGTGTGCGGCTGCTCGGCCATGGAAACCCATTTTGTGAAGCTTCCGACGAACAGTTATTTTGCTGATGTTGCTTCCAGAGGCAGTTTGGAACTCGGTAGTGAGTGTTGCTACTGAAGACAGATGATTTTTACATGCTACATGCTTCAACACTCGGCGGCCAGTTCTGTAAGCTTGTGTGGCCTACCACTTCGCAGCTGAGCCGTTGTTACTCCTAGACGTTTCCACTTCACAATAGCAACACTTACAGTTGACCGGGCAGCTCTAGCAGGGCAGAAATTTGACTAACTGACTTGTTGGAAAGGTGGCATCCCATGAAGGTGTCACGTTGAAAGTTACTGAGCTCTTCAGTACAGGCCATTCTACTGCCAAGTTTGTCAATGGAGATTGCATGTTTGTGTGCTCAATTTTATACATCTGTCATAAACTGGTGTGGCTGAAATAATTTAATCCACTAATTTGAAGGGTTGTCCATCTACTTTTGACCATGCAGTGTGTATATACTGTATGTATATACGTGTGTGTGTGTGTGTGTGTGTGTGTGTGTGTGTGTGTGTGTGTGTGTGTGTGTGTGTGTGTGTGTGTGTGTGTGTGTGTGTGTGTGTGTGTGTGTGTGTGTGTGTGTGTGTGTGTGTGCGTGTGTGTGTGTTTGTCAAGGGGTCTGAATACTTTCCGAAGGCACTGTACATCCTTGACTTTTTCCACATTTTGTTGTGCTACAGTCTGAATTTAAAATTTATTATATTTATTGTTTTATCACTGGCCTACACACAATACCCCATATTCTCAAAGTGGAATTATGTTTTTCGAAGAAAAAAAAATATAGAAATGAATGAAAAGCTGAAATGTCTTGACTCATTATGTTTTCTAAGCCTTTGTTATGAAAAGCCTAAATAAGTTCAGGAGTAAAAAGGGGCTTGTCAAGTCACATAATAAGTAGCATGGACTCACTCTGTGTGCAATAATAGTGTTTAACATGATTTTTGAATGACTACCTCATGTCTGTACCCCACACATACTGTAAGGTCCCTCAGTCGAGCAGTGAATTTCAAACACAGATTCAACCACAAAGACCACAAAGGTTTTCCAACGCCTCACAAATAAGGTACATATTTTGTAGATGGGTATAAAAAAACAGACATTTAATATCCCTTTGGGCATGGTGAAGTCATTCATTACACTTTGGATGGGGGATCAATACACCCAGTCACTACAAAGATACAGGCGTCCTTCCTATCTCAGTTGCCGGACAGCAAGGAAACCGCTCAGCGATTTCACCATGAGGCCAATGGTGACTTTAAAACCGTTACGGAGTTTAATGGCTGTGATAGGAGAAAACTGGGATGGATCAACAACATTGTAGTTACTCCCCAATACTTACCTAATTGATAGAGTGAAAAGAAGGAAGCCTATAGATGATAACAGATATTCCAAAACATGCATACTGTTTGCAACAAGGCACTAAAGTAATACTGCAAAAAATGTGGCAAAGCAATTCACTTTTTGTCCTGAATACAAAGTGTTATGTTTGGAGCAAATCCAATACAACCCATTACTTAGTACCACTCTCCATATTTTCAAGCGTAATGGTGGCTGCATCATTTATGGGTATTCTTGTAATCGTTATGGACTGGGGAGTTTTTCAGGATAAAAAAATACATGGAATGGAACTAAGCACAGGCAAAATCCTAGAGGAAAACCTGGTTCAGTTTCAACCAGACACTGGGAGATTCATCTTTCAGCTGACAATGACCTAAAATGCTAAACCAAATCTACACTGGAGTTGCTTACCAAGAAGACAATAAATGTTGCTGAGTGGCCGAATTACAGTTTTGACTTAAATCTGCTTGAAAATCTATGGCAAGACTAGCAATGAACAACAAAATGTGAAATAAGTCAAGGGGTATGAATACTTTCTGAAGGCACTGTATATTTGTGTGTGTGTGTATATATTTATATATATATATATATATATATATATATATATATATATATATATATATATATATATATATATATAAATATATATATATATATATATATCATCATCGGCCACAATTGGTGGCTGACTAAATACTTTTTGCCCCAATGTGTGTGTGTGTGTATATATATACATATACACACACACACACAGTGGGGCAAAAAGTATTTAGTCAGCCACCAATTGTGCAAGTTCTCCCACTTAAAAAGATGAGAGAGGCCTGTAATTTTCATCATAGGTACACTTCAACTATGACAGACAAAATGAGAAGAAAATCCAGAAAATCACATTGTATGATTTTTTATGAATGTATTTGCAAATTATGGTGGAAAATAAGTATTTGGTCAATAACAAAAAATGTATCTCAATACTTTGTTATATACCCTTTGTTGGCAATGACAGAGGTCAAACGTTTTCTGTAAGTCTTCACAAGATTTTCACACACTGTTGCTGGTATTTTGGCCCATTCCTCCATGCAGATCTCCTCTAGAGCAGTGATGTTTTGGGGCTGTTGCTGGGCAACACAGACTTTCAACTCCCTCCAAAGATTTTCTATGGGGTTGAGATCTGGAGACTGGCTAGGCCACTCCAGGACCTTGAAATGATTCTTACCAAGCCACTCCTTCGTTGCCCGGGCGGTGTGTTTGGGATCATTGTCATGCTGAAAGACCCAGCCACGTTTCATCTTCAATGTCCTTGCTGATGGAAGGAGGTTTTCACTCAAAATCTCACGATACATGGCCCCATTCATTCTTTCCTTTACACGGATCAGTCGTCCTGGTCCCTTTGCAGAAAAACCCAAAGCATGATGTTTCCACTGCAGGATTTGAGTCCCTGGCGGCGTAGTGTGTTACTGATGGTAGGCTTTGTTACTTTGGTCCCTACTCTCTGCAGGTCATTCACTAGGTCCCCCCGTGTGGTTCTGGGATTTTTGCTCACCGTTCTTGTGATCATTTTGACCCCACGGGGTGAGATCTTGCGTGGAGCCCCAGATCGAGGGAGATTATCAGTGGTCTTGCATGTCTTCCATTTCCTAATAATTGCTCCCACAGTTGATTTCTTCAAACCAAGCTGCTTACCTATTGCAGATTCAGTCTTCCCAGCCTGGTGCAGGTCTACAATTTTGTTTCTGGTGTCCTTTGACAGCTCTTTGGTATTGGCCATAGTGGAGTTTGTAGTGTGACTGTTTGAGGTTGTGGACAGGTGTCTTTTATACTGATAACAAGTTCAAACAGGTGCCATTAATACAGGTAACGAGTGGAGGGCAGAGGAGACTCTTAAAGAAGAAGTTACAGGTCTTTGAGAGCCAGAAATCTTGCTTGTTTGTAGGTGACCAAATACTTATTTCCCACCATAATTTGCAAATAAATTCATTCAAAATCCTACAATGTGATTTTCTGGATTTTTTTCTTCTCATTTTGTCTGTCATAGTTGAAGCCCACCTATGATGAAAATTACAGGCCTCTCTCATCTTTTTAAGTGGGAGAACTTGCACAATTGGTGGCTGACTAAATACTATTTTGCCCCCACTGTATATATTCCTGACAATGACATTGCTCATCCTGACATTTCTTAATTTCTTTATTTTTAACTTTTTGGACAATGTGTGTATAGTTTTGTATTGCTAGGTATTACTGCACTGTTGGAGCTAGAGACAAAAGCATTTCGCTGCACCTGTGTACTCACCCAATGAACTTTGAACAGTTGATTGAACTTGTTTCCCTTTGAATGGTTTACTTCTGAAAGGGGTAAATTCACTTTAAGAATATAAAATATTTTATTTTGGTCGATTATGGGAATGTTTTGGTCATTTTGTAACTTTCAGCAGTCTCTGTCTAGCTACTATCTTATATTGTAATTTGGTTTGATTGACCACAGTCCCCCAAAAAATCTCTTTCCCAAGCCGTTCCTGAAGATATGTTCTCAGTCAATTTACCTGTAACAGTAAGAGTTAAAAATAAAACTGTGAGCTTCCGGTACTTGACGCATACCATATCCCATACTGGGACGATGTGTGGTGTATTAATATGGCCTGCAGTGGTAACAGTGGAGGTCACTCCGATAAATTGTTCAGGTTGCCTTTTAGCAGCTCGGTCACAGCCCATTTATCTTGTTACCCCACTCTATCCATTTAGTGGTATCAATAGTGGGATTAGACAATGGAGCAGCACCAGGCACCCAATGACGGAGCCTGGCAAATAAGTTGTAGTGTTGCCTTAGCTATTGTTATTTTTTTCTTTCTCTTGGTTTTTGAAGGACCTGTCTGTTTTCTGGAATAAGTCTTCATGTGTTTATATTTTCGCTCAGGAAAAGTGAGTTATAGTTATTTTCGTAGACAAGGCTTAATCGGTCTTGATCGGGTGAGGCAAATAGGCGGTGTCAAAATGAACCTTGAAATGAAGAGGGAAAATAGAAATGCTATATCAGGTTGTTTTGGTTTGATGTGTGGAACTGCACACTAACCCTCCCATCAATTATCAAAGCTAAAACTCATTTCAGCCCCCTCAGCACTGCATAGAATTGTCTCTTTCAGTACCATTCAAACACATATATAAAAACATGAATTGAAGTGGCAAGGACACTGTAGAAATAAATATTCCTTAGATAATTGGAAGATTATTTCCTCCTCTATAGTTGTTGAGAGAGAATGGTCTCCCTTTAATGTGGTGAGTTGTGTTGACTGAGTAACCTGAGACTTCTACTGCATCCTGAGAGGGATATATACACTGAGAAACAGCAATTAATTCCGTTCTCAGTGCTGCCATGGGGTTTCTGCTATTGCCTATGGTGGTGATGTTAAAAGGTGTAGTTGTAAGCTTCTATTTTCTATTATAAGTGTGGAAGTCCTCCAAAACACCAACAAACAAGCCAGAAGGAGTCTTTGTAAGTGCAAACTCAAAGAAGAAAAGGTAATGGTGCCTTGATTGGAGCAAATAGAGCATTTTTGTGTTTTGTTTCAGCCATGATTGTGTATGTAGGCTTCAGTAATGCACCCTACAACCGCAGGGGAAAATGAGCTGTGGAGTGCATCTTCAAGGATGGTGTAGAAATGGGGTCTGGGGAAATTGGCATACTATCATTATTATACAGTGATGATTGGAATTTGCCTTCTTTCGTGGATGGAAGATGATGATACTTATCCTGCCAACAATAGGACATTCACATTTGGTAGTCATTCCCATTTAGAAACAATCAGCACCCTGGTTTTTCATCCATCCCTTGCAATCAAAGCAAATATTTTAATGGTGCAAAGTACCTGTTTCCTGACCCTCTTTTGGACTTTGAGAGTCTTGAAAAAGACACATTTAGTCTACTCAGACTCCTTCTCGACCAAGCTGTTTGTTTTCCAATCACTTAAAAGATGCACCAAGGGATAGCACAATATTTCTAGAGTTTGCTCTTTAAATAAGTATGGGGATGACATTTGGGACTTCATTATAATGGCTGCAGAGAGATTTTTTCTCCCGTCCCTCTGCTGCATAACAGAAGAAATTTACTGTGGCTGAACAACATTACTCACAAATAATACACTACAGTCTGCCTCACACAGAAGCTGTGTTACATTTGAGATAAAGCTTTGGTGGTGGGGCTGATAACATGATACATATTACATTACATCATCCTAGCATTCTGTTGCCATATATCAGCTTCCCTTTTGAAATATGGCCTGCTGCCCTGTTCCTGTTTCTGCACCAATGTGAACCTCCTCCTACAGCACAGCAACACATAGACACTGTTTAGTGGGCTAGCTGTTCACACATTTAATATAGTGGTGTAGAGGAAGTCCAGTATTTGAAATCAAATGTTGTACAACACAAAATCAAATAATGAATTCCTTGCTTTTCCTGTGGTCCAAACACGCTTCCCTGCCAAAATGGATACACTGGAGGTTAGGGTCAGGCAGTAACCAGATGTTCATACCTTCATACTGTTCCTTACTGCCAGTGCAAACAAGGGGCACTATTGTTTTCAAAATGTTTTTTTTGACGCACAAAACAAATTTAGGCAGTAGGGATCCTGATCCAGGAGGAGATTGATTGTCTCTGCTGTAACCATAAAGGTTGATCTTGCAAGCTAGCCACTTAGCTAGCAAGTTATGCACAATTTAGATCAATGTTTCTCAAACTTGCCCTAACACTACACAACTGATGATTAGTTCATTATTTGAATCAGCTGTGTAGTGCTAGGGCAAAAAACAAAATGTGCACCCCTTGGGAAACCCTGTCTTAGATAGTTAATTTATAGTTATAAGCAGTGTCGTAGCACCCACTGCTTGTATACAGTATATCTTTTTACAGTATTGAAAATCATACCGTCGGTATTTCAAAATATGTATGTATATGGCATGGATATGGTATGTGTATGTGTATGGTATGTATATGGTATGTGTATGGTATGTACACTACCGGTCCAAAGTTTTAGAACACCTACTCATTCAAAGGTTTTTCTTGGGGCAGCAGGTAGCCTAGTGGTTAGAGCATTGGACTTGTAACCGAAAGGTTGCAGATCAAATCGCCGAGCTGACAAGGTACAAATCTGTCGTTTTGCCCCTGAACAGGCAGTTAACCCACTCTTCCGAGGCCGTCATTGAAAATAAGAATTTGTTCTTACTGACTTTGCTAGTTAAATAAAGGTAAAAAATATAAAATGTTTTTCTTTATTTTACTATTTTCAACATAGTAGAATAATAGTGAAGATGTCAAAACTATGAAATAACACATATGGAATCATGTAGTAACCAAAAACGTGTTAAACAAATTCAAATATACTTTATATTTAAGATTCTTCAAATAGCCACCCTTTGTCTTGATGACAGCTTTGTACACTCTGTCTGACTCGTCCCAAACCATCTCAATTTGTTTGAGGTCGGGGATTGTGAAGGCCAGGTCATCTGATGCAGCCCTCCATCACTCTCCTCCTGGGTAAAATAGCCCTTACACAGCCTGGAGGTGTGTTGAGTGATTGTCCTGTTGAAACACAAATGATAGTCCCACTAAGCCCAAACCAGATGGGATGGCGTATCACTGCAGAATGCTGTGGTAGCCATGCTGGTTAACTTTTCACACGTACCAACACTCGGGTGAGATCATTCTACAGTGGTCTGAGGACCCAATATTTGGCATGGGTCCTCGGAGATCCTCAAAAGGTTCTACAGCTGCAACATCGAGAGAATCCTGACTGGTTGCATTACTGTCTGGTACGGCAGCTGCTCGGCCTCCGACCGCAAGGCACTAAGACGGGTAGTGCGTACGGCCCAGTACATCACTGGGGCTAAGCTGCCTGCCATCCAGGACCT
Organism: Oncorhynchus mykiss; assembly: GCF_013265735.2. NCBI lineage: Eukaryota > Metazoa > Chordata > Actinopteri > Salmoniformes > Salmonidae > Oncorhynchus > Oncorhynchus mykiss. The sequence continues at coordinate 17,483,759 of NC_048578.1, forward strand.
CTACACCAGGCGGTGTCAGAGGAAGGGCCTAAAAATGGTCAAAGACCCCAGCCACCCCAGTCATAGACTGTTCTCTCTACTACCGCATGGCAAGCGGTACCGGAGTGCCAAGTCTAGGACAAAAAGGCTTCTCAACAGTTTTTACCCCCAAGCCATAAGACTCCGAACAAGTAATCAAATGGCTAGCCGGACTATTTGCATTGTGTGCCCTCCCAATCCCTCTTTTACGCTGCTGCTACTCTCTGTTTATCATATACAGTGGGGAGAACAAGTATTTGATACACTGCCGATTTTTGCAGGTTTTCCTACTTACAAAGCATGTAGAGGTCTGTAATTTTTATCATAGGTACACATCAACTGTGAGAGACGGAATCTAAAACAAAAATACAGAAAATCCCATTGTATGATTTTTAAGTAATTAATTAGCATTTTATTGCATGACATAAGTATTTGATCACCTACCAACCCGTAAGAATTCTGGCTCTCACAGACCTGTTCGTTTTTCTTTAAGAAGCCCTCCTGTTCTCCACTCCACTTTGAACTCGTTACCTGTATAAAAGACACCTGTCCACACACTCAATCAAACAGACTCCAACCTCTCCACAATGGCCATGACCAGGGGGCTGTGTAAGGACATCAGGGATAAAATTGTAGACCTGCACAAGGCTGGGTTGGGCTACAGGACAATAGGCAAGCCGCTTGGTGAGAAGGCAACAACTGTTGGCGCAATTATTAGAAAATGGAAGAAGTTCAAGATGACGGTCAATCACCCTCGGTCTGGCGCTCCATGCAAGATCTCACCTCGTGGGGCATCAATGATCTTGAGGAAGGTGAGGGATCAGCCCAGAACTACACGGCAGGATCTGGTCAATGACCTGAAGAGAGCTGGGACCACAGTTTCAAAGAAAACCATTAGTAACACACTACGCCATCATGGATTAAAATCCTGCAGCGCACGCAAGGTCCCCCTGCTCAAGCCAGCGCATGTCCAGGCACGTCTGAAGCTTGCCAATGACCACCTGGATGATGAATGGGAGAAGGTCATGTGGTCTGATGAGACAAAAATGTAGCTTTTTGGTCTAAACTCCACTCGCCGTGTTTGGAGGAAGAAGAAGGATGAGTACAACCCCAAGAACACCATCCCAACCGTGAAGCATGGAGGTGGAAACATCATTCTTTCGGGATGCTTTTCTGCAAAGGGGACAGGACGACTGCACCATATTGAGGGGAGGATGGATGGGGCCATGTATCGCGAGATCTTGGCCAACAACCTCCTTCCCTCAGTAAGAGCATTGAAGATGGGTCGTGGCTGGTTCTTCCAGCATGACAACGACCCGAAACACACAGCCAGGTCAACTAAGGAGTGGCTCTGTAAGAAGCATCTCAAGGTCCTGGAGTGACCTAGCCAGTCTCCAGACCTGAACCCAATAGAAAATCTTTGGAGGGAGCTGAAAGTCCGTATTGCCCAGCGACAGCCCCGAAACCTGAAGGATCTGGAGAAGGTCTGTATGGAGGAGTGGGCCAAAATCCCTGCTGCAGTGTGTGCAAACCTGATCAAGAACTACAGGAAACGTATGATCTCTGTAATTGCAAACAAAGGTTTCTGTACCAAATATTAAGTTCTGCTTTTCTGATGTATCAAATACTTATGTCACGCAATAAAATGCAAATTAATTACTTAAAAATCATACAATGTGATTTTCTGGATTTTTCTGGATTTCTGGATTTTTTTTCATCTCTCACAGTTGAAGTGTACCTATGATAAAAATTACAGAACTCTACATGCTTTGTAAGTAGGAAAATCGGCAGTGTATCAAATACTTGTTCTCCCCACTGTATGCATTGTCACTTTAACTATACATTCATGTACCATACGGCTATCTGCATTGTGTCCCGCCACCCATCACCCGCCAAGCCCTCTTTTACGCTACTGCTACTCTCCGGTGCCTGTATATATCCTCATTACTGTTATAGCCTCGCTACTGTCTTTTTGCTGTTGTTTTTATTTCTTTACTTACCTATTGTTCACCTAATACTTAAAAAAAACATATACTTTGCACTGTTGGTTAGCCTGTAAGTAAGCATTTCACTGTAATGTCTGCACGTGACAAATAAACTTTGATTTGATTTGTAGCGTAAGATCAAACCAGTGTGATTAGAATGCTTATTTAGAACTGCCAGTTTTAAATGACGCAACAATCAGCATTTGAGAAACACAGTCCTTACAAAGTTATGTCCAGAATGTGAGCAGTTTATTTTTTGATGCAATGTTCAGACATTCACAGAAGTATCTACAGCATAAAACAATCATCCAAACAGGAAAAATGTAGGCTACATTTGACCTAGTGCTAACTGAGGAAAGATTGACGTAATACAAGCGGTCAAATTTTAATAACTCTCGGCTGACATAATTTACAAATGTATTAGCTAATAGCAATTACTATTTATAATTAATCACATCACGTGTGAGCTCACCATTGATCAAAATAATTGACTTAACCACTCTTTAGAAATCAAAAGTAATCCGATGATGGGTAGTTTCTGCACGCTGCCATACTTTTTCTTCCTCACAGAAACCAAAGATAAGAGAAGCCAAGATGAGTTTGGTCTGTTTATAGTATGCATGTTGAAGGGGGTGTTTCATCTAGCATCGTTCACATCGCACCATTCACTTCCGGAAGTTGAGTAAAACCCTTACTCACCTCATTTTGTTATAGCATCTTTGGTCCGACCGACGATTACGTGAAACCCAGAATGCATTGTATGTCAACAAACATGGCTCCACACACAGCTGGAATTAGTTTAGCTCATCATAATCAGTACAACCTTCAAAAAAGTATTTTACACACATAATTATAAGGGCACAAGGCGAGACCCAGATGCAGACATGGGAGGCAGATGGTTTGAGTCTTTGATATTTATTATAATCCAAAAGGGTAGGCAAGAGAATGGTCGTGGACAGGCAAAAGGTCAAAACCAGTTCAGAGTCCAGGAGGTACAGAGTGGCAAGCAGGCTCAAGGTCAAGGCAGGCAGAATAGTCAGGCAGGCGGGTACAGAGTCCAGAATCTGGCAAGAGTCAAAACAGATCAGGGCGTGACACATAATATGTGCCCATTACAATCTATACAAGAATCGGAATGCATGATTTGTCATCGGTACTTGAAAACATGTGAATAAAACAGCACTGCAAAGTCTGCCTGTCTTGCACCAGGAGAAGTAAGCAGAGGAAGTTGACAAAATACATGTGTTTAGCTTGTGATACACCTCTATGTATTTCACCATACTTTGCAGAGTATCATATGCTCAAGCACTATTGAGCACATCTGCAGCAATTAGTGACTGACTGACCTGACAGGTGACTTGACAGATAGCCCGCCATGATACTATGCCTTTAGAGGTGGGGGTGGAAATGCAGTTGTTGTTCAGTCACTGAATGAATATGAAATATGGGTTATGCATATTCCGTTTTTTTCCCTCTAGTAAAACAAGTTTGTTGTTGTTCAACCAACCACCACCAATACTGCAATAAAATAGACGACTATAACATATTGGCCTATGTGTTTTCTTGCTGTGTTTTCATCCAGTAAAACTGATAAGGAGTGTATGCTAGGATACAAAAGCTGGCCTCAATCTTCAGCTCCAAAGATGTCCAGCTCTAGTTCCAGTTATGATATTGGCAAATACTGTGTGTGGTTTCTGAAAGTACAGAATAAAGAGGATTTTTTTGTAATTAGAATACAATATAAGGATATAGCAATAAAACCATATTAGATAAAAGTAGCATAATAAACATTGATATACAAATAGTATATTGCATTGACAAAATCACAAATTTGAGTTATAACAGTAAGAAACAGTAACTTTTGAGCTCCACAAGGGGGCAAGGCAGGGCAGAACAGAACAGAGCTATGCTAAATAGGCCAAATGAAAACAAACTATGGTCATGTATTTTCTAACCATTATTTAACCAGGCAAGACATTTAACAATAAATTATTATTTACAATGAGGGCCTACACTGGCCAAAGTCTAACGATGCTAGACCAATTGTGCACCGCCCTATGGGACTCCCAATCACGGCCAGTTGTGATACAGCCTGGATTTGAACCAGGGTGTCTGTAGTGACACCTCTGAGATGCAGTGCTGTAGACCGCTGCGCCACTTGGGAGTCATAAGGCCAGGGTAGCTTTAAAATACAACACAAGATAATACTTCTGTGACGCAATTTACATTGTTTTACAGCGCTAATAGAAGAATGGAACTAGCTACATAAGCACGATTGAATATAACACCATAAAGGTTATGAAATGAGTAACGTTACCTCACCTGTCCGTGTTTATAAGGAATATACACAAATATATTATGCTTCATACATACAGGGAGCTAGAACAGAAACAGCATAATACGACATACAGAAACTATTATAACTTAATAAGGTACTTACTTTGATAGAAACACAGCCTGGATTTGAACCAGGGTGTCTGTAGTGACACCTCTAGCACTGAGATGCTGTGCGGTAGACCACTGCACCACTTGGGAGTTATAGGATATCTTCAAAATACAACGCAAGCTTATACTTCTCTGACGCAATTAGCATTGTTTTACAGCACTAATAGAATGTAGCTAGCTACATAAGCACGATTGAATATAACACCATAAAGGTTATGAAATGAGTAACATTACCTCATGTGACCACGGTTATAAGGAATATACACAAATATATTATGCTCCATACATACAGTAAACTACAGTAGAAACAATAAACATAAACTATTATAACATAATAAGGCACTTACTTTGATAGAAACGCACACATTTCCAAAGTTATTATTAGTAATGAAAACAACAATGACTGCGATGCGGGCAACAGACGGAAAATGTGAACACAATTTCTAAGCAATAGTAAAAGTAAAATAACAATTTTTATGTGAATGAATGAGGAGGCGGAACACACCTCAATTCAAACTGTTCTTAGAAAATAAAAACTTATTAGAAAATCATTAGAAATTGACAAGTTGAAACAGCCTATAAATAAAAACAGGCTGCGTGCCTTGGTTTGAGGGCAGCGAGAATTAAATATACTTTTGCGTAACAATCACATTCCGGAATGGAGAGAACATTCTAACATCATGTGCATAAAAAAACTCACTCTGGGGCAACCATTAAAAATATTTGGAACTCAGGTATGAAAAGGTGAAGTGTGCCTTCTAAATAGATCACAGACAGTGTCACCAGCACAGCACCCCCACACCATCTCACCTCCTCCTCCATGCTTTACGGTGGGAAATACACATGCGGAGATCATCCGTTCACCCACACCATGTCTCACAAAGACACAGGGGTTGGAACCAAAAATCTCCAATTTGGACTCCAGACTAAAGGACAGATTTCCACCAATCTTTTGACCGGTAGTGTATATGTTATGTATACATGGAATGCGTATGGTATGTTTATGGTATTTATATATTATTACGCTCGGATGATAAATGACCGGACCAAGGTGCAGTGTGGTAGGCGTACATTCTCTCTTTATTTGAAAACGTAACACCGGGAAAAAAAACAATGAACACAAACCGAGCGTATAGTTAGTCGTGCATAAAGCAACAAACAAAGACAATATCCCACAAAACCCAAAAGGAAACTGACAACTTATATCTGATTCCCAATCAGAGACAACGATAGACAGCTGCCCCCGATTGGGAATCAAACACACCAACATAGAAACAGAAAACCTAGAATGCCCACCCCAATCACACCCTGACCTAACCAAATAGAGAAATGAAGATCAGAGCATGACATATATGGTATGTGTATGGTATGTACTGTATATGGTATGTATATATGGTATGTATATGGTATATGTATAGGATACCGCCCAAGCCTACTGGAGTAATTGCACTTTTTGCGTGTAAATGAAAGCAGTTGTTAACGTCCTTGTAAGATGAATGCAGTTGTAAATGACCTTGTAAGATGAAAGCAGTTGTTAATTACGTAAGATGAATGCAGTTGTTAATTACGTAAGATTAAAGCAGTTGTTAACGCGCTTGTAAGATGAAAGCAGTTGTTAATGACCTTGTAAGATGAATGCAGTTGTTAATGACCTTGTAAGATGAAAGCAGTTGTTAATTACGTAAGATGAAAGCAGTTGTTAATTACGTAAGATGAAAGCAGTTGTTAATTACGTAAGATGAAAGCAGTTGTTAACGCGCTTGTAAGATGAAAGCTGTTGTTAATGATCTTGTAAGATGAATGCAGTTGTTAATGACCTTGTAAGATGAAAGCAGTTGTTAATTACATAAGATGAAAGCAGTTGTTAACGCGCTTGTAAGAGGTAAGCAGTTGTTAATGTCTTTGTAACATGAAAGCAGTTGTTAATGTTATTGTTGGATGAAAGCAGTTGTTAATTACGTAAGATGAAAGCAGTTGTTAATTACGTAAGATGAAAGCAGTTGTTAACGCCCTTGTAAGAGGTAAGCAGTTGTTAATGTCTTTGTAACATGAAAGCAGTTGTTAACGTCCTTATAAGATGAAAGCAGTTGTTAACACCCTTGTAAGAGGTAATTTTGCACGCCCAATTTTTCAGTTTTTGATTTGTTAAAAAAGTTTGAAATATCCAATAAATGTCGTTCCACTTCATGATTGTGTCCCACTTGTTGTTGATTCTTCACAAAAAAATACAGTTTTATATCTTTATGTTTGAAGCCTGAAATGTGGCAAAAGGTTGCAAAGTTCAAGGGGGCCGAATACTTTCGCAAGGCACTGTAGCTAAGAGGCAAAACAAGAGTGCGATATTAGCAAGAAAATGTGGCAAAAATGTGGCAATATGCTAATGCCACCAGGGAGACAACTTCAGTTGTGCAGAAGCGAACCACTCTGCATTTCGCCAGCACTAGTCTGTTGCTATCCCATTATCGCAGTTCTGTGTGTGAGCAATGTTGATATTCCATTATCCCAGTCCTGTGTGTGAGTAACATTAATTTAGAAACACTGACTGAATATCAGGGAGGGCCATACTCACTCCATCATTTAGTTTGTAGTTGTACGTGTTACATGCACCAGGTGTTGGTTGACAACTAAATTCATGTCTGGAAAGAGGGGAAATTCAGGGAGTGGAAGCCTATTCCCCGATTCCCTGGACTCTCCATTAATATTGGAGTCCACTCTTTCAGGGGATACTGCTGACATTTGGCTCTCTGTGTAATGGAGACCTAACCTTTAAGCACTGCATGGAACGAGTCATTTCTCATAATCTGGCATCCGTTTTTTACGAATTGTGTCCAATGATGTGTCTAACTGTCCTCTCCTACCTCTGTATTTTGCCTTCCCTTCTTGTAATGTGCTGTGGTCATAAATTCTCCTCCATCTAGTATATTTTAATCATGCATCCTCTGATTGTGCTTAGCTAGCTAAAACATATTTCTTAGTCAATATTGAACTGTAGTAGCTACATAGAGTGGCTACCTATTTGGCTGGACATATTTACACTAAAAGCTATAATTAGTTGATTGGGCAACCAGAGTACACATTTGGTTAGGTCCAAGTCCCCCTTAATTCCTATAAATCCAGACTCAAGCCCTAAGCTACCATTACAAAAACTCCTAGATCCCCGGTGTCCTTCCTGAAGCTCCATGGATGGAAGGAAAGGCATTGTTTCAGCAGCCGGTAATGATGATTAGCCACAATCTGGGGATCGACTGCAGATCAGTCAAAGACGTGGTGATCCTCAAAGGGAACATGACCGACTGTCCCTGCCATGCATACTGAACAGATTGATTGTGTTTCCCTGGGAGATTGAGAGGAAATCTTTGAAGTGTGCCTGGTAATAATCTAGGATTGGACGCCATGAAATGTGAAGCAATTGTCTTCAAGTTAAAAGCCAGGGAGGGATTTCCTCCAGTGGGTTCATACATATTTGGTGGTCAACAGTCTTGGATGTGCATTTCCTAATTTGGCTCATTGTCGAAGGTTGTCATTGCAATAGCATTCGGAATATACCATTTCTAAATGTAACGTTCATAACATGGTATTTGGTAATGGGACCCATGACTTGTACTATCTCGTGATTTACAAGGTTCGAGTGACGTCCATGTATCCCAAGTTGGGGAGAAAAATCTATTTAATTCCAGTTAGCTATTGAAATACGAGTGGAAACAGAAACGTAAAATAATTGACTACACAATATACTTATTTATAACATTACAGTGTGTGTCCCTGGAGCTTTCATGCAAAAGTTTTCCATTTGGAAGAAATACTGCTTCAATATTATTGAGCATTTTCCCCACGGTGAATTACTTTACTGGAAATAGCCTTTATTAAGGGAATAGAGAATCAGGGAAAGGTACGGGGTGTGCTGTTGCCATCAATAATGGATCGGAAACAAGTCAATGTTTCCGGAGGCCTTCCCTTTGTCGAGGTCTTCGAGCCGTAGCAGTACGTGTGAATAATGCATCCTCTCAGACTCCCGGTCCCTCTCCTCCCTCCTCTCCCTTCGTCTTGTTCGGGCCACAGTTCCCCGGTCGTGATTGGCTGTGCCTCGGGGCACCGGAGGAGATAGGAAATCACCTGCTCCATTTAGCAACGCCGCGCTAGCGGCCCCAGCCCTGGCGCCATACTGTTCAGACCTTTGTGTCTGAGCTGGCACTTAATGCCAGGACCTCTTGTTAGCTTCAGTCGGCGGGGCCGCGCTGCAGCGTAGCTGTCACATCTGACCGTTATTATTGTTACACCCGACTGTTTGGACGGTAAATCGGTAATAGCTGCAACCACTGGGAGTTTCATTTTGTTCTTTTTTACAGGGCAACAGTTTGTGGATTAGCATGATTGGTGATAGCAGACAGCTTTCGCTGCGAACCCATTTTCTGTTCTGCTTTGACTCTGAGTCTGTGGCCCCCTCCCTCCCTTTATCTTTCACCCTCTCTCTATCTTTTCGCTACCTCTCTTTCACATGCTAGCTTATGGGCTAGTGTGAGAAGCGTCTGTCTGCAGGATCGCAATGAGTGCGGCCTGCTAGTTTCAGCGTCCCCCTCACACAGGGGTCTCTGCGGGGAGTCCGCAGGAGTCGGGCACCCACTCCAGCCCCCCCATAGAGCAGCCCTGGCCACTGCCTGGCCACATAATCCATATTGTAAAGGGCAGCTGGAGGAGGAAACACCAAAGAACCAGAACAGCACTGAGGCGTCCCCCTCAGTCTTTCTCGCTGTCTATTCATAGAAAACATCAGCGTCTGCTACAGACGCACTCTGCATGTCAAATTCCAAACTCCAGAACTCAGAGTGAACACCTGTCATACCCACCATTTGTATTAATTCTCCCCCGGCTCTCTTTTGCTTTTAGAATGAGGCACGGTAAGTAGGACAATGCATGTTGGTTTCTGGTTGTTTACTCCAAATTCATTGCAGTATATTCGCCAGTGCAGAAACACTTTTTTTTCTCTCTTTGTACATACAGCTATTGTGAAAGCAAGCTACTTGGCTGTATAGGTGGCTGTTTATCCAAGGGCTTTGGAGGTAAGCCTGTTTTGACAGAGGATGGATCAACAGCAGCGGGTGACTGTCAAAGGCAAGACATTTTAGACAGTTACATTTATTCTCCAGACGAACCATCAAGGCACAAGCCCACCACCTCTTCCTCCCAATTATTCAATGTCCTCTAACTAAGCGCTCTTACTGTAGGACTAGTCATTATATTCCCATAAGTCACTTGAAGACAGGGTAGCCTTAACATACACATACAATTGTTGCTTTGAAATATGATATAATTTGGCAGTATTGTTAATATCTCTACTGCATGACCTAGGTCAGGGATACATGTTAACGTGATAGGTCAATGATACATAATGTGATGTACTGTATGGGTATTTACATAGAACAGGGTCCTGAGGGACCTAGACATGGACTTACACATGCCTTTGACCCATTTAGTATCCCTTAACCATCCAATGAGGGGAATCACACACAGGACAACTGTTATGTGAAAAGAACGGAAATAAACAATGACCCTGGGAGTTTTTATATGACGAATATAAGCCCCCATTTGGAAAGTTTCTTGTCATATGTCCCAAATACCTTTTTTGAGGATAGATAATGGACAGAGCAGATTAATTTGGGGCACTCAATACTGTATAATGTGGATCAGTGGGACACTTAGATTACACAAATTGGAGAGGAGCCATACTCATTGCAGATACTCACCATTGACATGCTTAGTGAGTTCATGCTGTCTTCCTGACACAGGTCGAGGATTCGGTAGAAATTGCCTCTAACCGCTGGTCCAGGGTTGTATATCTTTATTCTCCTAATGGTTCATGTTAATATTTGGGTTGGGTAATCTGATCCTAGGTCTGTGTATAGAATAAACTTCTACCTTTAGCGCCGTACTTCAAGCAACATGCTAAAATAGGCCTACGTTTTTTTCAAACACGTCTTCAAATAAGTCTCATCAGTTCAAACCATTTAAAGTTATTAGTGAAGGATCGCTGATGGCACAATGTTATCCAGCTCTTGTACATGATTGATTAATGACATGCACAATATATTTTTATGAGCTATGAATATAATCAGGTATATTTAATGTTTTCAATCTTCTAGCCAAAAATATATTAAAGATATGCTTGACCGTAACACATGAACACATACATTAAAATAAATCTTTGAAATGTATTCTTCCTTGTGCAAATAGGCTACAGCATTGGCCGAAAAAAGGACCTACAACCACATTAAACCAGAACAACAAGGGGGAATTCATTCCTTGACTTTGATTCAGTCCCGATTGCACGTGTCCAATAATTACGATATCGATAGTGCACCGTTTAACACTTCAGGCAACCATTTTGGCTTGCTTGTTGTGACATGTTTTTTACATTATGCATTCTAGATCAATATAACATTATGCATTTCTTAGTGTTGAATCGAATAGTTTGTCATCAGACCATGAAATATTCGAAAACCATATTTAATGCATTAGTGTTTGCCATTGGGCCAAGGATATGCATAGGTTTACTACTGAAGTGCTCATAGCAACAATGGAATCTAGACCATAACCATTATCTTTCAATCAACCACACATATTTGCAAGAGTAAAAGAGAGGGTTTTCAAAATTGATTGCAAATAGATTTTCTCTATTTGTTATATTTGAGTATTTTTCAAGGAATAGACAATTGAATTGAGGACACAATGCCAATCTATTTTATTAATTTAACATATGCCCTTGACAGGGGTGTTAAAGGCACACTCTGTAATTTTCTTTCAGCTGTGGTTGCACATTGCATTTCATACACAAAAAACAAACCATGATACATATTGGCCAGCACCCGTTCCTTTCCTTCTTGTATTTTAAACATAAAAAACTCCCCCTCAGCCCTAAGAAAACACATGAAAAACATTTAGGTTCCCACTAAATAAAAATATGAACTACCAAATGTGCCTTTAAAGCACAATTTAATTCCTCGATTTCTCAAAAAAATTTCATGCAGAAGTTACTTTGACGGTTTCGATTTAAAAAAAATGTATTATTATTAAAGTGACAATTATAAACATTCCCAAGTACATTTCACAGACTATTGAGAGGCTAATGAAGACAATTTATGTCCCCTTCATGGCATGGAAACAGTTAAATAAACAATATTAATTTAACCATGTGATATACAGTACTTATTAAATATATCACGTACAAAGTCACATCAATATTCTATTTTGTCAAGGATCTCAAGTGACATCCAAAATCAAGGAGACATATATACTCAGACTATTATTTTGATATAATTTAACATGATTTAATCAAAGTCTATGTAGACTGTCCTTATTGAAAAAGAAAGAGTAAAATGTATGCCTTTGACCATCTTTAATGTATTGTGCTTTTTCATGATGGGAAGGAATTGTTCTCGTTTCCTCAGAAATATGCACTCAAACGTAATCCATGATAATGTAACCTTTATCTTGACAGGGAGTAATGCTGAGACCAAGGTCTCTTAGTCTTTTTCAGAAGCTTGTGTTCATTATAATACCAATTAAATAATTGATATTGTTTGTGTGTGTGAATGTACATTTCAGCACTTTAGTCTTTGTATTGATTTGCAATAACTTCTCATGGTATAATTAGCACACATTAGGACAATGAAACATCTAACCTTATTGTTTAACTGAGGAGAAAACATGAAGGCTATTACGACAGTGATGTCACCCTGATGGATAAGTTCATATCAAAACAGTGTTTAAACAGGAATAAGGTGGCAACTTTTAGGTCAGGACCACTTGAGTGACAGAACTACCACACAGTCCCACATGTGAATTCATTTCACTGTTTCTCTATTGTGTCAATGTACCGTATGTCACCTATCGAGATGTCTTGGAGGTGTGTTTCCCCCACGGTTGAGCTTTAGCTGGTGGCAGTCTCTATCCCCTTTCTCCTTTCCGTCCCTTTCTTCCCCTCCACTTATGCAGGGTAAACACACACACACACACAACGCTCAGCCTATCGTCTGAGAGTGCAGCTAGAGCCAGACAGCGTAACACGATCCGTGATAGAGTGGTGTCCAGCACTCTGTCTACCGCTTCACGTAGAGGAAGAGAACGAAAGATAAATCGAGGAGAAGAAAGGAGAGGGAGAGAGAGTGAAGGTGGCAGGGGAGGTTGGCAACTAGAACGATTCCTGTGTGTGTGTGTGTGTGTGTGTGTGTGTGTGTGTGTGTGTGTGTGTGTGTGCGTGCGTGCGTGCATGTGTGTGACTTCCTAATCCAGAATGCTTTAACCCTTGTGGCAGCAAGCGACTGAATGCGATAGCGTTCCAGTCCACTGTGTGACTGTAGTATCTATCAAGACTGGGCGACGAGGATATCCAGGGCATTTGCACAGCCGCTACAAAAACAGAAACACTATCTAAGAAGTGAAGCTCGTTAGGATCTCTTGAGGGAATAGCCACAGGCATTGCCAAAGGTAACTTTTGTAATGGATATTATTATTATTTTATCATAGCCTACTTTGTAGGCTTAGATTTCTTTATTCTCCACAATCTTTATTCATTTGTTGGCCACAGGTTATTCAAGAAAATAGCAATTCTTAACTCATGTGGTGCAATATATGCGGGTTCATTTATAAAAGGCATGCATATCTTGTCAGCATGCATGTGAATGTAACTGTTCTACAATTTGCTTGGGCCTTATTAGGACTGCAGCACAGTATACCCCTCTCAATTCTTTTAAGTTATGGAGACTCAATGTTTATTATTGTCTAAAAATATGCCTGATGCCTAACAATACCAGACACCAGCTTTTGATAATTCTCAATTGTTTGCACTTGGCAAGACCTATGTCTATTGGAAATATTGACATTGCAAGTAAATTGGAAACAGATTGCAGCATGGAATCCAGTTACTGTACACTTGCCCAGCAACAATTTTAGCAGATGTTTTGTGGGAAAAACAGCAGGCTCTGTTGTAGCCTACTATTCAAATGGCGATATTCAGAGTGATGCATGTTCTCATGGAATTCATCAGAAGATTTGATGGCCTGTGCTTTAACAATGAAAAACAGCTAAGTTAAATTGGGAATGGGTTAGAATGGAATTGGAATTATGCGTCATTGGGAGGGTTGGATAATGGGTATTATTTGGCCAGCTATTCTTATGGTTCTCTGCACATTGCCAATGAAAAAATAATGATGTCTTATTGTCACATACACTGGATAGGTGCAGTGAAATGTGTTGTTTTACAGGGTCAGCCATAGTAGTACGGCACCCCTGGAGCATTTTAGGGTTTAAGGCAACACATCAATGATTTTTCACCTTGTTGGGTTTTCAAACTAGCCACCTTTCGGTGACTGGCCTAACGCTCTAACCGCTAGGCTACCTGCCACCCAATGTGTATTGGTAATGGCTATGACAAATCTGGTCTTGACGGTATGTACTGCTTCCTGGGTCTTAACTCCTTTGATTTAACCATTGTGGGAGCTACGTCATGGCCTTGGAGACAGTGACATATTGAAGACCTTAGCAGAGCACTAGTTGTGAAGACCTATGTAGCAAGTGGCAACCAGCAATAAGCAGTAGAGATGCATCACAGAGGAATAAGCTCAGGTGTCACACCAGGTCATACAGTTGCTATTCACATATATTTACAAGTGACAGATAAATGCAAGTGGGTAAACTCAACAAGCTTTTCTCTGTGGGTATTGCATCATATGAGGTATCGCTGTGGAGCTACGGCTATGATTTATTGCCAAGGCCAGAAGGCGAGTGGTGCGCCAAGGTAGCTGTATTTTTAGCTGCTACCTGAATAAGAAGGACATGATTAATTACACTTGATATATCCATTTCCTCATTTATCAGATATATTCATTTTATTAGTGGCCAACAATTCAGATTTTTTCATTATATTGATGTTCATATACAGTATGTATTGTTTTATCCCAGCATTCCTATAATACCCATGATGCCCATTTATATTGTGCACTTTAATTATTCATTATTTCAAATGATTTGTGTTGCTGTTTCTAGTGTTAACTGTGATATCAGTTTATGTCCTAAAGGCACTATCTCTAACTTCAATTTCCAGTCAAAAGTGCTGCCCCTGCACCTGATTGTTGATTGTGGGGGTGGGACTTGACAAATGTAACTGTGACTCACATTTCCATGATATTGGAATTCTGTTGTAAGTGCCCCCCAAACCAAAGGAGGCTGGTTTTGGATGTGGTTACTACAGCATCCAAATCACCCAATGGCAGTTGAATGTTCCAAGACACACCCACACAGTTTGTAAAATACGTAGAGGCCGAACTATTAACTGGACATGAACGTTACAGTTTGTGCCTTTAATGCTGGTTGTGATTTAAGTTAATTAATGTGAGCTAAATAGTGTTCTTAAATGTAAAATTATGAAATCCACAGCAATGTTTTTTTTATTTTTATAAAAGAAATGGTCCTATCTCTTATGGAACCATAATACAATGTTATGTTTATTCCTAACATTTTTTGATATTATGATACTGTATGATGTGATTCAGTAATATAAATGGTGCTGTTTTGTGTTTCATCACCTATGCAGAGCAATTGGTAAATTCAGTTTACACAATTTAGTCTTTGGCATGATTGGCGCCATAAGAAACATTGACACCATATTATTGTCCCACAGGGTCCTTACTAACTATTATGTTGTATAGTTTCATCATTATAATTGTGTGTATCAGTATTTCTCTCCTTGAAATCATTTGAAAATACTCTTTCATCATAGGGTCAAGGATTATTGGTGACACCAGCGATCCCCGTTGGTTTCAATGCTCTCTTTAGCTACTTCACTTCAAACATCAATGGCTCCAGTAGCCCTTCACTGAACTATTTTAGGGGAGAGATCACTATATATTTGTTTATATATACTGTTTAACTGTTATTCATTTCTGTGTTATGTATTTCTCATAATTTTTTATGATAATTTATATTTTACATTGTAAATTCCAACCACATTTTAACACTTGACACCTATTTGATTCAATCTTATTATTTAATTTTTTAAGTTCATGTTCTTTGATATTTATACCTTGGTTTGCATTTTTTTTTAATTAAAAAAACATATTTAAAATAGCTATAAAATGAGCTAGATACTGATTGTTTTACTCATTTCAATTTGTTCAACATTTAATATTGCATTTTAAGACCTTATTCTTAACATCAAGTCCTATGTACACATAAAATCTATATTTTCACACAGCCCTTTATAGCGTATTGCATTGGGATGTTTCCTTTATCTGGTAATTGGCTGAGGGCTTGCCACTGAAAGGCATGTCCAACATTGCATCCCAAATGCCACACCTGTCAACACATCAGCATACAATAGGAGACGTCAGATATCACTGGCACCCCCTCACACCCGCCTGTACCCTTTGCATTAATCAGGGACACGGGATTTTGGGGGGGGGGGGGGGGGGGGGGGGCAGGAGAAGCCTTTGATCCATCTATAAAAGGCCACTTAAGCAGATATTTCTTCCCAGATTCATCTGCTTCAGTTTTTCTCTGGCCTAACATGAAGGAGTTCCTGGGAGAGGGCAAACATTCTGTCTAATTAACACTACCTTTTATATACTCCCTCACTTTCACCCCCCCCCCTCTCTCTCTCTCTCTCTCTCTCTAGCTCTCTCTCTCTCTCTATTTTCATTCCTCTCTCTCTCTCTCTCTCTCTCTAGCTCTCTCTCTCTCTCTCTCTTTCATTTCTCTCTCTCTCTCTCTCTCTCTATCTCTCTCTAGCTCTCTCTCTCTCTCTCTCTCTTTCATTTCTCTCTCTCTCTCTCTCTTTCATTTCTCTCTCTCTCTCTCTCTCTCTCTCTCACTATCTCTCTCTCTCTCTAGCTCTCTCTCTCTCTCTCTCTAGCTCTCTCTCTCTCTCTCTCTGTCTATCATTTGCACCTTACACTTTCTTCAATCTCTCTCTTTCTCTCTTTCTCTCTCTCTCTGTATTTGTGATTCTCAGTGACTGTCTTTCTACTCTCTCTCTTTCTATCTCTATATATCTCCCCCCTCTCTCTCTCTCTTCTATCATCCATCACATGAAGCCCAGAGGTGTCTTTCTCTATTTCTGTACCTTTTCGGTGAGCTCTTGACACTTTTTGAAATAGTTGGCTTACCCCACCTTTGATGTTGTCTTCAAATGGATGCAGATCAAACTTTAAACTCCCGACCCAGATATAGCGGTTAACACATTGAATTATCAAAATCATTCAACACTTGAAACGAATCATGTTCTGTAAACCTGTGTACAGTACATTTCCCTGACTTGCAATACCAGTGGGGGCAATGTTCACGTTTTTTAAGGAAAATGCATTGTGTTTTGAAAGGTGAATAGGGAACTCTAGTATTTTATGTCTGGATGCCGTGCTATTAATGGGCTTGCTCTACCGGAGGATTACTGCAAGTGGCAGATTATTCATTATTTTGATGGCAGGCATCATAAACCACTTGACTGTGATGTGTGCTGCTATAGTAGACCGAGAGCGAGAGAAAGTTATGCCTGTAGATCTGTTTTCCTCCCCTAGAGAGGGTATTTGTAGCAACTTGCAGCTAGCACCAAGCAACCTTCAACTACTGCCAGCTTCAATTGATGGACTTTAATGGGTTATATACTGCATATGCTGTATATAGGGTACATTCATGTCAGGTCCCAAATTATTGGCACCCTTGATAAAGATGAGAAATAATGACTGCATAAAATAAATAATTCAATACTGAGCTATATTGTATATCTATTTTTATTTTATTTTTTATTTTATCGTTATATATATATATTATTATCATTATTTTATTCTAATAGAATTGCTCAGAGAAAGAGATTTAGTTTTTCTCTCAAAAAAGGTCAAAATAATTGGCATCCCTGTTTTCAATACTCTATCACCCTCCCCTTGCAAGGTTAACAACACTGAGTCTTTTTCTAAAATGTTTTCTGAGAGTGGAGAACACTTTGGGAGGGATCTTAGACCATTCCTCCGTACAGAACCCATACAGAATCCAAGCATTTACATTTGCTGGATGACATTGCAATAGAGCTCTTTGGCCACGCACACCAGTGGTGGGTTTGGCGTCGAAGAAAGATGCATATGCCGAAAAGAACCCCATACCTACTGTAAAATATGGTGGTGGATCTTTGACGTTATAGGGCTATTTTGCTTCCACTGATCCTGGAACCCTTGTTAATAAGGTCAAAGGTCATTTGTGTTCTCCAATCCCATAAAACATTTGAGAAAAAGGCTAAGTGCCGTTATCCTCGCAAGGTGAGGTTTTGAAAGGTATTGAAAACAGGGGTGGCAATAACTTTAACCCCTATAGATATTTTTTAAATAGAACAATATTACCTCTTAAACAAAATCTCTTTCTCTGAGCAATTGTATTAGTATAACATAATATCATTTCAACATTTTTGGGAGCATACAATATATCTCAGTATTTGAATTATTTATTTTATGTAGTCTTTTTTACTCATTTTTGTCAAGGGTGCCAGTAATTTTGGAAACACCTGTATATTAATAGGTAATGCTGGAATGTAATCTAATATGATATACAGTATACTGAGTCTAGGTACTAGAAAAACGATATATCCAATTATGTTAGTTATTTTCATTATATCAGAGAACTGTATCAAAGCAGGACTTTGATATACCTACTGTAGTCACAGCTGATTGTTCATCTTATTGCAGATGCATCCCCATATGTATACATGCTTTCTTTTCTGTTTGCTTTGCTTTGAGAGAGACAAGAATAGAGTTGCTGCAAGTGAAATTAACATTTTAGTCTCTGATATCTGTACAGCACTGTCTGAACGAATGTACAAATTCAAATCAGGGAGCTGCAATGTGATGAGGCAGAGAACGAGGGACTGTTGGTGGCCAGTTAGCCAGGAGCAGACAGCAGACAGGATTCCTCTCCAGGCATACTTTAGCATCTCTATGTTGGCTTTACTTCTTACCCTGACACTTTTTAGTTTGGACACCCAGCTCCAAAGTGATTAATGCATCGCCACAGCCGCTTTGGAGGATGTCTTGCAGCGCTCTACCATTCTCCTTGCCAGCTCTCCTCCCTGATAGTTCTCTAACATGACATGAAGCGGAGGAGATTGATAGCAGTCATTACGTTGCTCTCAAAGAGCAACATGCGTTCCCAGCACGAGCCAGCGTGCTCCCCATTTAACTACTGCTAGCTCCGTACATGGTTTAAAGGAATGCTGAGGGTGGTATGGCACATAGTATAGCCTTGCTACTGTGTGGTAACCTCCACACAGAGGAGAAACCAGAGGCATTCTATAATAATTGTTGCCTTATTAGTTCAACAAAATGGCTATGTTTGCATTTTTTTTCTACGAATACCTCCGTCTCCCTGTGAATAACAAAAATGAAAAGAGAAGGAATTCTGATCATGCAGAAAGAGAGGGATATCAGACACTCTTGCCTGATATTGTTAGCAATATCAATATATTTCCCCAGGTTTTCCCCTCCTCTGAGTCCTCCCCCCCAAAAAAGCCTTTAAATTGGTTGATCCAGGCTGCGATGTTGGCTAAACCTGTTTTTAAAGCATTACGTTGGTGAGAAGTAGACTGCAGTCTCCTCTGGGTGATGCGACCTTATCAGGCTAAACACCTGACAATGAGACGCTATTGTCACTAAGGGGAACACAAAGATGCTGGGTAAAAGCGCCCCACCACTGTTATTGACTTCGATAAGAGAGTACTGCCCCCAGGCTTTCCTAGGTTCTTAAGTCCTTCAGACAGACTCAAGCAAACCAAGGACACTTCAAATCAAGGTCCGATGACTAAGCTTGTATTGCATAGACTCTTTGTTTTAGATAAATATGTAACTCTTATATTCTGTCATCAACCAACCATGCATGTACTGAACACCTTAACCGTGATTAACATTCCAACCAACTCTGCATGTATTGAAGACCTTAACACAGATTAACATTCCAACCATCTCTGCATGTATTGAATGCCTTAACCCAGATGAATATTCCAACCAACTCTGCATGTATTGAAGACCTTAACATAGATTAACATTCCAATCAACCCTGCATGTATTGAACACTTTAACCCAGATTAACATTCCAACTAACCCTGCATGTATTGAACACCTTAACCCAGATTAACATTCCAACTAACCCTGTATGTATTGAACACCTTAACCCAGATTAACATTCCAACCAACCCTGCATGTATTGAACACCTTAACCCAGATTAACATTCCAACCAACCTTGCATGTATTGAACACCTTAACCCAGATTAACATTCCAAACAATCCTCATCATCATGTAGACATGACATATTGTCAATAAAATACGTTTTATTGGCCCTAATCTATAGCCAATATAGCCCTCGATGCACTGAGTTATGCCTTGCGGAAAAACAGGTCATATGGTCATATGTTATTTACTTCTTTCTGCCGGCATTGAGGAAATATTGTCAGTCACATCAGTACTCACCATCCTCTGCTAGGTGTGGTGCATATCTGCTCTCCATAGCATTCTAAATCTGGCTAGGTATGGTGTATCTCTGCTCTCTATAGCATTCTAAACCTGTCTAGGTGTGGTGCATATCTGCCCTCCGTAGCATTCTAAACCTGGCTAGGTGTGGTGCATATCTGCTCTCCGTAGCATTCTAAACCTGGCTAGGTGTGGTGCATATCTGCTCTCCGTAGCATTCTAAACCTGTCTAGGTATGGTGCATCTCTGCTCTCCACAGCATTCTAAACCTGGTTTCCTGTTGTTGTTCCATACATTTTAGTTGATCCTCCTCCCCTGTCACTCCTAGCTCGCTCAGTCTTGTGTTAAAAAGATGTCTCCTATCAACACCCTGTACTCCTCTACAGTAGCGGCCAGGAGTTTTCCAAGAAAAATACAGGAAAAGAGGCTAAAAAGGCATTAGAAAAAAGCTTATGTCGGCATTATTGGTCGAGGTCAAATTAAACCTCTGGATCAAAGAAGTGATTCTAGAGTGTTGGCTATGGAATTCCAACTATATCAGTAAAGCTTTTGTTGACAGAGTATAACAAACCCTATTGCCATACAGTATGTATCCTGCCAGGAACCTTCCAGCTGCTCCTCTCGAAGCCGATAACTGATCGTTTCACAGAACCATATGTGGCCATTTTCTAATTGTCTAATCTTTTCCAATCACTTTTTCTCCTGTGAGCTTTCTTCTCACTCTCCATTGTGTATTTTTGTCATAATACTCCATATTCAGATTAGTAGTATATTTCAGTCTTAGGAAACACAGCAGGGGTGTCTACATGTCCCAGGCTTCACCTCCCACTGCTAGTGGGTGAAATAGGAAGAGGGCAGATCGTAATAGCTCACTTGAAATAGCACTTGTTGATTATGTGATTTCCTTATCTAATTGGTGCAAACAAGAGTAGATTGAATGAAAGATTAGCATAGTGTCTTGAATTGCAAATATGGTCTTAAATAAGTCACTTACCCTGTATACTGATAGAGAAATGAAGTGGGATGAGTGGTAAAATAAGTGCTGTTTTACTTTTTGTTCTGGAGTGGATTGTTGTGAGTAGGTTGTGACCTGTTGTCTAGAAAATACTCGTTCTCTTTCTCGGCTCTGTGGCAAATTCAAAAGACTCCATTATACTGTATTATGAGTAGTTCAGAACTTGATATGCACCAGGATGAGAAGATGGTTTACTAGAATGTTAATAGATATAGGCCGGTATGATTAATATCTAATGGCTTCCGGTATGATTCATAGCTAATGACTGCTGGTATGATTCATATCTAATGGCTGCCGGTATGATTCATAGATAATGGCTGTCGGTATGATTCATAGCTAATAGTTGCCGGTATGATTGATAGCTAATGACTGCCGGTATGATTCATAGATAATGGCTGTCGGTATGATTCATAGCTAATAGTTGCCGGTATGATTGATAGCTAATGGCTGTCGGTATGATTCATAGCTAGTAGTTGCCGGTATGATTCATAGCTAATAGTTGCTGGTATGATTCATAGCTAATAGTTGCCGGTATGATTGATAGCTAATGGCTGCCGGTATGATTCATAGATAATGGCTGTCGGTATGAATCATAGCTAATAGTTGCCGGTATGATTAATAGCTAATGGCTGCCGGTATGATGCATAACTAATGGCTGTCATTATGATTCATGTCATTGTGGACCCAAAAGTTGTTTCTGCATATTAGCACTGTAAGTGTATGGAAGCCATGGACATGTAATGCAGTGTTTTCAGCCCACTTGCTTGTCTGTTGTATCATTCTCGCTATCCCTATTCTGTTAGCACTCTCCTAGCATCCACACATGTGCTTTACTGCACCAGCAGGTAAACTGGCCATACCACTGAGAGTCACTTCTGGCTATAATTCATAGAAAAGCTGTTTAAAGGCACAATATGTAATTTCCACAGCCTAACCCTGACGACTTTGTGGTGCATGCAAGACCATCCATGCAATACTTGAAGCTCATGGTTGGAAGATTGTCCAAATCCTGTAGAACAGTTTTGAACTACTGCTCCTCTAGTGGTACAGTATCATGAGGTGTTCATTGAAAATATCTGCAGTATAATGTTTTTATTTAGTTCATATATTAGTCCATATTCTCAACTGATACATCAATTAGTCATTTTGTATTTAGTCCTTACATTCAAGTGATGAGCACAGATTTAAAATTACCTAGACTCCACCAAAACTAACATGAGGAAAAACATGTATCTACAACCTATGCTGTATCCACAATTCTCCGGAATCTAGTGGAGGGTTTACATGTAAGAGTGGGATGCCTCTTGGAGACAGCATTAAGGTGAAAAATCAATAGCTGCCAAACAAAGTGAAATGTTAGGTTTAGTCTGATACATGACAGATACCGCCTAGGCTGATTTGTCTTCAGTGAATCAAGGCTGGAACAGTTGATGCCTGTCTGCTGTTGTCAGTTACCACTGCATTAGACACGTTTGGAGGACAGTAAGTCTGGCTGGTCCTGCTATTGAGTTACCATAATAGCCAATGAAAAGAAAGGCATCTTCAGAATCAAGGGCTGTTGCACAGCAGCTTAACTTACCAGCCAATTTCACTAATGAATTTGGTAGTAACGACTACTGCCACAGAAGGGATTCATGAAGTGGATGGTGGTTTCAACAAGTGTGTTGTGTGCGGGATTAATCTCAAAGACAAAATCTCAAATACAAATAAAGTTGAGATACATGCACTTATCTGACGTTGATGCATAAACCATGCATTAATAACAATTAGGGCTGTGAATTGCCAGGAGAAATGTGATTTATCAATACGATATGTATTGCGATTCTCATGATTCTATATATTGCGATTGAATACTGTCATTTTACCGCAATTTTATGTTCCAAACATATTGCTCACTATATGTCTGCAGCAGAGAGACAAGAGAGAGCATTAGAAAACCAGTTCGATCAGTCAAGGAAATAAAAGTGCTGTAAACATGTTGGCTCATTATTTAAGAAGTAAAAAGAAGTTAGAGTAATTTTCATCCTATAGATTGTTCTCCATCATTTTTTTTTCTCCCCATCACTTAAAAAATTACAATTAAAATGTTTTCAGTTATGTGCCCTGGTTTCAAAATATAATTTTTATGTAAGTGGCTAGGCCCGCTTAATGATGCAGTCAGCTAAGTCTTCCTGTACTCTGAAGCAAACAAACAAGCAATTTCTATATTTTTTTACTGATCGATAGAATCCCCAAACAATTAATAGCTTTGATCATAGGTTTCAACCGGGAAGGTTCTATTCATCATGTTGTGCACTTGAAGTTGGCTTAGTTGCCTCAGCAAATCAAGACTGCATATTTTACTTTCTAGCCCTGAGCATATGCAATGTTCAAGACTCTGCCAGTGTCCTCTGCATGGAGCCTGGGGCCATATCATAGTGCTGATTGTGCAGGCTGGATCATTAGAGGGTACACTGGTTGCTGTACATGGGATGCTGAGAGGGGGATAGGGAGAGAGGGATAGGGATAGAGGGATAGGGAGATAGGGATAGGGAGAGAGGGATAGAGATAGAGGGATAGGGATAGAGGGATAGGGAGAGAGGGATAGGGAGAGAGGGATAGGGAGAGGGGGATAGGGATATAGGGATATAGGGATAGAGGGATAGGGATAGAGGGATAGGGATAGAGGGATAGGGAGAGAGGGATAGGGATAGAGGGATAGGGAGAGGAGGATAGGGAGAGAGGGATAGGGAGAGAGGGATAGGGAGAGGGGGATAGGGAGAGAGGGATAGGGAGAGAGGGATAGGGAGAGAGGGATAGGGAGAGGGGCATGGGGAGAGGGGGATAGGGAGAGAGGGATAGGGAGAGGGGAATAGGGAGAGAGGGATAGGGAGAGGGGGATAGGGAGAGAGGGATAGGGATAGAGGGATAGGGAGAGAGGGATAGGGAGAGAGGGATAGGGATAGAGGAATAGGGAGAGAGGGATAGGGATAGAGGGATAGGGAGAGAGGGATAGGGATAGAGGGATAGGGAGAGAGGGATAGGGAGAGAGGGATAGGGAGAGGGGGATAGGGATAGAGGGATAGGGAGAGAGGGATAGGGATAGAGATGGTATGAAGAAAGATTAGAAAACATCAGGAAGTCCAAACTGGTTGGTTGGTGGGTTCTTGTGGTGTGTGTGTTCATGGTGCTTAGATGTGTGCATTCATGTGCATTTGTGTATGAATGTGGGGGAGAGGATCAATGTTGTGGAAAATAACTGCCTCCCCTGGAAGAGCCATATCCTTGGCTTTGAATTATTCTAGAATGCCCTGGTCTGTGTCAAACAGCACTGTAACGGTAGGATATCAATTTACAGCCTTGGCCTTATAAACCTTCCCTTAGAAAGCAGGATGTCAGCCACTACAATGTCACAATACAACTGGGGATAATACTGGACAGTGGGGTATCATATTTTTTTGGAAGCACTGGTGTCAGATTATGTCTCGACCTCCGAGCCATCGTTTATCTCTAAAGCAGAGAGTAACGCTGGTCTCAGGATTTGCAGTGGAGCATTGTCTGTAGATAGCGATTGCAGCTATGCCATTGTTAGTCAATTTGTTGGGTTCTTTTGAGGAAGTACAGGGCCCATAGAAAGTCTACGTTCCCTTGAACTTTTTTTTGTTGTTGTTGCGTTACAAAGTGGGATTGAAATAGATTTCAGTAATTAATCTGCACAAAATACTCCATGATGTCAAAGTGAAAAGAAAGTTGTTTATTTGTTATAACTAAAACATAGTCGTTGCATAAGTATTCAACTCCTTTGTTTAAACAAGCCTAAATGAGTTCACAAGTCAAATGTGGCTTAACAAATCACATAATAAGTTATATGGACTCCCTCTGTGTGAAATAAAATGGGTTGACATTATTTTAAACCCCTACCCCTTCCTCTGTCCCCCATAGGTACACCATCTTTAAGGTCCCTCAGTCAAGTTCTGAATTTCAAGCACAGCTTCAAATATCAGGGAGCTTTTCCGAAAGCCTCTTATAGAAGGGCAGTGATTGGTAGATGTGTAGAAATAGCAAATCAGACATTGAATATCTCTTTAAGCATGGTCAAGTTTATAATTATGCTGTGGATTATTTATTAAACCACTCAGAAACATCAAAGATACAGCAGTCCTTCTGAACTGTAATACTGCAAAAAATTTGCAAATGAAGAAACTTTTTGGCCTAAATGCAAAGCCCTGTTTGGGGCAAATGCAAGACAACACATAACTGAGTAACTGCAACCTTATTTTCAAGCATGGTGGTTGCTGCATCATGGTATACGTATACTTGACATTAGCAAAGGCTGGGGAGTTTTTCAGAATAAAAAGAAACGGCAAACTCCTAGAGAAAAACCTGCTTCAGTCTGCTTTCCCCCAGACACTGAGAGAGGAATTCACCTTTCAGTTGGACAATAACCTACAACACAAGGCCAAATCTACAGTGGATATGCTTACCAAGAAAACAGTGAATGTTCATGAGTGGCAAAGTTACAGTTTTGACATGAATCTGCTCGAAAATGTATTCCAATACTTAACAATTGCTGTCTAGTCATAATCCCCACAGAGCTTGAATAATTTTGGGCAAACATTGGACAATACAGGTGTGTGAAGACTTACCCAAGAAGACACACAGCTGTAATCACTGCCAAAGGTGTTTCTAACATGTGTTGACTCAGGGGGATGAATGCTTGCACTATCTAATCAAGGCCCTATAGCTGTATTTCAGTCCACATGTTGCTCATTTAAAGAGTGCCTTTGTTATGTAGTCCATTAGAAAAATGAATCAGCTGAAAGTGGAAACGTGTCAAGTTGTAAACAAAATACTTGCCATTATTTGTGAAGGGAATGCTTTCCCCTTTTTAACTGTTGACAGGTCTCTTCTCTATCCCTTTGAACAGTGTTTAGCTGGGGAAATGCAATTATAGCAACCATTGTGACAGCTATTAGAACCCCAAATGGCCTGTTTTTCCTGGTTCCATTTGCTCAAGTGATTTGGAAGGTGTGGCCTAAGTGAACAAGAGGCATATCAATAGTCCACCTGACAGGGTTGAATTGCTGCACTAAAGACACCGGAGAACGCCATTAGAGCCTAAAACATTTTTTTGAAAAGAGAAATGACTGATTGTTTTGAAGGTGTTTACAGTTAAGGTATCTTCACCTATTCCAGGCAGGCAGCCTACATACCTTTTTGAATGGGTAATTTTGAAGTGACCAGAAAATAATGTTTGACCAATGAGCCTTACAAACCGACAGTATATCATATGTTCAATAGGGGCAATGCTACAATCAATATCATTTCTGGAGCCACTCCTTTGCCAGCCTCCACTAGGCCCCAACTCTCAACCAGGATTCATTTCCTGCTGCCGTCTGTCCATCACCATGACAACACAAGGCAGTCATACTGACTAATGGCACTACCTATCCAGGTCACGACAGTCTTTTTGATGAAGAAAAGGTCTTGGCACCTGGTTGAACCCGTAATGCTGGCAGGACAAATTGGCTGTCTAATGTTTGGGTAATGACACCTAGAGCTGTTTTTCATCTCCTGTCTATATCCTGTCCATCTCCTATCCATCATGTGTCACATCACATGTTATGCTTCTTCTCTGTTGAATGGCAGGGTTATTAGGATCATCTGAATCTAAGATGAAAAACATTGTTATTTATTTCTCCTTTAAAATAATCTTAAACATTTTCTGACACTAGCTATCTTTTCATCAAATTGGCGACAGATTTTCAAGCGAATATTCTAAAATCCGCATAAAGACAATATGCACATTTTCCCACCAGTGGTGTGTTTCCACCGAATGGACTTGTTGCAGATAAAAATCAGTGCATAATGACTCTTGTCATGGGACCTGCGCTCTAGCCAACATTTTGCAGATACAGTGCGGGTAGGCTGTGCAGGTAGGCTAGTCTACAATGATGAGATTATTATTTGTCAAATGGCAGTCAAGCATCGATCAGAATAAGAAGGAGCATCAAGATCACTGTGCACTTTCACCACCCTCTGTTATTTAGTCTGTAGCCCAATAAACTGCTGTCACGCCCTGACCTTAAAGAGCCTTTTTATTACTCTATTTGGTTAGGTCAGGGTGTGATTTGGGTGGGCATTCTAGTTTTTCTATTTCTTTGTTGGCCGGGTATGGTTCCCAATCAGAGGCAGCTTGTCACGCCCTGACCTTAGTATTCTTTGTTTTCTTTATTATTTTGGTTAGGTCAGGGTGTGACATGGGTGATATGTGTGTTTTTGTCTCTTTCTAGGGTGTTGTACTGTCTAGGGGTTTTGTAGATTTATGGGGTTGTTTTCATCTAGGTGTTTATTGTTGTCTCTGATTGGGAACCATATTTAGGCAGCCATCTTCTTTGGGTATTTCGTGGGTTATTGTCTAGCCCAGTGCAGGCTATTCCACCTCCCCGCACTGGCCTGGCTACGGGGAGCATTCAACCAGGTAAGGTTGGGCAGGCTCGGTGCTCCAGATCTCCAGTGCGCCTTCTTGGTCCGGTCTATCCGGTGCCATCTCCATGCACCAGCCCTCCGGTGGCAGCTCCCCGCACCAGGCTTCCTGTGCGTCGCCAGAGCTCAGTTCTCCCTGTTCCTCCTCCCCGCACTCGCACTCAGGTGCGTGTCCTCGGCCCAGTACCACCAGTGCCGGCACCACGCACCAGGCCTACAGTGCGCCTCGTCTGTCCTGAGCTGCTAGAGTCTCCTGTCTGTCCTGAGCCGCCAGACTCTCCCATCTGTCCTGAGCTGCTAGAGTCTCCCGTCTGTCCTGAGCTGCTAGAGTCTCCCGTCTGTCCTGAGCTGCTAGAGTCTCCCGTCTGTCCTGAGCTGCTAGAGTCTCCCGTCTGTCCTGAGCTGCTAGAGTCTCCCGTCTGTCCTGAGCTGCTAGAGCCGCCAGTCTGTCCTGAGCCATCAGAGCCGCCAGTCTGTCCTGAGCCATCAGTCAGCCTGGAGCTGCCAGAGCCGTCAGCCAGCAAGGAGCTGCCAGAGCCGTCAGTCAGCCAGGACCGTCAGTCAGCCAGGACCTGTCAGAGCCGTCAGTCAGCCAGGACCTGCCAGAGCCGTCAGACAGCCAGGACCTGCAAGAGCCATCAGCCAGCAAGGAGCTGCCAGAGCCGTCAGCCAGCCAGGAGCTGCCAGAGCCGTTAGCCAGCCAGGTGCTGCCAGAGCCATCAGCCAGCCAGGAGCTGCCAGAGCCGTCAGCCAGCCAGGAGCTGCCAGAGCAGTGAGCCAGCCAAGAGCTGCCAAAGCCGTCAGTCAGTCCGGAGCTGCCCTTCAGTCCGGAGCTGTCCCTCAGTCCGGAGCTGCCCCTCAGTCCAGAGCTACCCCTCAGTCCTGAGCTACCCCTCAGTCCTGAGCTACCCCTCAGTCCTGAGCTACCCCTCAGTCCTGAGCTACCCTTCAGTCCTGAGCTTCCCCTCAGTCCCGAGCTGCCCCTCAGTCCGGAGCTGCCCCTCAGTCCGGAGCTGCCCCTCAGTTTTGTGGGGCCCTTTAGTAGGGTTGCCAGTCTTAGGTTGGCGGCGAGGGTTGCCGTTCCTAGGAGGCCACAAAAGCGGACTAAGACTATGGTGGAGTGGGGTCCACGTCCGGCACCCGAGCCGCCGCCGTGAAAGAGGCCCACCCGGACCCTCCCATTTAGATTAGGTTTTTGCGGCCGGAGTCCGCACCTTTGTGGGGGGGTACTGTCACGCTCTAACCTTAGTATTCTTTGTTTTCTTTATTATTTTGGTTAGGTCAGGGTGTGACATGGGTGATATGTGTTTTTTCTAGGGTCTTTGTACTGTTTAGGGTTTTTGGAGATTTATGGGGTTGTTTTCATCTAGGTGTTTATGTTGGTCTATGGTTGCCTAAATTGGTTCTCAATTAGAGGCAGGTGTTTATCTTTGTCTCTGATTGGGAACCATATTTAGGCAGCCATCTTCTTTGGGTATTTCGTGGGTTATAGTCTATGTGTAGTTGCCTGTGTCAGCACTCGTTATCATAGTGTCACGTTCGTTTTGTTGTTTTTGTTTAAAGTGTTCTTTGTGTTTTTCGTCATTCAATAAAATAATGGATTCACACCACGCTGCGCTTTGGTCCACTCCATACGACGATCGTGACACAGCTGTCTATCGTTGTCTCTGATTGGGGATCATACTTAGGCAGTCTTTTTCCACCTTAGATTTGTGGGATCTTGTTTGTGTGTAGTTGCGTTCTCTACTGCATATAGCGTCACGTTCGGTTGTATGTTGTTATTTTTGTTTCTTGTTCATCGAATAAAATTATGTACGCTTACAACGCTGCACCTTGGTCCAATCCATCTCTAAACGATCGTAACAACTGCATGCTTTCCTGAGTTGCAGTGGAAAGACCTTACACCATATTGTCGCGTGACTCCAAGTTTACTTCAATGTGATGGTTTTTATATCAATATTTGCGCATTAAGGTGTTTCCACTGCCATTTCTCACATAATTCATTGTTCCAAAACATCCGGTTTCCATCACAGCTGTCATGATTTTTTGTTATTCGGTATGACTTTACTCGCATAAAAACTGTGGATGGAAACATGGTTACTGAGATAATAGCTGTCAACATGAGACTAACAGCTTGCTAGTTGGCTTATCCCAGCTACTTATGAATAACTACAACTTGTAATTGCAATACATGTCTGTAGCAACAGCTAGTAGTGATGATTGTTTTGGTGATCTGTAAGTTGTCAGGGAGACAGGGAGACCTACTGAAGTATGTTTTTGAATGTTCAACATTTCATCACAATGACCATGTTTATAATCATCATAGTATCTTTCTTTACACCCTCATACTAATAATTATGTCATATTGAAATGTTACCCTGGCCTTCTGTGGTGAGATGAATTGGGGGGGAATGTAAGAGTCCTTTGATGTGATGAGAAGCTGGGTAAGGAGAGGGCTGGTGTGTTTGACAGGGTAAGGTAGCAGGAAGTTTGAGGGAATTCAAAAGGAGCTCTCCTGAACCTCAGGCCCTTATAGTTCAAAGCTACAACCCTTCTCTTTGCTGAAGAATTTCCTAAAAGTCACCAGGAAGGTGGTTCTAATGGTTCTGGATCCCAGCAGGGTTGACTGCACTCCCCTAGGCCATCCAATATGAGTCTGAGCTGCCGCCTCCACTACAGAACTCTGCTAAAGCTAACCGATTGTCCAACCAGAGACAGGATAGTAATACATGCAGCCTGATCACACACTTAAAAGTGATAATTGACACAATAGTTCCTATAGTGACTAAAACAGAAGACTCTGTAAAGAGATTATTCTAGGCTGGGGATGTTCATAATTATTCACTAGCAGGTATGAAATGGTAGATCAAGATCCCTGAACTGACACAATGGAACTTCCTGCTCTTATTTTTTTTCAATGGAATGGTGATGATATCCTACAATTTTCATAATGGTGAAGGACTAAATAGTCACTTAATAGACACTTAAGTGTCTGAAGACCTTTGCAGTTTTTGCACATTTTTAAAAGCCTTTTACCATTCTGTCCAAGCTTATAGTCCTCAGATTGTTGTTGTTCTGCAAAACAGCTTTTAATTGTCACCTGGTGCCGTGTCAAATATTGTACTCTGTATTCAGAACCAATGGACTAATCATGAGGAGATATTTCAGAAGAGGGAATACCTGAGAAAGCCATTGAAGCAGACTTTCCAGGGATTGCAAGATAGAGAAAGATCAAGACAAATCCAGCTAACAGCAAAGGGACTCTTAGCCGTTGAGAATGGATCAGACATCGAACAGCAGCTGTACTGATGGATTTTGTAGAGGTTAATGGTAATCGTCTTTAAGAATGTAATGTTCTTAACGAAACCTTAAAACCGCTTGCTTTTTTCACTGACTGATTGTAATCCTAAATTGTGCAACGTGACGATGGGAGTCGAAAGGAAAGTAAAACACATAGACACAAAGAGATGCAAAAACCTGTCGGTCCAATTCCCAAAAGGGTTCCTGATGAATAAGCACAAACACATTCTTCTAAAAACCAAGAATTAAAAACGCACCAAAGGGAATTCCGCTTCGAGAGACATTATTGTGAAAGCATAGACGCTTCATAAACCCGGCGTTTGATAGATATCGCAGGCGCCATTAAGATCTGAATGAGGTTGTCGTTTCAGCAGCCAGCATGCAGTATGAATCAAAAAGGGCCTTTAATTAAAGCATCTCGTCTGACGGAGACAATGACACGATGACATTGAGGAGTTATGGAAGGGAGGCATCTGTCTTGATCTGATTTCAAATCATAGCCCCAGAAAACACACAGCTGTTTCATCCCAGGGCTCTTCGCTCTTAAAATATCAGGTTAATTGCCTGTGTTTTGGTGTAAGAGAATGGCAAGCTGTCTCAGAGAATCATTGTTTCACACACTTGAACACATGCATTCGTGTGCATATCCTCTCACGAGAACATTTGCAAGGCGCTCTCTCTCCCACCACACTCACTGGCGCATGGGTGGCAATTAATGATGAAGCACACCGGTGCCAATTGGTTTGATTGCTTACCAGTATCACGGTGCAGTTGACATTGGACTTGATGAGGTGTGGAGATCACATGAGATGTGCAATTACTATCTATTAAATTAATGTAAAGATGTTGACCTTTGTCTCAGCACCAAATACATTTATAAAAAGTGAATGTTTAGAAAGTGCAGAAATTCCCACTTCATATATGTCTGGCCACCCAATATATTAAATATCTATTACCAAAGCAAGATAAATAGTGAAAAAATATGGCATCTCAAATGCTTAGATATTTAGATTTAGATATATTTAGATATGCAGATGGACTCTACCAAGTCGAAGTGTTCTAATTTGTATGTAAAGGGTTATCTTATGTATCAAGTATTCTAATAACCAAGTACAAGAAGATGATTTCGTTATGTAATGTAATCATGTTCCCACGTAGTCATCCTGTGCGTAACTTGACGGGATAACAACCACTGTAACCAATTGTATGTCTTCATTAAACCTTGAGGCAGTACAATGAGCCAGTCAATATCTTTGCTAATCTACATTTGACCCCACAAGGTGAACTCATGAAGATAGAGGCATTTCCATAGTTTCAAGATTTTATTGAGCTCAAATGAGATGTTTTGATCATTTACATTAACATACAATTTGGTTGAAAGGGCTGCTAAAGTATGATACATACAATATTGTAATAACAATGGATTTGTGTAAAGCTTATCTCAAACTAACTCAAAAGTCCAATAAACATGAACTAGTAGAAATACATAAAACCTTTCTTATCTATAAACCATTGAAAGTGTAGTGTTGTTCCTAACATAGGATATTTCTAGACAAAAGACAATAGACCATTACAGGGTCACCATAGCAGATCAATGTTTCAGACGTTTCACCAACAGCTCAGACTTTTTTTCTATACAATAGACAATAGACCATTACAGGGTCACCATAGCAGATCAATGTTTCAGACATTTCACCCACAGCTCACACTATGCAATATTCATACAAGCTTATGAAATTATTATTTCAGTGTCTGAAAAGTAACTTTGAATGGTTTTGGATTTTACGTTTTAAGATGGTTAAATGGTTGTCACTTCACATGCTGCTTATGTTGTGTTTGATGTTAGAACATGTGTTTGATGCCGTTCTTTGGGTGAGTTTTGAGAAATTTGAAACTGAACAAAAGTGTCTGTGCCCTATTAAAACATGTCGGTAACCCTCCTTCCCCTTGAAGATTTAACACACAATAACATGTATTACACCCTGCTATGGATGTTCCCTCCTGGAACGTCTAACATTGTAGGCCATCATTGTAAATAATAAGTTGTTCTTAACTGACTTGCCTAGTTAAATAAAGGTTAAACACATTTTATTTTATAAATAATGTATTACTTTTACATGAAAAGTTTGACTATGTTGATTTAACTCATAATGTGTCTCAGTACACACAGTATTATAACAATATCTACATAGGTTATAACCCTAAAATAGGACACTATCAACTGTTGCCTGCCCTTCCCATAGGCCCCGAGTCCGTAATGAATTATACAGCTGAGAAATAATTCCTGTAGAAAATGATTTCTGAATGACACGCATACATTTCCTCAGCCTTGCGGAAGCGACGTAGGGGTTGTTTGTCAGCTGCTGGAGGTTTGCTTCGTGTTGACAGGTGTGCAGCGAGAGGCAAAGGCACACTGACAGGGACAATTTGCATAGCCACTAAAGAGGCAGCCTCACTGAAACAATGCATGATGTCCTTCAAACAAAGTTGTTATTTTTGGCCTTCACTCTTGTCATATTATTTTAGCACAGTCCATGTTACTGGCCTTAATTTGTCATATTGTTTCTGGGTCTTTCTCTAGGGCTGCCATCAGCGAAATGACAAGTAGAAACATCAGCATACCATTAGGTGACCATTAGGACATCCAGCATGTAACAAGGATTGTGCCAAAATCCAAATTCATATCCAGCTGTTTACCCTATCAAAGCATGCTGTTACTGCATGATGACATAGTTCAAGAAAAGTCCTGACTTTTTCAATTATCTCAAAGATTGCCCTAACCCTTAAAAAACCCACCTCCATTTGGAATTTACAGGAGCAAATCAGAAATGTCAGCATTGTAGGTTTACCTCTTAGCGTTGAAGATGGATAGATAATCACGACGTGTCATTCCGGGGGCCAATTACACAGCTTTGTGTGAAATTGGAAAACCTGTTCTCTGAGCGCTCTAATGGATGTTCTGGTCATTAGTTATTTGAGAGTCTTTTCGGGCTGTAATCAAACGTGAAACATCCTGTTAAGCTCCCATAAAGAAACAGCTGTCTCTATAAATGACCTTCTGGGTTAAAGAACCCAACATTCAGCCAGTTGGTGTTTGCCATAATTATCAATATTTTTTTGTTGCTATAGCATCTCATGCATTTGAAGAGCAATTTTAGGTTGCATTTAATTTTCTTGGTTTGTCAGATAACCACAGCTTTATACAGAACACGATCACCAGTTTATTGCAAGCAGCTCCCACACAAGATAGTAGCAATCCAATGCAATGCCAAGCAGGTGTACTATACTTTTTTTGGTTTTACATTCAGGTGTTCTCATATGTGCTTACAGTCTCTTTCTGTTTCCCTTTGAACAGGAGCCCAACTGTCGAGTCAACAAGGCCCGCCTCCTCTACCACCAGCCCCTCCCCCTCACCACAAACACCACCCTTCCATTACTTCGTTGAGCCGCGGCTCGCTGGCCAATCAGAGGAGCCCAAGCCCTCCCCCCTCGGCTGGCCTGGTGGCCGAGTTACAGAGCGCAGCAGAATGTGTCCAGTTGCAGGACAGCTGGGTCCTGGGCAGCAATGTGGCACTGGAGAGCAGGTGAGTGACCCACAATGCACCTGGAGGGTTTGTGACAGTTTGTAACATCCAATACACCTGGGGATATGATGACCAATCGCACCTTTAGGGAATGACTCATCTGCAAGACCAGTATCCCCGATGAAAGCGTCATATCTACATGTACATTAAAGGGAAATGTAAAAAAATCTTCGACATCATATTCCTCTCATCTCCAGCACATATGTGAGAAAGACACATTTTTAGGTTTTGTAGTAAAAAAATAGGAAGATAAGGGTTTCCAATGACATCATCAACCAATTAGTAAACAATTAGTAGGCAATTAGTAAACAATTAGTAGGCAATGCTTCCTCGCAATTGGTCAAAATTACATGATGCACACCACTTATCTTCCTTTTACTACAAAACATAGAAACGCACTAAATTGTACATATGTTGATGAATATGAAGTTGAAAAATGGTGACGTTTCCCTTTAACTTAAGAGAAGAAAGAGGTTGGTTTGTTATAATCTGAATGTACATTTCTCTATGTGTCTTCTGGTGCATCTCAGTGGAACTGTTGGTCTCCTTGTCATGGGTAGCCCTTTCCTACAGTAAAATGACTAGTGGCCTCATGGGTGAAATTGTATTCATATTTTTTTTCATAATTAATAAACCGGTGTTTCTATGTCAAACGGTTTTGTTATTTTTTCAGTCTTCTGTGATGTATATAAAGTGTAATATTGGAATGCAAACAAAAAATGGAACACATTTAAACTCTATATCTGACATGGTACAGGTGTCTTGTTTTTTTATAGCCCATAACCATGTGTGTGAGGTGTATACTATGGTTTCAAAGTAGATTTGTTAAAGACTACCAGGAAGCACTCTAGCTGTGTTCGAATACTCATACCAACCGCACTAACCATACTATTTGTGACATAAATTGAGTATACAGTATGTTTATTGGTCATAGTATGGATAAAGTTAGTATGCCAAAAGTTCCCGGATGTCATACTACATTCGACAAAATACGAAGTTTACAAGCAGTGGACAATATTTCCGTCCTTTTAAGGGCCCATGGTGAAATTCTTCAGAAAATGGTTATGGCTTCATATTGTTTTCAGATTTGAAGAAAATGGCAGAAAATAGAAAAGTCCAACGGGAGCGGATTCAAATTCATAGCTTTAACTAATTATGACAAATGTAATAAAGTAATGACTTTTCAAATAAGTTAACTTTCACGTTATGTTGGCTGACAATTTGCTAGCTACCCTATCCTTACGAACCACATAACATATCATTACAGCAGTATGTACCGGTATGTTAGCTAGCTACCTAACGTTAGTTGGCTACTAATACATCAAACTTGCCAGTATATTAACTATATGCTATCTAACTAACTATCCAGTGTTCATTGACTTGATTATTCCCGTCATTCATAGTTTAGCTAAGTGGTATAGTTGTTTTGCGTTTCTCAATGGACATTCGGGTGCTTTCGTAAATTTGCTCTGGCTACTTACTCCAATTTCAGAGCACTTTCCTTTGAGTGTACGAGAGTGCAGAATAACTTCCCAGCAGCACAGTTACAGTCACAAACACTCAGGATGACAACAGCCTAACCAGCTCTGCTAGGGCGAGTAAAATGGTTAGAATGATGTATTCTCTCATTTGTGTCTGAAAGTAGCTAGCAAGCTAGCCAACATTAGCCAGTTAGCTTGGGTGCTTGACTGCCATTGTAAGGTCAGAACGCTCGAATCAACCCTACTCATCGGCCAGAGCGTACAGTGCACACTGAACGATCGGAGAGCAAAACGCTCTGAGTTTACAAATGGACAATCTGACAATGCTCTGAATTTATGAATGCCCAGAGCACATTCTGAGCGCACTCTGGCACTCAAGATTGAATTTAAGAACACACCCAAAGTCATAAAATATCTAGCTAGTAATTTCTTATGCTAACAAGCTAGCAAGAGGTTGCATAGCAACAGCATCAACTTCCGGTAGACAGGCACAGCGCTAGTACGCTCAACTGAAAGGATACCATTCGTTTAGGGTATAACGTCAACTCACTCACTTTTGTACATTGCCTTGGTCCGTGCAATTGACCTTATTTTAGCGCTCAAAAAACGTTATACTTCCAGATCAACTGGAATGTCAATACCATTGTAAAGCACAATTTCTCCCTTTTCCAACTAAATTCATGCCGAGACCAACCACGCTGCCCGTTTCTGCATGATTCAAGAAGGCAATGAGCTCCGTCGGGTCTTTTTAAAAATGGCAGGTGGGGAAGTGAAACTAATGTGTGATAGTAAGAAGGAGAGATGATGTGGGAAAACTGCTTTTTTTTCACTCGATCTTTCCAACTTTTCAGTGGTTAAGGGCGCTATACTGCAGCGCCAGCTGTGCCATCAGAGTCCCTGGGTTCGCGCCCAGGCTCTGTCGGGAGGTCCGTGGGGCGACGCACAATTGGCCTAGCGTCGTCCGGGTTAGGGAGGGATTGGTCGGTAGGGATCTCCTTGTCTCATCGCACACCAGCGACTGCAGTGGCGGGCCGGGCGCAGTGCGCGCTAGCCAAGGTTGCCAGGTGCACGGTGTAGCCTCCGACACATTGGTGCGGCTGGCTTCCGGTTTGGATGTGCCCTGTGTTAAGAAGCAGTACGGCTGGTTGGGTTGTGTATCGGAGGACGCATGACATTCAACCTTCGTCTCTCCCGAGCCTGTACGGGAGTTGTAGCAATGAGACAAGATAGTAGCTACTACAACAATTGGATACCACGAAATTGGGGAGAAAAAGGGGTAAAAAAAAAAAAAAAAGTGATCTTCAGAAGTAAACAGCGGCTTTGAGAGTCATGATTGCTTGCAGTGATGACTTAAAAAATGACTAGGTTTCCCCCCCTTACCCCGTCACTGTCCATTTCTTGTTTTTAAACGATGACAGAAGTGCTACACCTGGTGGAGAGAGATTATAAGACAGAAATAGTTGCGGTACGTTACGGCATGACACGTCACGATGTAACGAAGGGTCAATTTTTAAAACTTTTCTCCAATACTATAGAGCCATTACCATGTCGATCAACGCTTGAATAGAAGCGTAGTTCACACCCCATATTTTCAAGTCAACACAGTCACTATAGACCCATTGGTTTTCTTTGCAGCCTCGTTTGAATGTCGCGGTTGCGCACATTTGTACGGAATGGGGTGAGTTTACGTTACTAAAATGAACTAATAGTATATAGTATGTATTGTATACTCATTAGGTATGTAGTATACAGTATGTTAGTATGGACATTCAAACACAGCTTCAGAGTGACCCTGATTTAGCCCACTGCATTAAAAGTATGTCAACTAGGTGAGTCTGTTCTGTTCTATCTGTTCTAAAGAAACCAAATGGACAATGTACATTGCATGAAGAAATAATTGTATATCTCTCACAAATACAATCTTACCTCTGGACATAATCCCTTCAACTAATGCATTATCACTAATTACTAATCATTCATAGTTCATCAACAATAAGAGATGGTTAGAGGGCCTCTTCTAGGACTTTGCCTCATCAGTTCAGTTAATCAGTTTAGAGCACCAGCAAACGTTTGAGGTGAAAGGAAATATGACCTGGAGATGGATCATTCGCAACATTTGATACGATCCAAAGCGGTTTGGCATAATGGTAATGGAATAGCACAGGTTTCCAGAGGCTTGCCAGCCTGAAATCAGATTGTTGTAACTTACAAGAAGGCACTTCGGTCTAAATAGATTATTTTTTTCAGTTGAAGATGCCCTGCACAGGAAGCTACTTTGTCATAAGAGTCTTTGTCTAGCATTTCCCCCGTGAGAAAAAACATCAGTGTTATTTATTTCCAAACCATAAAGGGGTTTCAAAATGTCCATACCATTCCAGGAAAGTATATTACGTTCTACTTCAAATTGACACAGGTGGATGAATCCATTCCAGCCGGATGTTTCCTGGGCTCAGAGTACTCTTACACATCCTAGATAATTTTGGGCCTTGACGTTTTTCTTTAGAAGCATGCAGTAAGACGCTATCATGATAGGACCAAATCAATTGGGTTATGCAGCATTTGTTCATCCAAGCTGAGGAAGACACGGCAATTGAATACTAACATCACTGTAACCTTGACTGCCTTGCTGGTATTGACAAAACAATATGTACACACCTATCATCACCCAGGTATAGAAATTACTATCTGCAGCACACTGTACTCTAAAGCAAGTGCCTCGCTGTGAGAAGGAACCAGGCGTCATGGTAACCTCAGGGTGCAGATGGGACGGCCTTAGCTACGCGTATAACTATGCTTGTCCAGTAAACTACTAGGTTGTTCAATGCAAACAAGAGCACCAGATAACATATATTAGGCATGCTGGTTTTGGTTCTGTTAACTGGCAAAGAGATGCCTACAGAAATCATATCACGTATTTTCTCTGTTCAACTCATGGTGATAACTAATGCAATGGGACAAACAAGGGTCAGGGGTTTTATCATTTGCATGGTTTTAGTAATGCCTCCTTCTACCCATTGTACTATAACTTTAGTATGGCTTAAAGTATAGAACAACCACAATGACTGACCACACTAGCTAATGTTATGATTCATTAGAATGAATGAATCATACTACAGCACTCATTAAAGCGGCAATCAGTGGTTGAAACAATAACTAAGTGTTTCCCTGCCCCGTTTCGATAAAAAGCTGAGGGATGGTGCTGGAGAAATGTAACCGCTCTCAAATTCCTAGACAGAGCTGTGGATGCAAGGACTGACCATCATGATATCACAATTATAGTTTTTAACCATGTTTTGAGGCTTTACAGTGTTAGCGTACATTTACTTTGTTTACAAACATTGGCATAAACAAGCTAATATTTGGGGTTCGGATGGGGTACGACAGTTGAACTAAGCTCATGAGGCATTTAATGGGTACATATCAATAATTTACACAGTAACAGTGAAAAGTAATTCCAGGGTTTTTCTTTATTTTTACTATTTTCTACATTCTAGAAAAAAGTGAAGACATCAAAACTATGAAATAACACATATGGAATCATGTAGTAACCAAAAGAGTGTTAAACAAATCAAAATAAATGTAATATTCTTTAAAGTAAACCCTTTGCCTTGATGGCAGCTTTGCACAGATTTGGCATTCTCTCAACCAGCTTCACCTGGAATGCTTTTCCAACAGTCTTGAAGGGGTTCCCACATATGCTGAGCACTTGTTGGTTTCTTTTCCTTCACTCTGCAGTTCAACTCATCCCAAACCATCTCAATTGGGTTGAGGGCGGGTGATTGTGGAGGCCAGTTCATCTGATGCAGCACTCCATCACTCTCCTTCTTGGTCAAATAGCCCTTACACATCCTGAAGATGTGTTGGGTCATTGTCTTGTTGAAAAACACAAATGATATTCCCAATAAGCGCAAACCAGATGGGATGGTGTATACTGTGGTAGCCATGCTGGTTAAGTGTACTTTGAATTCTAAATAAATCACCAACAGTGTCACCAGCAAAGCACCCCCACACCGTCACACCTCTTCCTACACGCTTCATGGTGGGAACCACACATTAGGTGATCATCTGTTCACCTACTGTGCGTCTCACGAAGACACTGTGGTTGGAACCAAAAATCTAAAATTCTGAATAATCAAACCAAAGGACAGATTTCCACCAGTCTAATGTCCATTGCTCATGTTGCTCATGGCCCTAGCAATTATCTTCTTCTTATTGGTGTCCTTTAGTAGTGGTTTCTTTGCAGAAATTAGATGATAATAAAGGTGAAATTGATTTTTTTTTTAACGAAGGCCTGATTCACGCAGTCTCATCTGAACAGTTGATGTTGAGATGTGTCTGTTACTTGAACTCTGTGAAGCATTTATTTGGGCTGCAATCTGAGGTGCAGTTAACTCTAATGAACTTATCCTCTGCAGCAGAGGTAACTCTGTGTGTTCCTTTCCTGTGGTGGTCCTCATGAGAGCCAGTTTCCCATAGCCCTTGATGGTTTTTGCGACTGCACTTGAAGATACTTTCAAAGTTTCATACTTTCAATGTTTCGCATTGACTGACCTTCATGTCTCAAAGTAATGATGGACTGTCATTTCTCTATGCTTATTTGAGCTGTTCTTGCCATAATATGGACTTGGTCTTTTACCAAATAGGGCTATCTTGTCTATACCACCCCTGCCTTGTCACAACACAACTGATTGTCCGAAACGCATTAAGAGGGAATACAATTACACAAATTAACTTTGAACAAGGCCCACCTGTTCATTGAAATGCATTCCAGTTGACTACCTCATGAAGCTGGTTGAGAGAATGCCAAATCTGTGCAAAGATGTCATCAAGGCAAAGGGTGGCTACTTGGAAAAATCTGTAATATATTTTTATTTATTTATTTACACAGTGTTTTGGTTACTACATGATTCCATGTGTGTTATTTCATAGTTTGATGTCTTCACTATTATTCTACAATGTAGATAATAGTTTTAAAAAATAAAGAAAAACCCTGGAATGAGTAGATGTTTCCAAACTTTTGACTGGTACTGGAAGTCCAAGAATGGATGTAGCAACTGCAGATTGCCCCTTTACAAATGTGGTCTTCAAAGCATTTGCATTCTAATTTGGCCCCGTTCCTTCTTACATTCATAACGAACAGTTCTGTTAACTTATTGAAAAGCTGCATCCAATTACTAATGTGTTTATCCAAGAGGAAATGTATGGGCCCCATTATGTATTTTTATTAGACTCCCATTTCACAAGTCTCTCTCTATATAGATATTCTCAATGCAGTGTACAATGGAGTGTACAGTCATTAGTGTTCAGTTAGAGCTGTTTGTCTGTGTTGTCAAAAGGTAATAGACTGACTATCATTTCCTGAAATGCTTAATGTACTGGTCACTTCTGTGCATTTATTTTTGTCATGTTCCAATATTGAGTGCGCAAAGCAGACATGCATAACTATTCAAAACAGCTGATGTTATATGATATCAGCTGTCACCTGCTTCCTTATTTTTTACACCTCCATGTTATATTTCAGTATCCCTGCTTTGTATTCAATTTGTTGATCTTTTAAGGGATTCAACAACCTCAGTCCATAACAGGGAGTGAAATATTTTGACTGTCAAGCAAAAATACCCAACTTAAAACAATTTCCAAATGAATTGACTTGACATAAAACTAGCAAAATCTGGAAGAGTTTTAGGCTTTTAGCCGCCCTTTGAATTAAATCTAATTACTACTTTCAAAGTGAGAAATGAAGGTTTCCTTACCGAATAGATATTCTTCAGAAATTATTACACTCAAGCTTTTGTTCCAATCCATGGTGAGAACACTCCAGCTCTTCGATATAAAGTGCTCAATTAGTTGCCAATATAACCCTGTTATTACCTCCTCTGTTCTGTTCCGGACTGTTCCCTACCACTATGGATACATCCACATCTCATAAGTGTGTGGAGGGCTTTCAATCAACCACTCAGGTTCCACTTTTTAACATTCGCCTCTATAGAAATACAGATATTTTCAATTAGTGTTATACAAAGGTGCCACTGAATCCCATTTATGTGTGAATTGCTATTGGCCTCGAGAGGAAAGTCGCCCAGGTCATTATCCTTTAAATGTGGTGCCCTCCCAGATTAGTTTTAAAAATGAACCAAATGTGTAAAATTGGTTTATAATATATTTAAACCAGATTTACAATAAGTACTGTTCTCAATAAGGTGCAGTTAGGCTGTCTCGTGCGTCCTGTGGAATCCAGTTAAACTCTCTGTCACACATATTCAATAAAGAGCATTTGAAACGGCTATTATGACACAGCTTCAACGTTTGTGGTTCCACACGCTACTGTTCTAAATGGTCTGTCGGCCCTCATCAGATTCACCTGTCAGGGGAGTCTGCTCGTAAAATGAAATGATGTCTGGAGTCTAAAATCATGCAACGATAGAATGTCAGGATGGGTGCCTTACTCCTGAAAGAATAGAGAGTAGGTCTCTGTCTTCCATGGGAAATTCTTCCAGATATATATTTTTTAAACCTATGAAAAAAATGTGTGTACTGTACATGGACTGCATTAGTAAATACTTAATTAGATTGTGGTGTTTTTAAATGATTATCATTAAAAATCAACAACAGATCATCCATCTCTCATGTTGTGACCGTGATGCACACATCCCCCAAGTACTCAAAACAACACTTTCATGTCTTAAAGCGAGTCAAACAACATTACTTGGTTATGTGCAGCAGCCCGGGCGCAGTGGGGAAGCATCTCAAAATGGCGCCACTCTGATCTCTGCAACATGGCCCAGAAACACCAGGGGGCTGCCCCCTGAAATACTGTCACACAGATGTGTGCTGCTGCACTAGGTTAGCACCTGCTACCAGTTCCCCTGCTGAGAGGGCAGGTGGCTCCATAGGATAGCGGGAGGGGGGGGGAGTGAAGAGTGAAACAGAGATAGGGAGAGTTAAAAAAGAAGAAGGGAGCAAGAGTCCGAAAGAGGGAGAAAAAATAGAGAGGAAGGGAGAGATACTGATAGGACGAGATAGAAAAATAGTGGGAGGGACAGTGAGAGAGAAAGGGAGAGAGAGATGGACTTAGGTGCCTGCCACATCGGTAGGCTGTCTTGGTCATGGATTAAAGAGCCGTATTATTCCATAATTTTACCTTGAAATGCTAATGCTAACAATACGATGGCTAATAGGCAGATTACATAGTCAAAGGGTGTTTGTGCTCATTGTTTCTGATGTACAGAAGGGCTTAGCCCAGGTCCAAATCTACCCACTGTATGTTTTGTCTTTTGTCCTCCTCAAGTGTTTCAAATGTCAAACTGATGACGAGGAAGTGAGTTGAGCAATGGAACCCGGCTCTTGCTATTACTTTTGTGCGATGGCCATTTCAAAGAGACGTACACGCTCATGCACGCATGCACACACACACACACATCAATAGAGCTGCCAGGATTAGCATAGTAATGTGCTTCATTTCGTCACACTCCTTCTAATTGATTACAGACGATCATCCTGTGTGTATAGCCGCAGACGTTTATCAAGCCACTGTGTTTGGTAATCATTTCCAAAAGCATTTCATTTTACCCACCACTGTTAGCAGGCAGTCTGTTAGCCAAGTTAATATTCAGAACACAATACTGCAATACTGCTTTTCAACATTTTGCCATTTTATTCAACAGAAAATGTGTGCCAAAGGGCAGCTTTGTGTTACAGTGGATTTTAGTGATCTAACGCATAATTTTCACAGTAAAGTTCCCCTTTAAAAAAATTCAGGATTAAGGGCAGAGAAAACCATTGGTTTACTGAGAAACGTACTAAAATTATAAGGGATCAAAATGCTATGTGGGCTAAAGCAAGACGGACTGGTTCGGTAGATGATTTGATGGCTTTTAAA
Organism: Oncorhynchus mykiss; assembly: GCF_013265735.2. NCBI lineage: Eukaryota > Metazoa > Chordata > Actinopteri > Salmoniformes > Salmonidae > Oncorhynchus > Oncorhynchus mykiss. The sequence continues at coordinate 17,527,424 of NC_048578.1, forward strand.
CGTCTTCGAAATATGGGGGTGGCTATGATCCGTAAATTGAAAGCAGACCACTACTTGAAATCTACTTCAGATAATTTAAAAATCCATCCAAATTTTGGAAAGTAGTCATAAGTTTGGAGTGCAATAAAGATACACCGCTTCCCAAACAATTGTTGGTAGACACACTGATTGTAACTGAGAGAACCTTCATTCTGAAAGCCTTGAATCAAATTTTTTTAGATGCAGGCAGTTTATTTGAAAAGGTATAATTAAGCCCCCTATGAAATTACGTGACACCCCTGTGCACTCCTTCACCAGATTCTCCTTTTCATCATTCCCTGTTTCAGAAGTGTGTAAAGCCTTGAAAGAAATTGATGGACAAAAATCCCCTGGCTCTGATGAAGTACACCCCTGCTTCTTACACCTAGCTGCAGACATCATTGCTCCCCCTTAACATGTATTTTTAACCTCACGCTTGATGTTAAGGAAATCCCCAAGTTATGGAAATCTGTTTTTGTACTGCCTCTCCTGAAAGGTGGAGATCCTTCCCTACTTGACAACTATCGACACATATCAAAATTGTTTGTACTGTCAAAGGTACTGGAGTCCTTAGTTAGTAGGCAGCTAAAGACCTACTTCCAAGAAAACAACATCTTAAATGGAATGCAAACAGGTTTTAGGTCTAGCCACAGCACTGTTTCAGCAACATTGAAGGTTTTAAATGACATCCACTGTGCTCTTGACAAGAAGTTACATTGTGTGTCTGTCTATATTGATTTGTTGAAGGCATTTGACACCGTGGACCATGCTGTGTTAATGCAAAGGTTAAAATGTTGTGGAATTACTGGTCATGCTCTAGATTGTTTTATAAATTACCTATCAAATCGTACACAATGTGTAGTGGTGGATGGTTGTAAATCTGAGTACATAGAGGTGTGCTCAGGTGTTCCACAAGGTTCTATTTCAGGCCCACTGTTGTTCATTTTGTATATCAACAACATTGGGAATCTTATTGAAACAGCAGATGTTAATTTTTATATATATGATACTGTTCTATATTCAAGTGGTAGTAGTTTATCTTTAGCTTTTGAAAATGCCCAAAGAGCATTTAACATCATACAAAAAAATCTGTACGATTTAAAGCTGGTTCTAAATTTGGGTAAAACAACATGCATGGTATTTTCAAATGCCAGGCATGTTACTAATGATGTCATTGCTACGTTGGCTGGACATACGATAGAGCAAGTTAAAGTGTACAAATATTTGGGTGTGTGGGTTGATGATAAGCTGAGCTTCACTGTGCATGTAGAGAACTTGATAGGAAGCTCGTGCTGAGAATATATTTTAATTACCGGTATAAGGCCTGTTTTTCTTAGGAGGCCATGAAGGTGCTGGTACGATGTACATTACTGGCGGTTTTAGAGTTTAGTGATGTTATATATCTGCAGGCCTCAACCACTGTCCTGAGAGCATTGTGATCTCCACAGCACTGTTGGCTGGTTGTCATTGACCTTGCGTAGGCTTAAATACTGGTATACACTGATTTATAAGGCCATATTGTGCCATTTTATCTCTGTTCATTTTTAATCAGGTCCATAAATAAATATAAATTCCTACTCTAAATTAGCTTCTAACAGTACCAAAAATTATAACAAGTCATGGTAGAATAGTGGGAGTAGTAGTAGTGGGACTTGATATTCAATAATTCAGATTGTGAACTAACCTTTTGATTGTGAACTAACTTTTTGGCCTTTTTATTCAATATCAAGTATGTGTGAAATGAAATCATTTGGTGCATTCTCTCTCGTAAATAGACCCCTATAACCACCGTATGCTCATTCTCGTAGACAAGCAGCTCTTAAATTGGCCCCAGTTATTCACTGTATGCTCAAATCAATATCACTGCACAAATCCTTACTGAACTACCTCAGAAATAGGTGTACCACCAACCCTTTTCTCTGACCAAACAGTGAGATGAATCCATCAATCATCAACCTTGGAGAAAAGAAAAACAGACATATTACAGATCACTAAGCTCATAATACACTTGACCTCCAACTTTTCACACAAGCTGCTGAATACACCATACATCCTGCCAGATCCGTGAACACCCCTGTTCAGATACCACACTCTTCATTCTCTGTGACATGCTGTACTCTTTCACAGAGAGAGACTTATACTATCCATGACTATGCTTGTCAATTGGGGCTTAGAAATGCCATACTAGACATTTATGCTATTAGAAAACCATTGATCAGATGCATTAACAAAACAACATGGCTGTGGCAAGGCTGTGGCAATTTAAGTGTTGGCATGGAAAGTGACAGTTAACTAGCTTAATAAATAATTTAGCAGATGCTTTAATAAAAAGGAACTTAAAATGTGACAGTGACACGTTGTAATGTGGAGGGAAGGAGGGGGAAGTAGAATGATGGCTTTATAAACTCATGGGTATATTTATGTATCAAATCCCAAATGGCACCAATAGGCTAGTGGGACAGCAGAAAGATTCTTACCAACAGTTAGTGGAGGGCCAATCCCATAGCCTGGCACACACTTCATGCCCACAGGTGCCGGATCAACCACCCCAACAAAACACATGAATGCGAGCCCTGATGTAACAAACCAAGAACCAACCTCACAGGTACAACGGTTAGTGAGATAATGCAACATAAAGAACAGAAATTGCAATTACTCACAGTTCCCTAGCACACTTGCTACAATATTGAGAGAATTGAACCCTCAACGCTGGTGTGGTCAGCATCATGCTCCAACCCACTGAGACAGTTGAACCCTTGTTATTTCTACTGTTAGCAGTATTGACAAGAAGGGGCTGTAAAAGTTTAATTACACAGAGAACACTTCAAATGGTAAGTCTGTCACATTTTAATAGGTCCAACCTGCACACATTTAGCCATTAATCCGTAAGTGATAGCAAAAGAGGCATCAAGGCTTAATTTATCTACTTCAGAGGTTTCCACGCGGGTTAAAAAAGTTAAGTGGCAAAGCCAGAGTAGTGCTTGTGATTAAACCTCCTTAATTACCCCAGGTATAATGGCCTATTAGTCGGTCCCTGTAGTTAAAGAGCAAGTGGGAGATGATTGTTTTTATGAGGTACTTTTAGCTTCACCTTTTACAATGTCAGGGTTAGTACTGAGGCCTATCCTATTGAATATACAATTCACATTGGAGAATAATGATATGTCCATGGTTTCTCTTGCAAAAATTTGTTGTTTCAATGATTATCCTGAATAAATAAAGGTTTAATAGGAATATACAGTACACCCAAATAAATGTGTATTTGATTCTGTATTCATTATCTAATATGAATTTGTATTTTTCTGGTTTGTTTCCCTAGACACTTCCTCTTTAAGACGGGCACAGGAACAACCCCTTTCTTCGGCACGGCAACCCCAGGTTACACCATGGCAACTGGGGCAGTGTACTCCACCCCGGCACGTCCACTACCCAGAAACACCCTCTCCAGAGGGGCTTTCAAGTTCAAGAAGTCGCCCAAGCACTGCTCTTGGAGATGCACCGCCCTGAGCGCAGTGGGCATGGCTGTCCTGCTTTCAATCATGCTCTGCTACTGTATAGGTAACTATGGCCCCTCCTTGTGACTATCGCCCCTCCTTGTGACAATGGTCCCTCCTTGTTGCTACGGCCTCTCTTTGTAACTATGGTCCCTCCTTGTAACTACTATGGCTCCTCCTTGTGACTATGGCCCCTCCTTGTGAATATGGCCTCTACTGGTGACTACCGGCCCTCCTTGTAACTATGGCCCCTCCTTGTAACTATGGCCCCTTCTTTGAACTATGCCCCCTCCTTTTAACTATGCCTCCCCTTGTGACTATGGCCCCTACTTGTAACTATGGCTCCTCCTTTTAACTATGCCCCCTCATTTTAACTATGCCCCCCCCCCGCCTTGTGACTATGGCCCCTCCTTGTGACTATGGCCCCTCTTTGTAACTACTATGGCTCCTCCTTGTGACTATGGCCCATCCTTGTGACTATGGCCCCTCCTTGTGACTATGGCCCCTCTTTGTAACTGCTATGGCTCTTCCTTGTGACTATGGCCCATCCTTGTGACTATGGCCCCTCCTTGTGACTATGGCCCCTCCTTGTGACTATGGCCCCTCTTTGTGACTATGGGCCTTCCTTGTAACTATGGCCCCTCCTTGTGACTATAGCCCTTCCTTGTGATTATGGCCCTTCCTTCTAACTATGGCCCCTTCTTGTGACTATGGTGCCTCCTTGTGACTATGGCCACCTCCTTGTAACTATGGCCCTTCCTTGCGACTATAGCCCCCCCCCATTTAACTCTGCCCGCCCTTGTGACTATGGCCTTTCCTTGTGGCTATGGCTCCTCCTTGTAACTATGGCCCCTCCTTGTGACTATGGCCACACCTTGTGACTGTGGCCCCTCCTTGTCACTATTGCCCCTCCTTGTAACTATGACCCCTCCATGTGACTATGGCCCCCCAATGTGACTATGACCCCTCCTTGTGACTATGGCCCCTCCTTGTGATTATGGCCTCTCTTTCTAACTATGGCCCCTCGTTGTGACTATGACAGCCCCTTGTGAGTATTGCCCGTCCATGTGATTGTGGCCCCTTCTTCTAACTTTGGCTGCTCCTTGTAGTATGGCCCCTCCTTGTGACTGTGGCCCATCCTTGTGACTATGGCAGCCCTTTGTGACTATGGCCCGTCATTTTAACTATGCCCTCCCTTGTGACTATGGCCCCTCTTTGTGACTATGGCTTCTTCTTGTGACTATGGCTCCCCTTTGTGACTATGGCCCCTCCTTGTGACTTTGGCCCATCCATGTGATTATGGCCCCTCCTTCTAACCATGGCCACTCCTTGTAGTATGGCCCCTCCTTGTGACTATGGCCCCTCCTTGTGAATATGGCAGCCCTTTGTGACTATGGCCCATCCTTGTGATTATGGCCCCTCCTTCTAACTATGGCACCTCCTTCTAGTATGGCCCCTTCTTGTGACTGTGGCCCCTCCTTTGACTCTGGCCTCTCCGTGTGACTATGGCACCGCCTTGTGACTCCTTGTGACTATGGCCCATCCTTGTGATTATGGCCCCTCCTTCTAACTATGGCACCTCCTTCTAGTATGGCTCCTCCTTGTGACAATGGCCCTCCTTGTAACTATGGCCCCTCCTTGTGACTATGACCCCTCCATGTGACTATGGCCCCACTTTGTAACTAAGGCCCCTCCTTGTAACTATAGCCCCTCCTTCTGACTATGGCCCCCCATTTTTCTTATGCCCCCTTCGTGACTATGGCCCCTCTTTGACTATGACTATGGCTTCTTCTTGTGACTATGGCAGCCTTGTAGTATGGCCCCTCCTTGTGACTATGTTCCCTCCTTGTGACTATGGGCCCTCCTTGTTTACATTGTTGTATTAGTGCATAGTTCACCATGACCCTCCCTCATTGCTCTGCTTATGCTCTATATACTGTGGTATATAGACGACTAAGCAAGCCCCGAGCATTGCTCAGGTGTTTTAGAGGAGGCTTAGCACTCTTAACACCCACTCTCCAAAGATGAAGCTGTGGATAGAAAAAGCCTAAGAACTAGCTGGACAACTACTGTACTACAACGCCTTTCAAATATATTATCCTTGCAAATATAAATGGCTTTCCATTCAAGGTAAGTGGTGCACCAGCCTTCAGTTCTCAGTAGAGACTTCATGACAGCACCCAACACACTAAAGTTACAACACTGGATATCTGTTGCACTTCCCAGTCAATTAAACTAAACTATCTAATATACAAGTTGACTGGACTTTATGGCTTTGAGTCAGCTGAATCAGTGTTGACTGACCTGATGGCTTTATAAACTGTGCTAAATGTGTATTGCTCTTTCAGCATGATCTTGCTGAGCAGATAGCAGACCTTAGAATATCATTCTGTCTGCCGTTGTCATATGTCAGTCAGATACAGAGACAATTCATCCTACAGATCCCCAATGATACAGTTTGAATCTGTGTCAGATTATGGCAGTTCCAATGGCAAAGGCTCTGCATCATCCTGCTAACCGGATAGGAGGCCCACAGAGCAGCATCATTGACATGATCCAGCCCCACAGAGTGACAACACTGACATGATCCAGCCCCACAGAGTGACAACACTGACATGATCCAGGCCCACAGAGCAGAATCACTGGCATGACCCAGCCCCATAGAGCAGTATGATTGACATGACCCATTCCCACAGAGTGACATCACTGACATGATCCAGCCCCACAGTGACATCACTGACATGACTCAGCCCCACAGAGCAGCATCATTGACATGACCCAGCCCCACAGAGTGACATCACTGACCTGACCTAGCCCCACAGAGCAGCATCACTGACATGACCCAGCTCCACAGTGCAGCATCATTGACATGACCCAGCTCCACATAGCAGCATCATTGACATGACCCAGCCCCATACATTGACATCACTGACATGACCCAGCCCCACAGAGCAGCATCACTGACATGACCAAGCCCCACAGATCAGCATCACTGACATGACCCAGCCCCACAGAGTGACATCACTGACATGACCCAGGTCCACAGAGCAGCATCACTGACATGACCCAACTCCACAGAGTGACATCACTGACATGACCCAGCCCCACAGAGTGACATCACTGACATATCCCAGCTCCACAGGAGCCCTGAAAGACAGACACGGTTGAAATCCCCCTCGACACCCTACAATGACACTGTCAGAAGAAACAAAATGCCAGCACCCCAATCACATTAGGTTATCACAAGGTTATCACTTGTCATGACTGACCTTCTCACAACCAATTTGCAACATTGTGACAATGTCATGTGCTGATGGGGCATAACCCCCAAAAAGGGAACTATCCTAAGAAGTTGAAAGCCTTCTTCACCAAAGCATTTTGAGAAGGGGCGATGAGAGAGGATGTGAGGAATCGAGAGCTATAAAGATTTTCTGGTGCAACAAAATCTCTTCAAGGAAGTGCTTTCATCTCGACCAGGAAGCTAGGAACACAGGCTTTAGTTTAACGCATCAACCTCACCCATAGGACAAAATTCCACTTCAGAAGGGGCTTTGTCTGGTTTTTACACCAACCTTTAGCAGCTTGACCACAGCGATAAAATGGGTGGAGATTTATCTGTCCTTTCTGTCCTCCTGAGTCATACACTCTCTTAATCTTGGGCTGCGTGACTTTCCCCTGAACTGCCGTAGCATTCTCATGGTGCTGAAGGGAGGACAGGATAACATGCTCGTATAGAGAGAAATATGTCTGGAGAAATGAGGCAATGGAGAAAAAGTATGGAGAGTGCTCTCCATAGCAGAGGGCCATTACAGTGCTATATTAATATCCATGTATATTATCTCTATCATCTGGACCTGCCATGTGTTTTTGATTCATGATATCGTGCTCTGTCATTGGTTGCATGTGATTTTGCTGTGCATGTTTGGTGGGTTGGCTTGTTTCTGGATTCCGCGTGTATAGCTTATGAGTACGCCAATGGCTTTAAGGTGTGTGTGTTTGTGTGTGTGTGTGTGTGTGTGTGTGGTCTCGTGAGTGCATGAGTGTGTTTCCTGTGTGGGAGTTCTTTTGATTGTGAGTGTGTGAGTTAAACAGATACAGGCCTTCTTTGCCAGTTGCCTCAGGTTGAGTTTTTCACCTTCCTCTCTTTCATCTGCAGCCAAAACACCTGCCAGGTGCGATGTCTTAAATAGCTTATGTATGCACTAGCACACTCCGCCTCTGCCAGCCCACAGATAAGAACACAGTCCGATACATACGTACAAGCACACATCATTCTGCCTTGGTCTCTCTCTCTGTCTCTCTCTCTGTCTCTCTCTCTCTCTCTCTCTCTCTGTCTCTCTCCCTCTCCAATTCCGTATTCTCTATGATTCTGCTTCATCCCTTGTGAGTTAGCTATGTTTTTTAAGCAGTCAATACCCCATACCCTCCCCTGCCCGTTTGAAAAAAGTTCCACCTCAGATCAAAACACTGGGAAATCAGAGTTTTGCCTCCTCAGCACGACTCCCCGGCTGGCGATCTTTGAAGGAGCCTCGCCCTCTCCCTGTGTTCATAGAAGACCCAGTTTCCCCAAACAACAAGACATGCAGCTTAATAGCAATCTATTCAGAGACAGAGGTTGGAGGAAGAACATGGCGGTTTGGTTGGTTACGTAAGAGAATTAGAGAGTTTGAGGCTTGAAGCCTCTTTGACCTTCTTTCTGACGCACACAAATACATACACTTGGGGTTTCCAGATGCTTTGATTTGGGCTGTCATTATGTTGCTGCACGTTGTCCACCTCCTCCTGTCTGTTTGGTGACGATATTCGGGTTTTTAAATAGAACGTCCCGCTGCGCTCTTTGATGCAGTGCTGTTTGTGTTAATGAACAGCGCTCCCCAAAGAGACACAACAGTGTTCCTCGTCTCCTCAGTATTGATTGAGCTTGCTGTGTCTGGCCCCTGTTGGGTTTTACAGTAGAGCACTTAGCCTACATGTGGCGCACCCATAGTAAGGTAACCTAGTACAAAATAATTCCTACTCTTTAGTATTTTTCAGGCATGTTTCTTGAAGATACATGGAAGTGTAGGAAGGAAAGAGTGAAGGAAGGAAGGAGGGAGGGAGGGAACTGAGTCATGACCACTTTCATGTGCTGAGTGCGGGGGTGCTAACTGCCAGGCCACCACAGGGCACAAAATGATGTATTGTCTGATCTATTTTTCCTAGAAATGCTGTCCAGCACGTATTTCGTTTTGTAATGATTTGATTGATTGCCCTAACCCTAGCATATTCCACTGTTTTTGTTCACTTTACAGCAATGCACTTTTTCGGACTCAATTGGCAACTTCAAGAAACGGAAAACAAACCAGCGGTTGAGAACGGAGGGGGGAAGGCTTTGCCCACTCAACCAAGCATAGTGACAGTACTCTCAGTTGACTATGGTAAGAACCTTAGCCCTTTACCCACTTGTTATATCTGTAGATTACATTTGGGGAAGGAACACATATTTTTGATTAAGTTTCTAGCCTTTAATTGCACTGGATGCTTGTTTGTTTGTCCATTTTGCTTTGTGAATGTTATGTGTATGGCTCAGCACAAAAACGGTCCCAGACTGGAGCCTATCCTATACTGTAGGTACCTTTTGAATTGTGAACGACAGAGTCCAAACAGCTTTAACACATTCAGCCTTTACCAGTAGGTGTCTGTCATTTTGTATGCAATGTCTGCCACATGCATGCCACCTTTCTTCACCTTTACAAAAAAAGGCCACTGATTTAATTTAAATCTCTTAAGGATTGGACCATTTTTTTCAATGTTTTGCCTAAAATTACATACCCAAATCGAACTGCCTGTAGCTCAGGATATGAATATTCTTGATACCATTTGAAAGGAAACACTTTGAAGTTTGTAGAAATGTGTAACACATAATATAACACATTCGATCTGGTAAAAGATAATACAAACAAAAAAACATATGTTTTCAAATATTATTTTTTTCATCATCTTTGAAAGGCAAGAGAAAGGCCATAATATAATATTGCAGTTTTGGAACCATTTAGATCTTGGCCACTAGATGGCAGCAGTGTGTGTGCAAAGTCCCATATTGATCCAGCGATCCATTGCAATACTGTACAGTATTTTGTAATAATGTGTCTTTATTTCAACCAAACAAAAACTCTGGAGGTCCATTGTAAGAAAGATATTTATCCTAAGTGGTTTTTGAAATAAATATCAGGCAAAAATGCTCTAAATGCGTTTCATGTGAGAATGACTCATGCTCAAGTGTTTTTTTGTTGCTTGATAACCTTTTAAAATCATCACTTCCTTGTCCTGTTGTTTTGTTACTGTACCAGGTAATGAATCAGCTAGTACATTTAGATCCTAGACATTTAGCAGTGAATCACAAGTACCACACAAAAGATAGGGAAATCAATGTCGAAGAACAAGAAGGCACACTCATTAAGCTCCCAATTCACCGCTTTATTGACTACGATTCGATCTGAAACTGATCTTCGTCAGGTCAAAACAATATATAATAATCAATGGTGAAACAATCTGTTCCAGTCTCATGATGGAGCAATCAGCTGAGGTCTATTTGAGTGGGAATAAAGAAGTTTCTATCATCAACTGTGCCAGGAAATAGAAATACCTGGAACTACTGAAGCTGTCTGGTATTTCCATGTTTGACTGACCTAATGAGCAAGACTCATATCTATAAGGGCCCGGGATACACACTGGGCCAGGGATATAGACTGGGAGTCATGTGTCTGCATAATTTTATTTAAATTAAGGTAATATTGAGAAATATTATTTTGTTGAAAATGGAATCAATGCAGATGAAAACTGTATACAGCTGTGGTGAGCTTGACTTCACAAAATGTCCATCTAGCTTTATCTCAGTGTTCTCTCTTTCTCCCTTCCAGGCAGGACTGGTGCGGTCCATCAGGAGAACAACTCCATTGACACCGGGCAAGTGGAAGTGGGCCGAAGGGTAGGTCAGGGAATACCGCCTGGGGTGTTCTGGCGCTCTCGGCTGGCTATGGAGCAGCCACGTTTCCTCAAGTTCAACATCTCTGTTCAGAAGAATGCACTGGTTGGGGCCTACGGAAGGAAGGGTCTCCCACCATCTCACACACAGGTAAATGGTACATTAGTTGGGTAGGGTGTATGGCAATTGCTCGGCTTCCAGCCTCGGACTGCAAGGCACTACAGAGGGTAGTGCATACGGCCCAGTACATCATTGGGGCAAAGCTTCCTGCCATCCGGGACCTCTATACCAGGCGGTGTCAGACGATGGCCCCAGAAATTGTCAAAGACTCCAGCCACCCTAGTCATACACTCTTCTCTCTGTTACAGCAGCGCAAGCGGTACCAGAGTGCCAAGTCTAGGTCTAAAAGGCTTAACAGCTTCTACCCCCAAGCCCTAACACTCCTGAACAGCTAATCAAAGGGCTACCCAGACCCCTCGTTTGTGCTATGCATAGTCACTTTAACTCTACCTACATATACATATTACCTCAATTACCCCCGCACATTGACTCTTTACCGGTATCCCCTGTATATAGCCTCGCTATTGTTATTTTACTGCTACTGTTTAATTATTTGTTACTTACATTTTTTATTTTCTATTTTTTTTACTTATCAATCAACTTAATTTTCTAACAGGGTTGACCGTAACAGGTTTGATGGTTTCATCTTAAATCAGCCATACATTGAGACAGGTGGAATGTAAGCTTGTTGTGTGCAACACAGTGTCAATTGAATGCAAGCTTCACCAAACAAATGTCACTGTTAAAACATTTCTAGCCATGTTATGCATGACCCGCTCAGTTTTCCACCACAAAACGCCATAAAAATGGCCAAAAAGAGTAGAACCACCTGCTTTTACAGCATGATTGGACTATTAGATAGATGTTAAATCTGTCTTTTGAAAAAACTAAATGTTTAAGGGAATAGCTTTACCATATTATTATGAGAGTTCAGTTCACGTAACTGGGTTGACCTTAAAATGAGACAGATGTAAATCAATCACTAATCACACACACAAAAAAATAATCTTCAGAAATTACTTTAAAAAAATAACTAGGTCAATGATGGTGAGAACTTTGGTGGTAAGTGGGTTAAAATCTTCCTAGAAGTGACAGGGGGACATGTCAAAATGCTGAATTTTGGCACTTTAGCAAGCCTTAAAAAATATTGATTGAATTTTCCATGTGGTCTATATTGAAGGGCACTTAATGTAATATTACAGGCTTTTAAAATTCAATATTGGTGCACATTTTATATCTAGAATATCAAAGGGACACAAAAGGCACTATTTTTGTGGAATGACCTGGCTATTTTCCACTTCACCTTAGAGAGAAATCTTTCAACTTCACCTTCTTGACATTCTCTGACTTGACTTGAAGAAGAGCCTCTTTCGCGTGCCGGAAATTGGGCCACTATCGAATGGGGAAAAAAAAGAAATACAAATGACAACAGGAAAGAAGGGATTACTCTTCTAAGGTAAAAGAAAAAAGGAACCCACCTAAATCAAATACAACAAACAGAGAAGCCTCCTTTTATGTCCAAGGCAATTGCTGCGCTGGCCTGCTCAAGACTGTCAATGCCTAGACACAAAGTCAACCGCCACTGCCTTAGAAACGGTCCGTTAATTTGCCAGGGCGATAAATCGATGCGTTTACTTAACTTAGCATGAAAGACCCCAATGAGACCCCAATGAGAGATATTGACCGTTGGTTACATTCACAGCTTGAGGAGAGGAACAACTTTAAAGTGCGTCACCAATCGCTCAAAATAAAATAATACAACTACATGTGTTCGTAAGTGTCTTACTCTGCATGATTCATCAATTGTCTTAAACTATGTTTTGTGAAGAAATGATCAACACTAGTTTGAATTCCCAGGTGTAGCTAATAATTATTTGTGGTTCATCAGCTGGCCTGGCTCGGCTTGGCCTCTTGTTCATTATTATTTGCTCCTATTGTTAGATTGAGATAAGCCTTTGCCAAGCAATCAAGATGTACACACTGGCCTGGGAGTAAAGGAATGGTTGGGTTCTGGACTTTTATTACTTGGTCCCCTGGCCACCAACACATAAAAAACTGCCTACATCCACAGGTCAATCAATATCTCTTCTCTGCTCCTCTCAAAAGGGTTTAAACCACTGAGTGTTGACTTCTCTCACCCTAACTTTAATGCTTTATTTCCTATCCATACTGAGTCAGTTGGAGGGATGCTTGATGTCGTGTCCCCTGTAGGTCCTATTTCCGATACTAAATCCTTTTTTAATGTGCCCTTTTCTACTTTCAACTCCCTGTGTTGTGTTCGTTTGTGTGAATTAAACACTGTTAGCATGCAGAATGAAAAGGATCAGTCTCCTGGAAAACTCAAATTTACTTTGACTCAATTAAATTGTGGCTAGCTCCTTTAATGTCAAATTAGAAAAAAATGTAAACAGAGATTTTCCCTCTATGCACCTGGAACTACAGAATGTCACCGTTATTGTAAATGTTTATACATTTACATAAATGTATATGTCACACATCATATGTCATGAAGTGACCCATTACGTAGTCCCAACTGACCTCTGCTTGACCTTTCTTCAGTATGACTTTGTGGAGCTGCTGGATGGCAGCAGGCTCATCGCCAAAGAGAGGTGGGCTCCCACGGCGCAGGAGACCAGGGGGCGGATGGAGCGCCAGGTCAGCCTCCACCAAGCTGGCTTCATCCAGTTTCTGGACTCTGGGGTGTGGCATCTGGCTTTCTACAATGATGGGAAAAGCCTGGAGACAGTATCATACAACACCATCATCCTGGGTAAGCATAACATGGAAATAATGTAGAAAATTGATGTAGAAATGGATGAGGTGAATATTTTCAATTATATTGAATTGCTGGAAAAGGCACTTGGAGAACGTTTACCACAACTAAGAGAATAACTGGGTAGTTGACAGGCCAGATCAACATATACATTAATCAATAATTTAAACTGGATCTACAGACTATATAATGCAAGCAAAATGTGTTGTTGGGCTTTTGGCTTAATGAATTGTGTTATGCACATTTTATGTCTCTACATTGCAGGAATATCACTATCCCTTAGGCTTTTCATTATTGTGCGTGCTCAGGAATTGTACTGTGGGAAAACAGAAAACATGCTAAGTTAATGTTTTGCATTAGGGAATTCAATCGATAGATTTCTAAAGATATGAAGTTATCGAAATCCAAGGTCAAAGTTGCCCGGATGTGTTGAAACTGACAGCCCAGTAGTGTACATCCAATGCAAGTCTTCAAAAGCAATAAAAACGAAAAAGTTTGCCCACTTAACACAATCGAAAGGAGCTCCCAGCCTAGGGGGAGTGCCCATTATGAGCGCTGGTCTGTTGAATGAACACAAGACGTGTCAGTGGGATATGTCAGATTAACTTCAACTCAGAGAGAGGATTTACAAAGATTGATCCCGTTGCTTGTGTGGGCATGATCAGTCATGAGATTTTCATGCGGAGAAAGAAATGTCAAAGAACTAGAAATGCACTGTGAAATGTAAAATGTTTGTGATGGGTTGCATTTGTGATGGGCAAGACGGCATGGGAGTTGTCAGGCTACAGCAGATGAGAGGTACACACATACCAACATAGAGTACACTGTACATTCATGCAATAAGCCAGTGTTTCCCAACCGTGGTCCTCCAGTACCCCCAACAGTACACCTTTTATTGTAACCCTGGACAAGCACACCTGATTCAACTTCTCAACTAATCATCAAGCCTCAATGAGGTGTGTTTGTCCAGGGCTACAACAAAAACGTGTACTGTTGGGGGTACTCGAGGACCAGGGTTGGGAAACACTGCAATAAGAGAATGTGGCTGTGTGGAAATGTAAGATGGAATAGTATGTGACATCATAGTAGTGATATGAAATCCAATCAAATGTGTTGGATATTGTGTTGATATTGATCATGTGTTGATATTGATAATGTGTTGATATTGCTATTGTGTTGATATTGATAATGTGTTGATATTGATAATGGGTTGATATTGCTATTGTGTTGATATTGATAATGGGTTGATATTGCTATTGTGCTGACATTGATAATGTGTTGATATTGATATTGTGGGGATATTGATATTGATAATGTGTTCACATGGATAATGTATTGATATTGATACTGATCATGTGTTGAAATTAATTGTGTGTCGATATTGATCATGTGTTGTTGATGTGTTGATATGGATAATGTGTAGACATTAATATTGTGTTGATATCAATATTTTGTTGATGTTGATATTGATATTGGATGATGTAATGAAATGATATATGCAGCGATGAAAATATTTTTATTTTTTATTTTTTTATTTGTTTCAATATTGAACAGAACTGGAATTGGTCAAACTCTCAGTTTAAAACATCTACAAAATGATCCTCTTTCCCTAAAAGCTTGATGGTCATTACTTTTTTTTTTACATGAAATGGGAGGTTAACTTGGCCCCAGACAATCAATCTGAGATTGATTTAAGTTTCAGTCATGGGATTTTTGCTTGAACCGTGTATGTGTGGTTGGCACATTTTAGAGGTGTGATATCTTAATCTTGTGCAAGAACATCTGACTGAAAAAATTATGAACTCGCATGCCATGCCAGTAACCAGGTTTCTATCCAACCATTTCATACAGATGAATTACCTGACGCTGCTAAAAACAGGAAATGTCAGTACAATTTCTTAAATGTCCACAGACAATTTGTTCGCTAGAAATGGTGGGATCTTTTTGTGTCTGTAAAATGAATTATGTGAGAGAACTGGTGGTGGAAACGCATTTATGTGCAAATAGTGATATAATTGGAAAGGGAAATGAAAGGGGGGATACCTAGTATGAATGCATTTAACACAACCCCTCTGAATCAGAGAGGTGCGAGGGGTTGCCGTCATCAGTGCCCGGTTAACCATCATATTGAAGTATATTTGGAGTTACGCAATTATATGTTGGGTGGTCCTCCCACTACGACTCGGGAGACCATGCTGTATATTAGGCTACAAATTAAATAAATTATGATGAACTTCACAGGGTAGAGAAAGTGCACAGTGATGAGCGTGATGCTACTTCCAATAAATATCGAGGGTCTTATTCTTTTTGTCCCAACAGAGTCGGTTATGGAGTGCTCACACAACTGTTATGGGAATGGAGAGTGTGTGTCCAGCTCCTGCCATTGTTTCCCAGGGTTCATTGGGCCGTACTGTTCAAGAGGTATCTTTTTCCCAACTCCTCATCTATCTATTGATATCGCAACCTATACATGAGCAAGCTTCAATGGACAAATATTGGCTATATTTTCAGAATTAATTACCATGTGCATGTGATATTTGTTCTTAGTTTAGGGTTAGGTTTAAGCTAAATGTCAAGGTTAGGTTTAGGTTAGGGTTAGGGTTAGGGTTAGACTAATGGTCAGGGTTAGCACTAAAATTTAAAGTGCATACTTAAATTCACGCAGGACATTGGATAAGACAGGAGAAATACTCCAGTAATAACAGACTGACCCTAGCCCCCCGACACAAACTACTGCAGTATAAATACTGGAGGCTGAGACAGGAGGGGTCGGGAGACACCATGGCCCCATCTGACAATACCCCTGGACAGGGCCAAACAGGCAGGATATAACCCCACCCACTTTGCCAAAGCACAGCCCCCACACCACTAGAGGAATATCTTCAACCACCAACTTACCATCCTGCGACAAGGTCGAGTATAGCTCACAAAGGGGGTGGGGGGGGAGGGGGGGGGGGGGACGACACCCCGGACAGGAAGATCACGTCAGTGACTCAACCAACTTAAGTTACGCACCCCTCCTAGGGACGGCATGGAAGAGCACCAGTAAGCCAGTGACTCAGCCCCTGTAATAGAGTTAGAGGCAGAGAATCCCAGTGTAGAGAGGGGAACCGGCCAGGCAGACACAGCAAGGGCGGTTAGTTGCTCCAGTGCCTTTCCGTTCACCTTCACACTCCTGGGCCAGACTACACTCAATCATAGGACCTACTGAAGAGCTGAGCCTTCAATAAATACTTAAAGGTTGAGACTGAGTCTGCGTCTCTCACATGAGTAGGCAGACCATTCCATAAAAATGGAGCTCTATAGGAGAAAGCCCTGCCTCCAGCTGTTTGCTTAGAAATTCTAGGGACAGTAAGGAGGCATGCATCTTCTGACCGTAGCGTAAGTGTAGGTATGTATGGCAGGACCAAATCGGAAAGATCGGTAGGAGCAAGCCCATGTAATGCTTTGTAGTTTAGCAGTAAAACCTTGAAATCAGCCCTTGCATTAACAGGAAGACAGTGTAGAGAGGCTTAGCACTGTAGTAATATGATCAATTTTTTTGGTTCTAGTCAAGATTCTAGCAGCAGTGTTTAGCACTAACTGAAGTTTATTTAGTGCTTTATCTGGGTAGCCAGAAAGTAAAGCATTGTAGTAGTCTAACCAAGAAATGACAAAAGCATGGATTAATTTTTCTGCATCATTTTTGGAGAGAAAGTTTCTGATTTTTGCAATGTTACGTAGATGGAAAAAAGCTGTCCTTGAAACAGTCTTGATATGTTCGGCAAAAGAGAGATCAGGGTCCAGAGTAACTAATATGCTTTATATACTATTGAGTAACATTGTTTCTTCCCACAACAGCTGCCTGTCCTGTCCTATGCAGTGGCAATGGCCAGTACACCAGGGGGCGCTGTCAGTGCTACAGTGGATGGAAGGGCACAGAGTGTGACGTGCCTACTACCCAGTGTGTAGACCCCCAATGTGGAGGCCATGGGATTTGTGTGATGGGCAACTGTGTGTGTAATGCCGGCCACAAGGGAAGCAACTGTCACCAAGGTACACCACAACAATATGTATTGTCACCGTTCGATTTCCCAGCCTGTCGGCGATGTATACAGTACTTATACAACTTAAACAATAGCTCTTTTCAACTTCACCAAGCAAATAATTCCTTTTGTTCGTCCATCAATACTCTGCATGCATTAACTCCCTCCAACCATTTAGCCACCACAGGTATGGATTGGAATTGATTCTGAATTGTCCATCCAATGTGATTGCTTCAGTGCGCTCCCGAACAAGAACCCTGTGAGATTCAATATCTCTCAGTCTGGGTCTATTTCTCATTGTTATCGAAAATACTTCTCGCTATCCCCTCTACCTCTTCTCCCCCTGTTCAGTCAGTTTAACTTCATTGATCCCAATTCAGACAGAGGCAATTCACTTGTCAGATTTACATCTGCAGATCAGTGACCCAATGTGTAAAATCGTATTGAGTTGAGGGAGTAATTAAATAAAACTGTTGCACTCATTGTGAAGTGAATTAAGAGAGAAAGTACATAAATGCTATTGTGGAATTATGCAGGAACGGTTGGACAATGTTGTCAGTGGACTCAAACTGGACATTTGTTTCTTGTTTGATGATGGTACAAGGTATTGCCTTACAGTCCCTTCAGAAAATATTCACACCCCTTGTGTTGTGTTACAGCCTGAATTTAAAAGTTATTACATTTAGATGTCCTTTGTCACTGGCTGACACACAATACCCCATATTGTCAAAGTGGAATGATATTTTTAGAAATATTTACAAATTAATAAAAAATGTAAGGCTGAAATGTCTTCAGTCAATAAGTATTCAACCCCCTTATTATGGCAAGCCTAAATAAGTTCAAGAGTAAACAACAACCTAATCTCTATACCCCACATATACAATTACATGTAAGGTCCCTCAGTCAAGCAGTGAATTTCAAATACAGATTCAACCACAAAGACAAGGGATGTTTTCCAGTACCTCACAAAGAAGATAATCTATTGGTAGATTGGTAAAAATAAAATAAAAAGCAGACATTGAATATCCCTTTGAGCATGGTGAAGTTATTAATTACACTTTGGATGGTATATCCATACACCCAGTCACCAAAGGATACAGGTGTCCCTCCTAACTCAGTTGCCGGAGAGGAAGGAAACCGCTCAGGGATGGTGACTTTAAAACAGTTACAGAGTGTAATGGCTGTGATAGGAGAAAACTGAGGATGGATCAACAACATTGTACAGTAGTTACTCCACAATACTAACCTAAATGACAGAGTGAAAAGAAAGAAGCCTGTACAGAACACAAATATTTCAAAACATGCATCCTGTTTGAAATATGGCACTAAAGTAAAACTTCAAACAAACTGGAAAAGAAATTAACTTTATGTTCTGAGTAGAAAGCGTTATGTTTTTGGGGGATAAATCGAACCCATTACTGAGTTCTATTGTTCATATGTTCAAGCATAGTGGTGGCTGGATCATGTTATGAGTATGCTTGTCATCAGCAACAACTAGGGAGTTTTTGGGGGATAAAAAAAACAGTATACAGCTAAGCACAGGCAAAATCCTCGAGGAGAACCTGGTATAGTCTGCTTTCAAACAGACACTGGGAGACAAATTTACCTTTCAGCAGGACAATACCCTAAAACACAAGGCTATATCTACCCCTGAGTTGCTTGTCAAGATGATATTGAATGTTCCTGAGTGGCCGAGTTACAGTTTTGACTGAAAGCGGCTTGAAAATCTATGGCAAGACTTGAATGTGGCTGTCTAGCAATGATCAACAACCAACTTGACAGACCATGCAAAACTTGTACATGCTGACCAAACGTGCCATCGTGCGTATGTTGATTTTGTTCCCCACACCAGAAGCGATCAGAACAGGTAGGTTGAAATATCAAAACAAACCAATTATATTCATTTGGGGACAGGTCAAAAAGCATTCAACATTTATGGCAATTTAGTTAGCTAGCTTGCTTTTGCTAGCTAATTTGTCCTGGTATATAAACATTGGGTTGTTGTTTTACCTGAAATGCACAAGGTCCTCAACTCTGACAATTAATCCACAGATAAAACGGTAAACCGAATTAGTTTCTCATCATCTCTCCTCCTTCTTTTTCTTCTTTGGACTTTAAATGACGGTTGGCAACAAACTTTACAGTGCATTACTACAACCGACTGGAGTGTGGATGTCAGTTCATCTTTCCCACGTGGGTATATGCTCCTAAAAACCAATGAGGAGATTTGAGAGGCAGGATTTGCAGCATGTTGAGTGTCACAAATTGAACCAACTTCTATTTTATCGCCTTGCCACGCAGACCCTTACTGTGGCGCGCGAGCAGTGTGGGTGCAATGATTGAATAACATGTACATTTAGTACATTAGTACATTACTAGTACATTTATTTTGCGACACGAGAGGTGTGGTCAGCATGGGGCGGCAGGGTAGCCTAGTGGTTATAGCGTTGGACTAGTAACCGGAAGGTTGCCCCTGAACAGGCAGTTAACCCACTGTTCCTAGGCCGTCATTGAAAATAAGAATTTGTTCTTAAAACTTCTTGCGACTCTCAAACCCGGATCCGGGAGCGTAATCATCGCCTCAAATAATTAGCATAATGCAGCGGACATAAATACCCCTAGAAAGTCTTCCTATTCATGAAAATCACAAATGAAATATATTGAGACACAGCTTAGCCTTTTGTTAATCACAATGTCATCTCCGATTTTCAAAATATGCTTTACAGCCAACGCTAGACAAGCATTTGTGTAAGTTTATCATAGCCTAGCATAGCATTATGCTCTGCTAGCAGCAGGCAACATTTTCACGAAAATAAGAGAAGCAATCAAATTAAATAATTTACCTTTGAAGAACTTCGGATGTTTTCACTCAGGAGACTCCCAGTTAGATAGCAAATGTTCCTTTTTTCCCAAAATATTATTTTTGTAGGCGAAATAGCTCCCGTTTGTTCTTCACGTTTGGCTGAGAAATCGACTGGAAAATGCGGTCACTACAACGCCAAACTTTTTTCCAAATTAGCTCCATAATATCGACAGAAACATGGCAAATGTTGTTTAGAATCAATCCTCAAGGTATTTTTCACATATCTATTCGATAATATATCCGTCGGGACAATTGCTTTCTCATTCGAAGCGATTGGAAAAATGGCTACTTCTGTACTTTACGCAAGATTTTCTGCGGGAGCCATCATGTGACCACTTGCTCAATGTGGTCCCTTACGGCTATTCTGCAACATAAATGCGTAAAAAGACGTCACAATGATGTAGACACCTTGGGGAATACGTAGAAAGCGTAAGCTCATTCGTAGCCCATTTACAACCATATAAGGAGTCATTGGCATGCAGCGCTTTCAAAAAATGGGGCACTTCCTGATTGGATTTTTATCTGGGTTTCGCCTGTAACATCAGTTCTGTTGCACTCAAAGACAATATCTTTGCAGTTTTGGAAACGTCAGAGTGTTTTCTATCCAAAGCTGTCAATTATATGCATAGTCGAGCATCTTGTCGTGACAAAATATCCCGTTTAAAACGGGAACGTTTTTTTATCCAAAATTGAAAATACTGCCCCCTAGTCACAAAAGTAACTGACTTGCCTAGTTAAATAAAGGTCAAAATTAAAATAAATAAAAAATGTTAGAGACTCACAGCTGTCATCGCTGCCAAAGGTGCTTCTACAAAGTATTGACCCAGAGGTGTGAATACTAATGTAAATGAGATATTTCTGTATTTAAGTTTCAATAAATGTGCTTACATTTTTTTAAATATATGTTTTCACTTTGTCATTATGGGGTATTGTGTGTAGATAGGTGGACATTATTTTGGGGCTGTAACACAACTACAGATGGAATAAGCCAATGGGTATGAATATTTTTTTAAGGCACTATGATTAGAACCAAATTATTCTCAATGAGTCGCTGAGATCAATATACTTGTATGTGTTTGCTAAAAGGCTGTACTAGTAATAAGCTTGCTATGGAGCATGTTCATATGTTTAGTTGTTTATTTCATGATTAAGTCATCCCATATACAGTAGTTGAACCATCTCCTTTCCTTTCTCTTGTTTTCCTAGCGGACTGTCTGGATCCAACCTGCTCGGGCCACGGAGCCTGCCACCACAGTGAATGCCACTGTAACCCGGGCTGGGGCGGAATCGGCTGTGAGATCCTGAAGAGCACGTGTCCTGAACAGTGCTCCAGCCACGGAACCTTCCACACCGAGACAGGCACCTGTGTCTGTGAGGCTAACTGGACAGGCTCCGACTGCTCTTTAGGTCAGACAACACTAACTTTTTATTTCGGGTTTAGCTGTCTGGCTTTGTGTTGTGTGTGAGGAGACTCCTCCAGTGAGGAAAAGGATGATGGTCCTCATTAATATGAGGAACATGTTAGACAATTAGTTTGTTTTCTTGTAGGTACTTTGCCAGTTTGAGGGCTGTGCTTTGGTTTTAGTAATCGGTTCATTTGTTTAAAAGACCAGGTGATTCATACTCAATGTCCTTCTCTAGAATGGGTTTTATTTAGTTTAGTCTAATCGCAGTGCCAAATTAGTACCTGCATCTGCAGTTCACAGTTGGAGACCCAAATTGAGTAGCGTCACATTGGAACCTACTGGGTTTTTAACTATCTGGAGCTAAGATTGATTAAGCCGCACATTTACTTGATTGTGCGATTGAAATCTGAGGGGTTTTGCGTAAGAGGGTGTACTGTAAGTCTGAAATGATGGATGAGATGAAAACCTAGACTGCTGGCAGGAAAGAATAATGGGAATTTAGGGGACCAGGGAGTTTGTCTCAATTATTCTAATATTTTTCACTTTCAGACAACATCCAAAGTAAGGCCATTTGTTATTCTATAAAATACTTTTGAAATTCAGGACAGAGTCCCTCTTTCCTGCCATGAAACATCCAATGCCGGTCGATGTTAAAAATTCTACATTGAAGGGAGTGAGGTTAGCTTACTTAAGCAACCGTCCAAACTTGTATTTGCCCACCTGGGTAGTAGTCAAGGTTTCTCTCTTAATTATCTCAGCAGTTCCACTTCAATTAAATAAACTTTAATTAACAAGCGGCGTGGCATAGATCGACCACCCACTCTGCCATCGTGCCAGAGTCAGGGGCTTGCTAAAAGCAGATAAACACCTTTGCGCTAATGAAAAATTGATTTCATGGAAAATTGATTTCCCCTTTGGGAGGGGGGGGGGGCCTTGGAATCGAACAATCCCCCTCCAGAGGCATGGTTAAAATTCTGGAGTGTCGTCTAAGCTTAATCAGAGACCCACCAAGGTCTGTCAATCGAAGAAAAACTCCATTCAGAGGGCGATGAAAGCAACCTATTAAAAAAGTGCAAATTAAGGTAGGTGAGGTGGTTTCACTTATAAGCGGAAAACAGAAAAATTAGTGAATTTTGAAACCTTGACGTGTTATCCTCAAGGATATTCACAAGGGTGCTAGGTGGACTAGATTTGTGTCGATATTTTCTTAAACTTACTCAACTACTTTTAATGGGTGGGTGGCGGACTGCTTTTTCCTGTAGCCTACTTGAAGTGAGGTTTTTTCAAATCTTAGAAAGTCTGTTCTTGCTGTCTGAACGGCTGCTGGGGTGACATTTCAAAGTGTTCTGGAGCCTCTGAAGGCAATACTGGGTCAGTTCCTGTGAATAAACCATTCCCTTCATGGTTTCATGTGGTTTTCCCTCAATAATAGAATGGAGCTTTTAGTATGGTTTGTAGCATGCCAGTGACTGAAGCACTCTCCTTGGTCTCCTACTACCTGTGGATTCAGTAATGAGAGTTTCTCACCCACACCGCCTGCTGTCTGACTACATATAGACATCTGCTTAAGTAGTTGGTCTTATGCTTTTGTGGTCCTTGGTGACTAAAATAAGTGAGTTGACCTGCTTATTCGAAAGCCTGTAGGTCTAAAGATGTCTCAAGCTAGCCTTTTACTTCAGTCTCTTGTAAATGTTGTGGGATTTAACGTTCCAGGATCAAGCTGAAATCATTGGGGATAACTGACGGCAAATGTAAAAACCTTGTTTAGTCTGCTCTGCCAGTTAAATAAATGAAAACGAAGCAACAAAAGACAAAACAAATTTGATTTTTTTTTTTTTGTGGCAGGAAAATGTGTCCTTGTCTCCCATCACATCTGGATTTGGAGAGAAAAATATCAGGCTTTGTGCCTCTTTATTCAATCAATATGTAAAGATTATGATTCAGCTGTGGCAGTGGAACTAATGTACTGACAGCAGAACATTTTTATTATTCACTATGTCCATACAAGTACTTACAGATTGAATTACTGTACACTACTATGGCACACGTCTGTCCAGTGTATGACGGATGACTCTGTTTGTGGTTGTGTGTCAGAGGTGTGCACTGTGGCCTGCGGCCCCCATGGAGTGTGTGTCAGTGGGACCTGTCACTGCGAGGAGGGATGGGCAGGCTCAGAGTGCGACCAGAGGGACTGTCACCCACGCTGTACAGATCACGGTGTCTGCCGAGAGGGCAAATGTGACTGTCACCAGGGCTGGACCGGAGAGCACTGCACCATTGGTGAGTCGGCAGAGAACCAGTACAAAGAGGCAGGAATGTACCAATTTATTCTCCATCAATGCTCCTGAATATGCCCAAGAGTTGCTTTCAACAGTATCTTGAATGCAGTCTAAGTTGAAGAGCTTGGAAGTAATGTGCCTCCTATCAATCAATGTTTGTATCATATAACCCTATGAAACATAAAGAAATAATTTTCTAAATGACCCATTCCATTTCACTTTCACTGTCCTTGACACCTGACATCACCATTTTCCCTTTCCCAATCCACCTGAAAATGGATTTCAGAAGTGACTAATCCAACTAATCAAATAAATAAAAAATTGTCACGTGCTCCGAATACAACAGGTGCAGACTTTACCGTGAAATGCTTTGTTACGAGCCCTTTCCTAACAATACACAGTTAAAACGTAAGAAACATTTGCATTAAATAAAAAGGAAATAGTAACACGAGGTAGTTGAGGTAATATGCGGAGGTGAAGCCAGTCAAGATGCTCTCAATGGTGCAGCTGTAGAACTTTTTCAGATTCCGAGGACCCATGCCAAATATTTTCTTTATACAGTAGAATATAAATATGCTCTTTACAGAGTCCTACCGCCTATTCTACGACTCAAATAAGGGAAAGTATTAAGGGAAAAGAGGGACAGCTAGTACTAAGGTCTTATTCAGCTTTGGCTCAATGGTATAGCCATCTCCGAGATGACAGCTTCACTGTGCCTTGATAGAGACCAAAGCCCCTCGGTGACATCACCCTCTTGTTGAAACAGACCCCGGCTCTCCAAACCCTAATTACATATTTACAAAACGTTCTCCTCATCAGCAGTTATCCCATCCAGAGAATGAAGCTGACTGGTTAGAAACCAGGAGAGAGAGATGAGATTGCACTGGGGTGATTGGAGGGGTTGCATTCCTGATGTTATTAATCTCTGCCTCAATGAGAACTAAAATCCTGTCCCTTTCAGCTTCTTCCTGTTTAACCCCCATCAGGAAACAAATTTCTCGCCGTAGATGCGCCTGGGATGAATAGGCAGCCATTTACCTATTCTTAACAGGAACTAGGAGCTTATTCCTTTCTTATAGGGCTCTCTGAATAACTTCAATTCGCATAAAGCACCTTTAATCACATTACATGGCGAAACCTTGACGAAGGGGCTTGAATAGACCGCTTCCCTGGACCAACTATTGTCAGACACGTTGCGATTCTGGTTTTGCATGGGAGTCTTAAGCACCGCTGTTATTTCTTTGCTCTATCCAGGAGCATTTCAGCATATTGTCGTCCCAGTACACATCTAGGAGTCCTATACATTACAACTATCAGTCATGTAGCTGATTGTCCTCAGAGTACACAGGAGCTATTCAACCACTTCATCATTGGAACAAAGCATGGAAGTAAACTCCCAGGAGCACTTGAATGCATAGAAACACCTTTGCAGTAAACTGAAGGATAATACGCTACATGACTCTTGAATGGAAAATGCGCTTATAGTTGTAGCTGCTGTATAGCTGGTGTAACAGAGCTAAGTGCAAAAGTTGACACTAGAATGCTATTCAGACAGCACTAAAACACAGCATATTAATGTTTGAGCGTGTGTTTGTTAGCAGCTGCCACCTATTCAGTTATAAACTGGGTTCTTTAGATGTTCTATGTGAATGTACTGTACATTGTTATGTTGTTATGTTATGTTGTGTGTTGTTAGGAATGAAAGCATGCCACTACTGCTATGGCAACGTATCTCACCAGGCAAGCCTGATAATTTGCTCAAGCAGATCCTTAACACACACAACTGTGAAACATTCATAGTTCAAATGTATTTACATTTTCCTCTTCATGCCGTCTGTGTATGTTTTCTCTGTAGTAACACTTCTATAATACCTGTTTTCTTTCTCTCATCTGACAAGCTCTGGATTCAAGAGTATCAGGTAATGTCCTTACCTGCTCTCCTTCCTGTTTCGTATCAATAGCCCCCAACAAATGTCATACTGAACATGTAAACCCCCTTTAAATGGGGTAAGCAGATAACTTTACTTCCCTCAACAGAATCAGAATGTGACAACCATGCTGTTTTTTTGTGCTCCATCATCCACCATGAAAGATCATATTTACAAAAGTGATAACAGAATCCCAATCACTGTCAGGGCTAATGACATACAAACAATATGGGCTGTACCTTAAAGGCCTAATGCAGATGTTTTTATCTAAATATCAAATAATTTCTAGGTAGCAATTAAGTACCTTCCTGTGATTGTTTTCAATTAAAGTGGTAAAAAATTAACAAAAATAGCTTCTTAGCAAATACTATTTTCTCAAGCAACAATTTTGCTAGGACTGTTTGGGAGTGGTCTGAGTGGGGAGGGGAAAACTGAAAACTAGCTGTTATTGGCAGAAAGGTTTGGAACTCTCTGTCTTATTGGTCTATCAACTAATTACTGCCTGGTGATGTCAACTTTCAGGCGGTCTTTTCAAACAGCTCTTACACAAAGGTCATTATCATAATTTTCACAATTTCACAATATTATTCCAACCTCATAGTGTGGAATATAGACTCACATGCCAGTTTATTAGGTACACCACTCCGTTCGTGAAAATGGATTGCTTCTACAGACAGTGAGTCACTTGGCTGTGGCTTTCTATATAAAGCAGGCAGACAGGCATCGAGGCATTCAGTGACTGCTCGATTGACTGTTAGAATGGGCAAAACAAGTGACTTAAGTGACTTTGAGCGTGGTATGGCACACTGGATGGCAGGCACACTGGATCCAATATTTCAGAAACGACCGCTCTCCTGGGCTTTTCACGCACAACAGAGTCTAGGGTCTGCCCTGAGAATGGTGTGACAAACAAAAAACATCTGTGGGCAAAAACAGCTCGTTGATGAGAGAGGTTGAAGGAGAATGGCAAGATTTGTACAAGCTAACAGGCGGGCCACAAACAGACAAATAACGAGGCAGTACAGCAGTGGTGTGCAGAACAATATCTCGGGAACGCACAACTCGGCGATCCTCGTCACAACTGGGCTATTGCAGCAGACGACCACACCGGATTCCAGAAGCGGCTCCAGCGAGCATGCGATCACCAACACCGGACAATTGAGGAGTGGAAAGACATTGCATGGTCCGACGAATCCCGGTTCCTGTTGTGTCATGGTGATGGCAGTCAGGATTTGGCGTAAGCAGC
Organism: Oncorhynchus mykiss; assembly: GCF_013265735.2. NCBI lineage: Eukaryota > Metazoa > Chordata > Actinopteri > Salmoniformes > Salmonidae > Oncorhynchus > Oncorhynchus mykiss. The sequence goes on from NC_048578.1 coordinate 17,554,480, forward strand.
ATGTGTCTATGAACCATCCTGCCTGGTGTCAACGGTACAGGCTGGTGGCGGTGGTGTACCGCTGTCCAATCTGCAGCAACTGCCTGAGGCCATCGCGTCAGCATGGACCAACATCCCTGTGGAACGTTTCCGACTTTTAGAATCCATGCCTCGAAGCATTCAGGCTGTTCTGGAGGCAAAGGGGATATGACCCGGTATTAGAGGTAACTAATAAACTGGCCGGTGAGTGTATATAAAACAGAAAATCACATTTTTGACTGCACTGGGCTTTTAACCCTACAAAGCTTAATTGAAAAGTATTGCATACCAAGTTGTCAGGTATATCTGCACTGAGCTCTACCTCTTTCTTTCTTCTTGTATCCTATACTCAGATAATTGTGTTTGTCAGTCTAGATATTCCTGCAATAGAGATAAGTAATTTTCTTTTCCAAATGTTTCCCCTCTCCTCAATGGTAATAGGAGCAGTCAAGATAGGATATAAAGGTAACGGAATGACTACCCCAGAGAGATTGTCATCAACAATCACTCGCCTGCTCTGTTTTCTTCCCCAAGCACACGTCTTATGTCCCAGTCTATCACTGTTTCTATTGTGATCCCAGTACCTTCATACGTGTCCGTCCTAACTAGTCAAGCACACTCTCGGTCCCCCTTTTCCTTTCTGAATCCTTGTGTGTCAGAAGAAATGCCAAGCAGATGTAGCCAGTCAGTTACAGTATGCTCTGTTCTTGTTCAAACCTGTGAAAAAAGAAATGCAATATCCTGGCATCAAGTAGAGATGCTGAGACAACATCAACAAACCCTTTCGTCTTTACCTCTATCTACCCTTGTCTTTTCTTTGATAGTACCTTCACATGGGTGTTGTGCCGGTTTTAGGCCAAGATAAATGTGTGTCGTTTTTTGTGCTGAATTTGGTAAATACTACAGATAGGAATAGAGTAACTTTGATTAATCAGCATGTCATAAAAAGCAGAGCAAGGATATTCGCAGTACTAACCCCTATTATCAAAGTGTGTGTTGACCTCTATGCATTGTTAATTAATATCCTACATTTGCCAAAACCATTTCCATTTCAAAGTGCCCTGAAATGGTATAGAAATCAGTTAAAGGAAAAAACCCATGTGAAATTACAGTATCTTTAGACCCCTCCCACCCCCACCCCTCCCCCCCGTCAGAATTATATGTCCTGTTTGTCCACTTTATACTGTTGTTTTCATTTTGTCCCTCTGTGCTGCCCCTGAATGACTAAGTCGTGTCTCCTCCCCTCAACCTGTCTCCCTCTCTCTGATTGGCTAGCATGTGTGATTGACATGATTGTTTTGGCAGATGGGTGCCCTGGGTTGTGCAACAGCAATGGGAGGTGCATTCTGGACCAAGCCGGGTGGCGCTGCATCTGCCAATCAGGGTGGAGAGGGCTAGGATGTGACGTTTCCACGGAGACCCTCTGCTCAGATGGAAAGGACAATGAGGGGGGTAAGAACAAAGTCCATTATTCTTCACTCTTTGCAAATTATATAACTTTGTGTCAGTATGATGGACTGTTGAACTAATGAGTTTTTATTTGATCAGCTGTATTCACAGAAAGAGCAGAGTTAGGGTATTGTCCAATATCAACACGGTTGCATCTTGGTCTTATAGATGGACTGGTGGACTGTATGGACCCAGACTGCTGTTCACAGAGCTCCTGCCAGGGCCAGGCCTACTGCCGTGGATCCCCAGACCCCACAAGCATTGTGGGCCAAGGTCAAGGGTCATCCTCCTCTCCGTTGGACCCCAGGGGCTTTTACGCACACGTCAGCTTCTTGGTTAGGCCTGGTGGTTGTCACGTGATACCTGGTGACAACCCTTTCAACAGCAGGTGATCCCCATCAAGTCCATCTGTCGTGTTGGATGTCAAAAGCGCAGCAATTTTTAAGCAAAATCAGTTGTCAGTAGTGTATCATTGAAATAATCTCAGTTGATTGAATCTTGTCGTATTTTCCTAGAGTTGCTCCTGTAGGACAAACTGTGGCATAGCTCTTTTAGGGACCTTGACTTGATGAGTATGGGTAAAAAATTTGTTATTGAGCAAACTGATTGGATGTATCAAACCTTAGTGGGATGTGAAACCTTGTAGTGGAAATAATGACATTTCATCATTTGTCGACATAAAGGAGTAAGAATCAATTTGCAAGTAAGTTTCTCAGCAGACAGAAATGTTTTTCATTGGGAACCTCAATGCACTCTCCCAGTCTGTTCTGGATCATAAGTAGAGTTTATTTTGCGGCTGATGGAGAGGAAATGATTGCTAACTGTGTGCCGAAAGCTTTGGGAATATAATCCCCGCAACTCACAGAATAGTTTGGGAGTAATCCTTATGTAAATAGCATGCTTTACCACAAATATAGAATGAGGCAATCCCCGAGCCGGTCTGGCAGAGGCATATTAGTTCACCCGCTGAAAATGTCAATTTTATTATCTTCATCTCCGTTAAGAAGTTGGTTACATATTCACAGACATTCAGGCAAATTTCAGTATTTAAGCACACAGACATTCCGCAAAGTTTGACTAAATGAATTACATGTCTGAAGTTACAAAAATCTATATAACTTTATTTTATAATTATTTTGGGCAAAATAGGGTGAATGGGATGCATAATAAGCACATTAGTAAAATTACATATCTTTACTTTATTTGGCTGATTAGACCGTGATGGGTACTACCAGTAGAATGGGGGACAATTCCACTTTCATATATTTAGTCTAACAGGCACACTGTGATAGAGAAAACAGAAACACTACAGACGAGACAGAACTGTCCAATCTGAGCAGCCATTCAGTGGTCCTGGTAGTCTGGGTAGAATAAGAGCAGAAGAGAACATGAGAAAAATTGAAAAAACAGACAATAGAATATGTGAAATACTTAACATAATAAAAAAATAAGATGATGATGTGATTGGTAACTATATAATATACTTATACCAACCTAATCTGTATATTTCTCAGAAGAATGTATCTTTTTCAGGATTACTCTGTTTTTGGCCAGCTTCTCCATCAACTCCTGGCAAGGGAGGTTGAAGTTTGTCTTCACAATAAGCATAGGAACAGTGAACCTATTTCTTGCTGCTGTCCATATATCATTCATTCCGTTTCTTGGAAAGAGCAATTGTACCTCCTCTGTCTGCTCTTCTTACTCTCTTGACTTTTTCTTCTGCTCCAATCTTTCTCCTCTTCTTTTCTTCACTCGTTTTCCTTCCTTTCCTTCTCTTTACCTTTCCACCTCACTCTTCTACTCTCCTCGCTTCACTCTTTTTACTCCCTTCATTTTTCCTTCTCCTTCCTCTCCAATCTTTAATAATAAATAGTACACTATCAGATAAAATACTTTGGTTAACAGATTCCCATTGCTTGCCTCATTTTTGTATTTTACCTCAAAAACATTGTTTGGAATAATACATTGGCAGGCTCTGTAATCATAATCTTTACCTTTCCTCCTCTCTCTCTTTCACTCTCTAACAGAAAACATTATGCTAATGTTATCCATGAAAATTTCAAAATATATTTTCACACTACTTATAATGTCAAACCATTAAAATTGCAATCTACAAATAAATATCATAATTAATTGTGCATTCATTTAATATAATCATATTTTCAAAATAGCCCGTCTACTGCATGTTTACATGTGAACGTTTTTTAACCTAGCTACCATGACAGAGCTAACGTTAGCTATCCTAGCTAGATAACTTAGTCGACATAGCTAATAATAGCTAGCATAACCTATCTATATAATAAATTGTGACATTATAACATCACTAGCTAGTATCTCAAACGATAGTAACTTACCTAACTTGAAAAGACGTTTGTGGGGATGATGTGGATTCACTTGATACTTGCTTTTCCACAGCAGTTTTCTCTAAAACTAGCACGAGCAAGTAGTTAGTAGAAGAAGAAGAGTGAGTGAAGCTGCTATAGCAAGCTGGACAAAACAAGCACAACGCGATTCAGACGTCAACCAACGTCTTTCTTGCCACTTAAAATATTATTTCACTTTGCAGTGTTTTTAATGGAGCTCCAGCCGGGGACAGGCCACCAAAAACGGGGACTGTCCCCGGAAAACGGGGACGTCTGGTCACCCTATCTCAAGAGGTCTTTTTATTTTTACATAAACCCATAAAAGAACCCATCCAAAACAAGTGGGCTAGCCAAATGAAAACGAACAGTTTTCATTGTGTGGCTGGGTTTCATGCCAATGCTCTCAAAACTCTCCTCTCTCGTATGGCATAAAGACTAATACCTTTCATGGTTTGTGTTGAGACCCACAGCCATTTCGGATGTCCCCTTACAATTCTCCCAACTGACTTAAAATGGTGTCTTTGACCAAACCACCGCTAGACATTGACAAAGAGGGACTGTGGGAATTACTCATTTCTTAGGTTATGCGACTTAATGTTTATTTACGGGTCAGCTCTTGTAGGGTCAGCCAGCCTGTAGAAGATTAATGGCGAGACAAGGAGAGAATAGTGAACCTCCATAGCTCCTAAAATGGCCTTATTCCCTTAGACTGCAAAGTAAAAAATTAGACGTTGTTATGCTAGGCATGTTGTGGTGAGGAAACAGAGAAGAGAAAGCTGTTGATCATCCCTGACTCATATCCGTAATGACCTGAAGATAAAGACGGCATAACGGGACACGTCGCGCCTCATGGATCTGCCGCCAATGACAAATGCTAATTAAAAACCTCAAGAAAATCCACGTTTGACATAGCCGCCCTTGATGAATTGTTGATGAAGAAACATCCCCCTATCGTCTTGCCCCCTTCAGACGGTTGCCCAACTTAACAAATTACCTCACAATTAGGAATGCGAGAATGCTCGTCGGGTCCAAGAAAGAGCTACGTGGAATATTTGGTATGGAAATGGGTGCCCCTGTAGAATATCAATGCTGAAAACATGTACCAGGGAAACTGCTGAAAGTAAGAGGACCTCGATGGCTGTGAAGCCTTTTTGGAATGAGTTATGGGCGGTTAAAAGGTCTAAAGAGAGAGCAAGCCATTTCATGAATAACAATCGCTGACACGTGTATGTTTTTAACACTCATTAAATCAGACTGCCGGTACCCTTGCTGAGGGAGGACAGATGTTAGTGGAGATGACTGGTTGTTGACTGCTGGCATTTTGTTTCTTTACTTGACCCTCTTTGTGTTTGTTTACGGGTGCAGCCTGGCGTCAATCATCCGGGGTCAGGTGCTGACGGGAGACGGGACACCCCTTATTGGAGTCAATGTGTCCTTCCGGGACTACCCAGAGTACGGTTACACCGTCACGCGCCAGGACGGCATGTAAGAGAGCCACACACACACACAGAATGAACACGTCCACACACCAACATTTTTTCCCTCCGTACAAGGTTCAGTGAAGGTCTGGTGATATACTATTCCTGATTCACCAGTGGAGAGATGTCATGGCAGATATCCAAAACAAGCTAGCAAATGCAAACGACAGAGCATTGTGCCCCACAACAATAGCTCATGCAAATGTCACAGTGTTTGGGGCCATTTAGAACAAGGCAATTTAAAATGCATTGAATCAGCCAGGGAAGAATCAATCTGCCAGCAGTGTAGACTACCACAAGATTACTGTCTGACCTTCTTGGGCTATTACCATAGAGTTGTGGTGCATGGTCTCACTCTTAACCAAACAAAGTCATACTGGATACATAAATATCACAGAAAACATTCAGCTCCACAGGAAGTTTATCTTCATACTATTGGTTGTCTGGGTTTACTGGCATGTGTAGATCTTTTTATTCAAATCATCACCAACATATCTGGGTTATGTTTGTCTGGAATGAAAGGCCTATAATATTTAGTGATGTCTGGGACTAGCGTAGTCACTCTTATGGAGCAGGAACCGCGGAGGTAAGGGCCCCTGATAGCCAAGGATTAGCTGATGTCTCCAGATAGTCCACCCTGTAACACCTCTGACATAGCGCATGATAAATGGCAGGGGATAATCGCACTTGGTTAGCCACCGTATCCGCTCAGGGTGTTAAGAGGGCAGAAACGACATCAAAGCTTGGCCCCTTGCAGCTGTGAGCTCCCCACTGCCCAAAGTGGATGGATAGAGGGGGAGAGAAGGGTGGGGGGTCAGTGGAGGAGGAAACGGTTTCAGGTCAGATGCACAGCTGAGGTGTGTGTGTGTGTATGTATGTGTGTAAATGTGTGTCTGTATTTCTCTCTTTCACTGTGTGCTTGTGTTTTTGTGTGTGTGTTTTCATGTGTGTGTGTGTGTGTGTGTGTGTGTGTGTGTGCATGTGTGTAGTGTCATCATGCAGATGCTTGACCCCCTGGGTAGTAAAGCTGGCTGAATATAGAGAGCAGCACTTCAAAGACTCACCCTTCATTTCCAATCCAGTAACTGTTGTCTGCACTATGTGTAGTAATTAAAACTGGTCCACCAGAGAAACTTCTCAACAAGTTCACACTTTAAGTGTCTCACTGCATCATGGTTGACTAAACAAACGTAATAAAATAGATTCAGTGAATAATAATAATATGTGAGCCACGAAGGAATAAGACAACGGATAAGAAAAGGTCTTTGTTCCATTGAAAAAATATAATCTGGTTTGTAGCCCAACATTTATGAATATATATTTGAGTTTCCACTGAAATGCTTTGTCTTCCGGAGAGAAGTAAATGTAATATGGCCGGCCTTCAAGGAAATCACACAGGGTAAAAATGTAAATCTATTGTTTTCATCACTTCTCCACATTCATGGGGATGTCTCCAGGTTTGACCTGTTGGCCAATGGCGGTGCCTCGCTGACGCTGAGTTTGGAGCGTGCCCCTTTTCCCACACTGCACCGCACTGTGTGGTTACCCTGGAAGGTGTTCCACGTGATGGACACTGTGGTAATGAAGAGGGAGGACAACGATATCCCCAGCTGTTACCTCAGCGGCCTGCTTAGGCCCAGCCCCCTCATCCTGGCCTCGCCCCTGTCCACTTTCTACAGGAGTTCCCCCGAGGACAGCCCCATCATCCCTGAGACCCAGGTAAGATTAGCCCATGGCAGACACGGCAGTGTACTGCTGGGTGCATTAACATGTTTCCCTGCACTGCAGTACAGGTGACATCAATATATATAATTCTACAAACTAGCATTTCACAGCATACTGAAACTTCTGTAGGTTTTCAATACTAGAACATGAAAAACTGTCCGGTACTAGAATTGTTGTTACTTTCAATACTTCTGTTTCACATCATATACGGATTGAGAGGATCGAGGCTGTCTAGTAATTTGTCTGAACCTTCTCAAGGGGGCAGTAGCTATCCAGCTGACACAGAGCAAGCCACTTTTGAGAAGCAAATGAGAAGAGAAAGAAAATGCCAAAAGCATGGCTTCTTCTACCACCACACCCGCAGCTTGTTGACAAAACTCCCTGCAGAAGCAAACTATGGGAATGCTTTTCTTACAGAGCAGATGATGAGGTTATATGAGTTGGTTATTTGAATCAACTGTGTAGTGCTAGGGGCAAAAACAAAAACGTGCACCCGAGGGAGGCCCCAGGACTGATTTAGGAAACACTGATTTAGACTACTTTGGGTAGCAGTAGCCAGTCAGCAGCCCTGGGCAGAGCATTGCACCATGGAAAGTCAAATGCACTCTGGGGGTAGTAGTATGCTGTGTAAAATCCATTGTATTTCTATGGTGTGTAGACTATAGAGAGATAGTAATGGTGTTTTTTTGTAGGCACTAACTATGCCAAGATTCATTGGACAAGGCATATGAGGAAAATGAATGGTGTTTTTGGATGGGTTTTGGATAAACTCTGAAAATAAGGTCTGTGGTAAACACAGGATAAGGAGGTGTTAACCTCAGACCTTATTTTCTGCGTTTATTCCAAAACCCCTTTTTTCCCCATTCATTTTTCCAATAAGGATGGCTGAAAGAAACCAGATGTAACTTGTTTCCAGGTTTTAGGACTACAAGCTGCCGAGGTCTATTGCAATATAGAAGTTTCAGAAATTAGCTTTAAATGTTTTTTATGTAGTTTTGGAACTAAACTATTCATATAATGCATTAAATTATTTAGCTGTAATGAATCATAGTTCAACGAATGTCATTTTGCCCAATATTAAAGCCATAGATTTGCAAATGAACCCTAATATGTATCAAATCCCATTTTAAAACAGTTTCGATGTAATTGTAAAAAATAGATACAGTGCCTTGCGAAAGTATTCGGCCCCCTTGAACTTTGCGACCTTTTGCCACATTTAAGGCTTCAAACAAAGATATAAAACTGTATTTTTTTGTGAAGAATCAACAACAAGTGGGACACAGTCATGAAGTGGAACGACATTTATTGGATATTTCAAACCTTTTTAACAAATCAAAAACTGAAAAATTGGGCGTGCAAAATTATTCAGCCCCTTTACTTTCAGTGCAGCAAACTCTCTCCAGAAGTTCAGTGAGGATCTCTGAATGATCCAATGTTGACCTAAATGACTAATGATGATAAATACAATCCACCTGTGTGTAATCAAGTCTCCGTATAAATGCACCTGCACTGTGATAGTCTCAGAGGTCCGTTAAAAGCGCAGAGAGCATCATGAAGAACAAGGAACACACCAGGCAGGTCCGAGATACTGTTGTGAAGTTTAAGTTTAAAGCCGGATTTGGATAAAAAAAGATTTCCCAAGCTTTAAACATCCCAAGGAGCACTGTGCAAGCGATAATATTGAAATGGAAGGAGTATCAGACCACTGCAAATCTACCAAGACCTGGCCGTCCCTCTAAACTTTCAGCTCATACAAGGAGAAGACTGATCAGAGATGCAGCCAAGAGGCCCATGATCACTCTGGATGAACTGCAGAGATCTACAGCTGAGGTGGGAGACTCTGTCCATAGGACAACAATCAGTCGTATATTGCACAAATCTGGCCTTTATGGAAGAGTGGCAAGAAGAAAGCCATTTCTTAAAGATATCCATAAAAAGTGTCGTTTAAAGTTTGCCACAAGCCACCTGGGAGACACACCAAACATGTGGAAGAAGGTGCTCTGGTCAGATGAATCCAAAATTAAACTTTTTGGCAACAATGCAAAATGTTATGTTTGGGGTAAAAGCAACACAGCTCATCACACTGAACACACCATCCCCACTGTCAAACATGGTGGTGGCAGCATCATTGTTTGGGCCTGCTTTTCTTCAGCAGGGACAGGGAAGATGGTTAAAATTGATGGGAAGATGGATGGAGCCAAATACAGGACCATTCTGGAAGAAAACCTGATGGAGTCTGCAAAAGACCTGAGACTGGGACGGAGATTTGTCTTCCAACAAGACAATGATCCAAAACATAAAGCAAAATCTACAATGGAATGGTTCAAAAATAAAGTAAAGTCAATCTGGACTTTGACTTGGCCATTCTAACACCTGGATATGTTTATTTTTGAACCATTCCATTGTAGATTTTGCTTTATGTTTTGGATCATTGTCTTGTTGGAAGACAAATCTCCGTCCCAGTCTCAGGTCTTTTGCAGACTCCATCAGGTTTTCTTCCAGAATGGTCCTGTATTTGGCTCCATCCATCTTCCCATCAATTTTAACCATCTTCCCTGTCCCTGCTGAAGAAAAGCAGGCCCAAACCATGATGCTGCCACCACCATGTTTGACAGTGGGGATGGTGTGTTCAGCTGTGTTGCTTTTACGCCAAACATAACGTTTTGCATTGTTGCCAAAAAGTTTAATTTTGGATTCATCTGACCAGAGCACCTTCTTCCACATGTTTGGTGGGTCTCCCAGGTGGCTTGTGGCAAACTTTAAACAACACTTTTTATGGATATCTTTAAGAAATGGCTTTCTTCTTGCCACTCTTCCATAAAGGCCAGATTTGTGCAATCTACGACTGATTGTTGTCCTATGGACAGAGTCTCCCACCTCAGCTGTAGATCTCTGCAGTTCATCCAGAGTGATCATGGGCCTCTTGGCTGCATCTCTGATCAGTCTTCTCCTTGTATGAGCTGAAAGTTTAGAGGGACGGCCAGGTCTTGGTAGATTTGCAGTGGTCTGATACTCCTTCCATTTCAATATTATCGCTTGCACAGTGCTCCTTGGGATGTTTAAAGCTTGGGAAATCTTTTTGTATCCAAATCCGGCTTTAAACTTCTTCACAACAGTATCTCGGACCTGCCTGGTGTGTTCCTTGTTCTTCATGATGCTCTCTGCGCTATTAACGGACCTCTGAGACTATCACAGTGCAGGTGCATTTATATGGAGACTTGATTACACACAGGTGGATTGTATTTATCATCATTAGTCATTTAGGTCAACATTGGATCATTCAGAGATCCTCACTGAACTTCTGGAGAGAGTTTGCTGCACTGAAAGTAAAGGGGCTGAATAATTTTGCACGCCCAATTTTTCAGTTTTTGATTTGTTAAAAAAGTTTGAAATATCCAATAAATGTCGTTCCACTTCATGATTGTGTCCCACTTGTTGTTGATTCTTCACAAAAAAATACAGTTTTATATCTTTATGTTTGAAGCCTGAAATGTGGCAAAAGGTCGCAAAGTTCAAGGGGGCCGAATACTTTCGCAAGGCACTGTATATATATTTTGTCTGCTCTGAGTCTCAAATATGGTTTTGCATGAGGAAAATTGAAGATATTCTTCTGTTATTTAATAGGGTGTTTTTAATTTTTTCCCAAAAAATGAAATATAGGATAGAAAATATTTTAGTTATTCTACCAGTTATCAGTATATTGTTCAATGTTGAAAAAATAAAGCCGCGTGGTTTTTCTGTGACTCACGTTTTATTTTTTTTGCTGTGGTATCTTTTGGTATCGAGTATCGTTTTGGTATTGAGTATTGTTACGGTATCATGTATCGTAATACTAAACCTGGTATCGGTATTGATGTAAAAAATCTGGTATCGTGACAACACTCCTACAAACTAGATATAACCGCACCAAAGGTTCCAGACATGCAGTTCATTACATGCGTTATTGTTAGATGATTGCAAGCAAACTTGGCACTTGGTAAAGTTGAAATCATCCTGTGAGAGAGTTTGTCACATTAACGATGTACCATTGTTGCAGCACAGACATTTTGAAAAGTAACTTTTTAACGCACTCAGTTATATGTTCCGTATCTTTTCATAACGGATTCTGCTCAAACTCATAGGTCCTACATGAGGAAGTGGCCATACCTGGAAGTGACCTCAATCTGGTTTACCTGAGCTCCCGCACGTCCGGCTACAAACCCATTCTCAAGGTCCTCATGACCCAGGAACGACTCCCATTCGGACTCATGAAGGTCCATCTGATGATTGCTGTCATGGGCAGACTGTTCCAGAAATCATTCCCTGCTTTTCCCGACCTCTCGTACACCTTTGTCTGGGACAAGACAGACGCCTACAACCAGAAGGTCTACGGCTTGTCAGAGGCTGTAGGTGAGTTCCCAACGATGATCAAACACAGCTGTATGGAGATGTTATGTAAACATCGTCTGATCGTGGTGTCAGGTCCTAGTGTAGTCTAGGAGGTTGAACTTTGGATGAACTCCTGGCATTGATATCCTTTGAACTTCCTGATTGTTTTTGCAGTCAGAGGCATCATTGTTTTGTAATATGGTATAACAGCTGGTGTGAAAAATATCAAGGAGAAATCCCAGACGGCTGCATTTCTGAAGGGCACTACTCTGCTGACTTAGTTTTTTTGCATGTGTAATTACTCACCAGTTAAACCATGGGAAAATGATTTATTTTTAACGTCATGCCCACGCTGTTGTATTTTGGTCCATAAATGAATTCATTTTGATAAAAATCACCCACATATTATTTCAGGTAATATGGTAATTTGACATCCAGATGCACTGTGAGCTAGCAGTATCTCAGACTTTATATGCTTGTAATGCCTATTGGCATACTAGTAAACACTCATCTGAGAGTATACCTCATTCCTAGAGAGAAGATTCTACAATCATTAAGAGATTTTACAAGTTTTCAGGCTTTTTTTTATACAGTACAAGCCTCATTATTTTTTTAAACAGATATTGATAGATTCATTATACACCATTGTTGTTTCCAGTGTCTGTGGGATATGAGTATGAATCATGTCTAGATATGATCCTCTGGGAGAAGAGGACGGCCATTTTACAAGGTTATGAACTGGATGCCTCTAACATGGGGGGATGGATGCTGGACAAGCACCATGTATTGGACATTCAAAATGGTAAGACTTTTTTTTACACTGATCAATGACGATGCTGTGTGTGTGTGTGTGTTTGTGAGTGCGTGCGGTTGTAGGATGGAAGCTTCAGGAGGTCTCTAATCTCAAATACAGCATTAAATACTCAGATGAAGATTAAATATGGTTCATCATACCATTTACAGATAATAGAGGAGAGTTTTGACAGGTCGATCATTCATATTAATGATGGAATAAATCAGATACAATGACCCGGGGTGCAGAGCTCCCATCCTACTCAGTGATTCCACCCTACTCGGCTGTTTTGCAACAAGATGGCATTTGCGTGCCAAGAGGGGATACATTTATCTGTAAAGAAGTTACTGAAACATATACTGTAGTTCTTAGCTTTTTATCATCCAAACTACTCTTTTGAATGAGCGTAAGAATAAAACTCCAAACAGACAAAAAAACATACTGCATGATCAGGGCCCTGTTGCATAAAACATCTTAAGTTAATTTTCCCCTTATCTTTTCCCTTAACTTGAAGTCAGTTCCACTAAACATTTCAAGCGAATACCACCCTTAAATTAAGTGAAAAGTTTAAGGGTACCCATGAGGTCCCTTAAGTGCTTCGTTAATATGGATATGAATGTAAAAAGCATTTGTAAAGGTGAATGTTACTTTCCTCTGCCCTAGTTTCAAAAGTAAAACATCCACCAGCTAGCTAGCTAGGTAGCTAAACAATGGAAGGTGCACAATCCATGTCTACAAAACTAGCTGGCTAACTAGCTACCTACTCTGCAAGGTAGCTTGACGTACTAGAAAGTAATAGAAACAAGTTGAGAAACAAGTAACTCAAATAAATGTTTTATTATCGCTGAATCAATTTGTTTCTCCTGTCTTGAATGTAGAAGTTCTATTTTGGGATCTCCCAAAATAAATGGGATCTCTTTGAGGAGACCTTCTGTCAGTGAATCAGGTTGTCTCCATGGTAAGCAGAGACTCTTTTGCCATAGCCTACATGACCATAAAACCCTTAAATTATGCCCTTACCTAAGGAAATGTTTGAGATGCTCTATGCAACACCCTTAAACAATTCCCTTAGTTAAGGGACAATTATTCATTAAGGTAAACCCTTAAGGGAAACACTTAAGATGTTTTATGCTACTGAGCCCAGGGCTTTAAAGTGTGACCACTTTGGTCGCTTATGCTCCAAAATATTTTGCTGTGCAAACCTGACATTTTATTTTGGGAGCACCTTGGACCTAGAAAAATTATAACTCCGATAATCATTGTTGTAATGATTGAGCTTGAGCCATAGAGAAACAAGTGAGTGCAGATTCTTTACTGTCATGGTTATACCATTACTACAGCGAAAACTGATTTATTTATTCCTGTCTTGAATTGGTTATACATTCATAAACAATTTTGCGGGCTGTTCCAAAACCACTCTCTGGCATTTTCTTTACACCTTGGTCAGTCATGTAATCTCATTAGCTAGCTACCACCCTGTCCTCAACCCTGCACTTTAGAAACTACTGTCCTATGTACATAGTCATTGAACACTGGTCACTTTAAACATTTTACATACTGTTTTAACCACTTCATATGTATATACTGCATTCTAGTCAAGGCTCATCCTATATAACTAGTGCTGTATGCACCATTTCTATTCATATAATATCCATAATGTCTATACACAATCATATACATACAGTGCCTTCAGAAAGTATTCACACCCAATGTTGGTGGAATTATGTTTTTCTAACTAACCTCATATCTGTACCCCACACATACATTTATCTGTAAGGTCCCTCAGTCAAGCAGTGAATTTCAAAATTTCAAATTCAACCACAAAGACCCGGGTGGTTTTCCAATGCCTCAAAGAAGGGCGCCTTTTGGTATATGTGTAAATAAAAAAAACAGACAAGTTCTTCGGCTTGCAAGCCTCCCCCTTTTTCCTTCAAACATAACGATGGTCATTATGACAAAACTGTTCTATTTTTGTTTCATCAGACCAGAGGACATTTATCCAAAAAGTACAATCTTTGTCCCCATGTGCAGCTGCAAACAGTAGTCTGGCTTTTGTATGGCGGTTATGGAGCAGTAGCTTCTTCCTTGCTGAGCGGCCTTTCAGGTTATGTTGATATTGGACTTGTTTTACTGTGGATATAGATAATGTTGTACCTGTTTCCTACAGCATCTTCACAAGGTCCTTTGCTGCTGTTCTGGGATTGAATTGCACTTTTCGCACCAAAGTACGTTCATCTCTAGGAGACAGAATTTGTCTCCTTCCTCAGCATTATGACGGCTGCGTGGTCCCATGGTGTTTATACTTGCATACTATTGTTTGTACAGACAAACAAGGTACCTTCAGGCGTTTATTTCTGATGTCTTGGCTGATTTCTTTAGATTTTCCCATGATGTCAAGCTCAGAGGCACTGAGTTTGAAGGTAGGCCTTGAAATACATCCACAGGTACACCTCCAATTGACTAAAATGATGTCAATTAGCCTAGCAGAAGCTTCTAAAGCCATGACATCATTTTCAGGAATTTTTCAAGCTGTTTAAAGGCACAGTCAACTTAGTGTATGTAAACGTCTGACCCACTGGAATTGTGATACAGTGAATTCTAAGTGAAATTTTCTGTCTGTAAACAATTGTTGGAAATCTTACTTGTGTCAAGCACAATGTAGATGTCCTAACTGACATGGCAAAACTATAGTTTGTTAACAAGAAATTTGTGGAGTGGTTGAAAATTAGTTTTAATGACTCCAACCTAAGTGTATGTAAACTTCCAACTACAACTATATATATATATATATAAATAAATATATATAAATATATATATATAAATATATATAAATAAAAAAAAGTATATATATATATATATATATAAAGTATATATATATATATATATAAAGTATATATATATATATATATATATATATATATATATATATATACTTTTTTTTATTTTGCAGACACTCTTATCTAGAGAGACTTACAGTAGTCTGTGGGTACCCCTTGGGTATCAAACACACAACCGTGGTGTTGCAAGCACTATGCTCTACCAACTGAGCTACATGGGTATCAATGTGCAAACATCTGCTCAATATGCAGTAGATCTGGTAGCAAAAAAAACCCAGCTATTATACAAAACTGGGTTCCCTTAACAGATTATTGCTCACAGAATTCTTCAGGAAATGTTTTATAGAGCTAGTGTACAGAAGTCAATCTGCGACTTTTGTGTTTACCCCAAGATGCTATGTGTTTTCCTGGATGTTCGTTAAACATAAAAAAATAACTGATATTTAGCTGAACCAAATCTGTCAAAAACATCTAGCACACAAAGTTTTGCAAAGAGCGTTGAAAAAGAACATTGAGAACTGTTCCAGCTTGACTGCTGCCAGAGCATTGTGTTTCATCCCACCTGTCTCAGGGTAAAGCTAGCTCGTCTCAAAGCCTTCACACAGCAGCGCCAGCGCACAGTGGGGGGGATCGCTGTCTCTAGATGTGAAGCTTCATGATCAACAGATGTGTAGGTGCGATACCCATTTCATCTTTGGCATATGATATGCAAATACTTATTGTGTCCTGCATTAGATTGGGTATCAATGTGCATTTGTCTGGATGTATTATGTTTATTAGGGATGAGGTAGCATTGTTTTGGCAGATTTGTGTAGTTTGAAATTGATTACATGAATGACTGAAATGAAGGACACGTGCAGATACAGATGGTGTCTTACTTGTCTTTACTATCAGGACTCCAAAGAGGGTTCAGTTTCCTTTTCTTTCTTTCTAACCCTTCAAATACGTTAAGAAATTTGCTTTAATGAGGATAGGGGAAAAATATTCGACTTTTCATTTCACAATCCCATTAGTTTCACCCACAGATAGTATGTCAAGTGGGTGAAATAATTGACGGTTTCCCAGTCAACAGACCCTTAGATGTCAGAGGCACAACATGCCATGTCATGATGGCATTACAGGGAAAAGTGTGCACCTTATGTAATTGTGTATGCCTTTTACAATGTATTAATATTTTAATATACTGTATCTGCCTTGTTCGTAGGCATGAGATATTTCACATAATCATGAGGATTAGTTTTGTATTTGCATTTGTATTTATTAAGAATCCCCATTGTCTGCTGCCAAGGCAGCATCTACTCTTCCTGGGGTCCAGCAACATTTTTATTTGATTTATTTCACCTTTATTTAACCAGGTAGGCTAGTTGAGAACAAGTTCTCATTTACAACTGCAACCTGGAGGCAGTTATATTAAGGCAGTTATATACAGTTTAAAATATTACATGACATTACATAACAATTTACCCAATACATTTAGTGTGTTCCCTCAAGCCACTACTCCACTATCACATATTTACAATACAACATCCATGTGTACGTGTGTGTAGAATGCGTGTCTTAACATGTGTATGTGTCTATGCCTATGTGTGTTTCTTCACAGTCCCCGCTGTTCCATAAGATGTATTTGTATCTGTTTTTTAAAATCTGATTCTACTGCTTGTATCAGTTACCTGATGTGGAGTAGAGCTCAATGTAGCCATGGCTCTATGTAGTACTCTGCAGCTCCCATAGTCTGTTCTTGGGGCTTGGTGTGATGTCTTGTGGGGTATACATTAAACAGACACCTCAGTACATTCAGCATGTCAACACATCTTACAAAAACAAGTAGTGATGAACTCAATCTCTCCTCCACTTTGAGCAATGAGATATTTACATGCATATTATTAATGTTAGCTCTCCATGTACATTGAAGGGCCAGCGGTGCTGCCCTGTTCTGAGCCAATTGTAATTTTCTGAGGTCCCTCTTTGTGGCACCTGACCACACGACTGAACAGTCCAGTTACAAAACTATAGCCTGTACGTATGTAGTGTTGTTAAAAAGGCAGAGCAGCGCTTTATTATGGACAGACTTCTCCCCATATTAGCTGCTGTTGTATCACCATGTTTTGACCATGACAGTTTACAATCCAGGGTTACTCCAAGCAGTTTAGTCACCTCAACTTGCTCAATTTACACATTATTGTAAGGATTTTCCTTAGGTGAAGTAGAGGCGGACCAAAATGCAGCGTGGTTTCTTTGATTCATGTTTAATAACAAAAGATAAACACGAACAATACAAAACAATAAACATGGAAACCAAAAACAGCCCTATCTGGTGCAAAACACAGAGACAGGAACAATCACCCACAAACACACAGTGAAACCCAGGCTACCTAAGTATGATTCTCAATCAGAGACAACTAATGACACCTGCCTCTGATTGAGAACCATACTAGGCCGAAACATAGAAATAACCCGAAACATAGAAATAACCCAAAACATAGAAAAACAAACATAGACTGCCCACCCAACTCACGCCCTGACCATACTAAATAAATACAAAACAAAGGAAATACAGGTCAGAACGTGACAATTATTTATTACAAGATTTAGTTGAGGTTTAGGGTTTAGTGAATGATTTGTCTCAACTATTTAGGACTGCATTTTTCCTTGCCACCCATTCTGAAACTAACTGCAGCTCTTTGTTAATTGTTGCAGTGATTTCACTTGCTATAATAGCTGACATGTATTTTTTATTTTTTTATTTTTTTATTTCACCTTTATTTAACCAGGTAGGCTAGTTGAGAACAAGTTCTCATTTGCAACTGCGACCTGGCCAAGATAAAGCATAGCAGTGTGAACAGACAACACAGAGTTACACATGGAGTAAACAATTAACAAGTCAATAACACAGTAGAAAAAAAGAGAGTCTACATACATTGTGTACAAAAGGCATGAGGAGGTAGGCGAATAGTTAAAATTTTGCAGATTAACACTGGAATGATAAATGATCAGATGGTCATGTACAGGTAGAGATATTGGTGTGCAAAAGAGCAGAAAAGTAAATAAATAAAAACAGTATGGGGATGAGGTAGGTAAAATTGGGTGGGCTATTTACCGATAGACTATGTACAGCTGCAGCGATCGGTTAGCTGCTCAGATAGCAGATGTTTGAAGTTGGTGAGGGAGATAAAAGTCTCCAACTTCAGTGATTTTTGCAATTCGTTCCAGTCACAGGCAGCAGAGAACTGGAACGAAAGGCGGCCAAATGAGGTGTTGGCTTTAGGGATGATCAGTGAGATACACCTGCTGGAGCGCGTGCTACGGGTGGGTGTTGCCATCGTGACCAGTGAACTGAGATAAGGCGGAGCTTTACCTAGCATGGACTTGTAGATGACCTGGAGCCAGTGGGTCTGGCAACGAATATGTAGCGATGGCCAGCCGACTAGAGCATACAGGTCGCAGTGGTGGGTGGTATAAGGTGCTTTAGTAACAAAACAGATGGCACTGTGATAAACTGCATCCAGTTTGCTGAGTAGAGTGTTGGAAGCTATTTTGTAGATGACATCGCCGAAGTCGAGGATCGGTAGGATAGTCAGTTTTACTAGGGTAAGTTTGGCGGTGTGAGTGAAGGAGGCTTTGTTGCGGAATAGAAAGCCGACTCTAGATTTGGTTTTAGATTGGAGATGTTTGATATGAGTCTGGAAGGAGAGTTTACAGTCTAGCCAGACACCTAGGTACTTACAGATGTCCACATATTCTAGGTCGGAACCATCCAGGGTGGTGATGCTAGTCGGGCGTGCGGGTGCAGGCAGCGAACGGTTGAAAAGCATACATTTGGTTTTACTAGCGTTTAAGAGCAATTGGAGGCCACGGAAGGAGTGTTGTATGGCATTGAAGCTCGTTTGGAGGTTAGATAGCACAGTGTCCAAGGACGGGCCGGAAGTATACAGAATGGTGTCGTCTGCGTAGAGGTGGATGAGGGAATCGCCCGCAGCAAGAGCAACATCATTGATATTAACAGAGAAAAGAGTCGGCCCGAGAATTGAACCCTGTGGCACCCCCATAGAGACTGCCAGAGGACCGGACAGCATGCCCTTCGATTTGACACACTGAACTCTGTCTGCAAAGTAGTTGGTGAACCAGGCAAGGCAGTCATCAGAAAAACCGAGGCTACTGAGTCTGCCGATAAGAATATGGTGATTGACAAGAGTCGAAAGCCTTGGCAAGGTCGATGAAGACGGCTGCACAGTACTGTCTTTTATCGATGGCGGTATAGTGTTGAGTCATCCGCATACATAGACACTTTGGCTCAAGGCCAGTGGCATGTCATTAGTAAAAAAAACAAAAAACAATTCAAGTAAGGGGCCTAGACAGCTGCCCTAGGGAATTCCTGATTCTACCTGGATTAAGTTGGAGAAGCGTCCACTAAAGA
This sequence comes from Oncorhynchus mykiss, assembly GCF_013265735.2. NCBI lineage: Eukaryota > Metazoa > Chordata > Actinopteri > Salmoniformes > Salmonidae > Oncorhynchus > Oncorhynchus mykiss. The sequence continues at coordinate 17,573,925 of NC_048578.1, forward strand.
ACACGGATGTGTTCTGTTAAACAGGTAAGTCTTTATCCACAATATAGCAGGGGTTGTAAAGTCATAACACGTATGTTTTTCCATCAGCAGACTATGATCGAAAATGTCAAAAGTCACACTGATCCCACAATCTTTTCATCATAAATTTCTCTCAGCCAATCATCAGTCATTTGTGTAAGTGCCATGCTTGTTGTCCTTTCCTATAAACATGCTGAAAGTTTGTTATCAATTTGTTTACAGTAAAATAGCATTGTATCTGGTCAAACACCATTTTTTTCAAAAGTTTACTAAGGTTTGGTAATCGGCTATTTGAACCAGTAAAGCCAGGGGGCTTTACTATTCTTGGGTAGCAGAATTAGTTTTGCTTCCCTCCAGGACTGAGGGCACACACGTTCTAGTAGGCTTAGATTGAAGGTATAACAAATAGGAGTGGCAATATCATCCGCTAGTAGCCTCAGTAACTTTCCACCCAAGTTGTCAGACCCTGGTGGCTTGCCATTGTTGGTTGTTCACTTCTTTCACACTCACTTCACAGATGTCAGAATTAGAATGCTTGTCTTTCATAATTTGATAAGTTATACTTGTATGTGTGGTGTCAGCGTTTGTTGCTGTCATGCCTAAATTTGCTAATCTTCCCAATGAAAAAAATCTTTAAAGTAGTTTATGATGAATGAGCCATCTGATTCAATGAATGATGAAGCTTAGTTTGCCTTTTTGCCCAAAATGTAATTCTTTATGTAATTTATCTATGTTCCATAGTGTAGTTTCTTCTTCTTTTTATTCAGTTTAGTCACATGATTTCTCAATTTGCAGTACGTTTGCCAATCTGTTGTGCAGCCAGACTTATTTTCCATTCCTTTTGCCTCATCCCTCTCAACCATACACTTTTTCAAATCTTCATCAATTCACAATGATTTGAAAGTTTTTACAGAAAGTTTCTTAATGAGTGCATGCTTATTAGTAACTGGAATAATCAATTTCATAAATGTGCAGTGTCTGGTTGCAGGTTGAGGCCCTTAACAAATTCAGTCTGATAAATAAATATCACAACTTGCTGTACATTTCTTATTCTTTGATAAAACATGCAAGTTGTGCTCCGCTATAGTCACACTCCTGACAAAGCTACATTGTATGCTATCAGTCCTTCTCCTCCTGGTGACTCCAGACATAGCTATATAGTATCAGTCCTTCTCCACCTAGTGACTACAGAAATAGCTGCAGTTGATGTTGGAAGTTTATATACACTTAGGTTGGAGTCATTAACTTGTTTTTCAACCACTCCACAAATGTATTGTTAACAAACTATAGTTTTGGCAAGTCGGTTAAGACATCTACTTTGTGCATGACACAAGAAATTGTTCCAACAATTGTTTACAGACAGATTATATCACTTATAATTAACTGTATAACAATTCCAGTAGGTCAGAAGTTTACATACACTAAGTTGACTGTGCCTTTAAACAGCTTGGAAAATTTTAAAAAAATTATGTCATGGCTTTAGAAGCTTCTGCTAGGCAAATTGACATCATTTGAGTCAATTGGAGGTGTACCTGTGGATGTATTTCAAGGCCTACCTTAAAACTCAGTGCCTCTTTTCTTGACATCATGGGAAAATCAAAAGAAATCAGCCAAGACCCCAGAAAAAAATTGTAGACCTCCACAAGTCTGGGTCATCCTTGGGAGCAATTTCCAAATGCCTGAAGGTACCACGTTCATCTGTACAAACAATAGTACGCAGCCGTCATACCGCTCATGAAGGAGACGCTTTCTGTCTCCTAGAGATGAACGTACTTTGGTGCGAAAAGTGCAATTCAATCCCAGAACAACAGCAAAAGATCTTGTGAAGATGCTGGAGGAAACGGGTACAAAAGTATATTTATCCACAGTAAAACGAGTCCTATATCGACATAACCAGCAAGGAAGAAGCCACTGCTCCAAAACTGCCATAAAAAAGCCAGACTACGGTTTGCAGCTGCACATGGGGACAAAGATTGTACTTTTTGGAGAAATGTCCTCTGGTCTGATGAAACAAAAATATAACTGTTTGGCCATAATGACCATCCTTATGTTTGGAGGAAAATGGTGAAAGCTTGCAAGCCGAAAAACTCCATCCCAACCGTGATGCACGGGGTGGCAGCATCATGTTGTGGGGGTGCTTTGCTGCAGGAGGGACTGGTGCACTTCAAAAAATAGTTGCCACCATGAGGCAGGAAAATTATGTGGATATATTGAAGCAACATCTCAAGACATCAGTCAGGAAGTTAAAGCTTGGTCGCAAATGGGTCTTCCAAATGGACAATGACCCCAAGCATACTTCCAAAGTTGTGGCAAAATGGCTTAAGGACAACAAAGTCAAGGTATTGGAGTGGCCATCACAAAGCCCTGACCTCAAACCTATAGAACATTTGTTGGATCCAAGATGGCGTAGCAGTCAGACGTCTTGTCTTGTCGTGTTCCTTGTATATATCGTTTTTTTTTTACATATTTTCTTCGCATATCTTTTAAAACATTTTGCTGAACCTCAACTTCTAAATACTCTCCTGCAACCCGCCTCACCCAATGTAGCGCGGATCTGCTTTTTTTCTTCGGATCCGGAACCCCTCAACTGAAGCTAGCCAGCTAACTACCAGCTATCAGTCAGCAAACCATTGCTAGCGGTCATCAGCTAACCGGTCATCAGCTAACCTTTAGCTCGGAAAAGCTCTCGCCAGTTCGAACAATGCGACTCTAACCAGAGCATAACGGACCTATTATTTTTATCCCCGGAATCCCACAGGATTCCCACCACAAACGGAACATTTTCAGCTGGATCTTCACTAGCTAACTAGCTAACCGCAACCCCGGATGATTACTCCTGGCTAGCGTTTCCATCCACTTTGCTTGAAGCTAGCCCGGCCAGAGCTCCTGTGCTACCACCGAAGCATACTCCTGGGCTACAATATCCGGACCCAAAACCGGTCTATCGATGTCACCGCATGAAGAGGCATAAATAGACTCACCCCATCGCGACGTCCCCCAAAGGCTAACTTTCTAGCCCTTGCTATCTGCTTGCTTGCTAATTCGGCCTGCTAACTGCTAGCTTGTTTAGCCCCGGTCCGCTAACTGCTACCTTGTTTAGCCCCGGCCTACTAACTGTTAGCTTGTTTACACAGGCCTGCTAACTGCCTGAATCGCCGCGTCCCAAACACTCACTGGACCCATATTTACTTTCAATCTCTTTTCGATTTTTAATTCGACTATACCTTCCGGTAACCTGCCTCACCCAATGTGATACGGAATCGCTATTATTTTTTATTTTTAGAACACATTCAAGAACCTCCAGAAGCTAACCAGCTAACTAGCTACAAGCTATTTAGTCATTGTTAGCCACTGCTAGTGGCTTTTACCTTCTGCACAGCCAGCCAGTTTTTTTAACCTGGATAATACTCGCCAGTCTAGCTTCCCTGCCCCATCCACCGCTGCCCACTGGACACTGATCACTTGGCTACATAGCTGATGCATGCTGGACTGTCCATTAATCACGGTACTCCATTCTGCTTGTTTATGTTTTATCTGTCGGCCCCAGCCGCACTCAGGCTCTGTGTGTAGTTAATCTGACCCTCCCTGCCTAGTCAACGCCATTTTACCTGCTGTTGTTGTGCTAGCTGATTAGCTGTTGTCTCACCTACTGTTTTAGCTAGCTCTCCCAATTCAACACCTGTGATTACTGTATGCCTCGCTGTATGTCTCTCTCAAATGTCAATATGCCTTGTACACTGTTGTTCAGGTTAGTTATCATTGTTTTAGTTTACAATGGAGCCCCTAGTTCCACTCTTCATACCCCTGATACCTCCTTTGTCTCACCTCCCACACATGCAGTGACCTCACCCATTACAACCAGCATGTCCAGAGATACAACCTCTCTCATCATCACCCAGTGCCTGGGCTTACTTCCACTGTACCCGCACCCCACCATACCCCTGTCTGCGCATTATGCCCTGAATATATTCTACCATGCCCAGAAATCTGCTCCTTTTATTCTCTGTCCCCAACGCTCTAGGCGACCAGTTTTGATAGCCTTTAGCCGCACCCTCATACTACTCCTCCTCTGTTCCGCGGGTGATGTGGAGGTAAACCCAGGCCCTGCATGTCCCCAGGCACCCTCATTTGTTGACTTCTGTGATCGAAAAAGCCTTGGTTTCATGCATGTCAACATCAGAAGCCTCCTCCCTAAGTTTGTTTTACTCACTGCTTTAGCACACTCTGCTAACCCTGATGTCCTTGCCGTGTCTGAATCCTGGCTCAGGAAGGCCACCAAAAATTCTGAGATTTCCATACCCAACTATAACATTTTCTGTCAAGATAGAACTGCCAAAGGGGGAGGAGTTGCAGTTGCAAATGCAAACTTGTTCTCAACTAGCCTACCTGGTTAAATAAAGGTGAAATATATATATATTTTTTTTAAATAAAATTTGTCGGCAGAACTAAAAAAGTGTGTGCGAGCAAGGAGGCCTAACTGGTGATCCTAACTGACCTAAGACAGGGAACTTTTACTCGGATTAAATGTCAGGAATTGTGAAAAACTGAGTTTAAATGTGTTTGGCTAAGGTGTATGTAAACTTCCGACTTCAATTGTATGTGGTATGAATCCTTCTCCTCCTGGTGAATCCAGACATAGCTATATAGTATCAGTTCTTCTCTTTCCTTGTGACTCCAGACATAGCTATATAGTATCAGTTATTCTCTTTCCTGGTGACTCCAGACATAGCTATATATTATCAGTCCTTCTCCTCCCGGAGACCCTAGACATAGCTATATAGTATCAGTTCTTCTCTTTCCTGGGGACTCCAAACATAGCTATATAGTATCAGTCCTTCTCCTCCTGGTGACTGTCTCCATTTTCCCCTTGCCTTCCCTGTCTTAGGAGTCTACTGTGATGTAGTTAAGAGTGTTCCTCTCCTCCTCTGGCGAGGACTCTTGAGTCTTTCTCTCACTCTTCTCTGGGGCCTGTCTAACTAGATAAGGCCTGTGCTGTAGCTATGCTCCCTCTACACCTCTTCCCCCCTTCTCCCTCCCTCCTTCCCTCCATCTCTGCTGCAAAGTGGCTATATGCCCTCTGTTAAAGCAAGGCTGTTGAGCCCTACAAACATGTTCAGATGTTCAGTGGCCTTAGCCTGGGTACAGTGACATATTGTAGCTCTGTCAGACAGATTCTGTCAGAGAGAGAGGGACTGTAAAGTGGGTGGGACCGTTAATGTGTGTGCTAGATAGAAGGTGGGTAAAATGTATGTGCGTATTTTATTAATTACATTAGACTTTCTAATGGCTTATGGGAAGACATATCTGTGATTGAAGTGACTGTGATATGTGGTTGTCCTTCCTAGCTATCTTTAGATGAATACAGTAACTTGGTTGCTCTGGATAAGAGCGTCTGCTAAATTACTCAAATGTAAACATGTAAGTGTAAATGTAGGGTACTGGGGGCAGGCTGCCAAATTTACCTAATCATTAAATTAATATTTTTAGAAAATATTTAATCTTACTTTTTAGAAAGGTGTAACGCTTCAAGCTTTTTATACTGAACTCTATATTGGATATGTAGAAAAGGTACTCTCATTGGGACTTGGTGTAATTAGGGTAAATTCAGCATAATGATAGTGAAGGTAATGTGTGACATCTTGTGCTGGTTATTCCATAATTACTTGGTTATTACTTTGCTATAGGGCTATCGGGAATACTTGCTTTCGAGTCAGCCCTCGTTCAACGTTAGATCACTCACATAGGATGTAGCTGAGCAGACAGATGGATCGCAGTGCAATTAAATCCCCAAGGTCATCCGTTTGATGGCGTCACACACAATGCCGTCCCTCGTACCCATTAATCTTTGTTAGCCGCACATTTGTAATGCTCTCTGTTACAAAGAAACGGAGCACTGGGATTGTCTTGCCAGCGGTCTCCCTAGAGAAAGTCTTAATTTCAGTTCCCCCCCTTTTAATTAATCAATGAAAGGGACTAATCGGAGAGGGACAAACATACATCGAGATGTGCGGGGGTAATGTCAAGGGAACCGGCGGTGCTACACTGGGCGTTCAGTGCTGCCATCGATCTGGTAATGAGGAAGAGAGAGAGTCGGAATTCAAACGCGTTGCCAGGGTGTGAATAATTAAGTGCTCCCAGTATGCAATTCACCACTTTGATGTTTTTTCTTCTTTTTTCTTTTGAAGTCTACTCCACCATATCCCTCCCCCCGAAAAAAAAAAGTTATATTTTCCCCTCAATCAAATATTTATCTGTAATGACTGATGAAGTTCAATTGAAGTTCCGTTACTTTTGCAAGGTAAATTGTCTGCTGCATTTGTCTAACCCTCCTCGCCATGAGTACGGGGAGGAAATGGAAAAGGGTCCTGGCGAGATTGAAAGAACATCATGTTCTGTAAATAAGTTACTATTAATTGATGAGTTTACGAACAGGTTCCTTACAAAAATGATATCACAATTCATGAGACATCGAAATATGCACACATAGTCACTCTACCTATGTAAAGTTGTAAACAGCATATAACAAAATTATTATAACAATTATTATAATTAGCACAGCTCAAAGTCATCATTCTCATCAATTACATAGAAACTACTCTCTATATTTTTCCTGTTTTTCAGGCATCCTCTACAAAGGCAGCGGTGAGAACCAGTTCATCTCGCTGCAGCCTCCCGTCATCTCTACAGTGATGGGGAACGGTCGGCGCCGCAGCATCTCGTGCCCCAGCTGCAACGGGCAGGCCCTGGGCAACAAGTTGCTGGCGCCAGTGGCCCTGGCGTGGGGCATCGACGGCAGCCTCTACGTGGGCGATTTCAACTACATCAGACGCATCTACCCATCGGGCAACGCCACCAGCGTCATGGAGCTCAGGCTAGTTCAGGTTCTGCATGGAATCATAATGGTGGTGCACGGTTGTTTTGTGCTGGCCCTTTGTCCCTTTAGTTCAGATATTGAGGCTTTGCATGGCTCTGTAATAGTGCACAACCTCTGACCTATTGGTTCAGACCTTTTGGCCCTCGAATTAGAGATTGATTCTTTATTTCTTCTGAGGTAATAGTGCAAAGAGGTGGTGTTTAAGACAGAGTGGGTTGCATGGATGTGAAACTCACCCATAGCATGTTGGCTGGAGTACATACAAAGCAGCATGCTGCTCACAGAGTGACAGACTAGTCTCTGTTGGCAAAGATGGTTGGCTTTGAGCAGCATGTGTAGAAGGTTGTGAGTTCAAGCCCCACTGGAGGCAGATCAAAATGGTTAAATGTTACATGATCTTGAAAGGGTGGACATCTGACATGGCTTGCGAAAGTATTCACCCCTCCCCCCTTGGCAGTTTTCCTATTTTGTTGCCTTACATCCTGGAATTAAAATAGCTTTTTTTGTGGGTTTGTATCATTTGATTAACACAACATGCCTACCACTTTGAAGATGCAAAATATATTTTATTGTAAACAAGCAAGAAATAAGACAAAAAAACTCCAAACTTGAGCGTTCATAACTATTCAACCACCCAAAGTCAATACTTTGTAGACACCTTTTGCAGCTATTACAGCTGCAAGTATCTTGGGGTATGTCTCTATAAGCTTGGCACATCTAGCCAGTGGAATTCTTCAAGGAAAAACTGATCCAGCTCCTTCAAGTTGGATGGGTTCCGCTGGTGTACAGCAATCTTCAAGTCATACCACAGATTCTCAATTGGATTGAGGTCTGGGCTTTGACAAGGCCATTCCAAGACATTTAAAGGTTTCCCCATAAACCACTCGAGTGTTGCTTTAGCAGTATGCTTAGGATCATTGTCCTGATGGAAGGTGAACCTCTGTCCCAATCTCAAATCTCTGGAAGACTGAAACAGGTTTTCCTCAAGAATTTCCCTGTATTTAGCACCATCCATCATTCCTTCATTTCTGACCAGTTTCCCAGTCCATGCCGCTGAAAAACATCTCCACTGCATGATGCTGCCACCACCAGGCTTCACTGTGGGAATGGTGTTCTCAGGGTGATGAGATGTGTTGGGTTTGCGCCAGACATAGCGTTTATCTTGATGGCCAAAAAGCTCAATTTTAGTCTCACCTGCCAGAGTACCATCTTCCATATGTTTGGGGAGTCTCCCACATGCCTTTTGGCGAACACTTTAAGCAATGGCTTTTTTTCTGGAGTGTACGGCTTAAAGTGGTCCTATGGACAGATTCTCCAATCTCCGCTGTGGAGCTTGGCAGCTTCTACAGGGTCATCTTTCGTCTCTTTGTTGCCCCTCTGATTAATGCCCTCCTTGCCTGGTCCTTGAGTTTTGTTGGGCGGTCCTCTCTTGGCAGGTTTGTTGTGGTACCATATTCTTTCAATTTTTTAATAATGGATTTAATGGTGCTCTGTGGGATGTTCAAAGTTCAGGATATTTTTTTATAACCCAACCCTGATCAGTACTTCTCCACAACTTTGTCCCTGACCTGTTTGGAGAGCTCCTTGGTCTTCATGGGGCTGCTTGCTTGGTGGTGCCCCTTGCTTAGTGGTGTTGCAGACTATGGGGCCTTTCAGAACAGGTGTATATATTCTGAGATCATGTGACAGATCATGTGACACGTAGATTGCACACAGGTGTACTTTATTTAACTAATTATGTGGCTTCTGAAGGTAATTGGTTGCACCAGATCTTATTTAGGGGCTTCATAGCAAAGAGGGTGAATACATATGCACACACCACTTTTCCGGGTAAAAAAAAAAAACTTTTTTGAAACAAGTTATTTTTTTAATTTCACTTCACCAACTTGGACTATTTTGTGTATGTCTATTACATGAAATCCAAACAAAAATCTATTTAAATTACAAGTTGTAATGCAACAAAATAGGTAAAATGCCAAGGTGGATGAATACTTTTGCAAGGCACTGAAGTGGTGTTCTTTGAACTGTGATTCAGTGGTTTTCAGAGACTATCTTCACAATGCACATGGTGGTCAGACACCTTTTAGAGTACTTGCACAGTATCAAATGTGATGGAATGGGAAAACGGACAGATTTACTATTTACAGTGCATTCTGAAAGTATTCAGACCCCTTGACTTTTTCCACATTTTGTTAAGTTACAGCCTTATTCTAAAATTGCTTAAACATTTTTTTTCCCTCATCAATCTTCACACAATACCCCATAATGACAAAGTGAAAACAGGTTTTTAGAAAAGTTTGCTTATGTAAATACCTTATTTACATAAGTAGTCAGACCTTTGCTATGAGACTCAGGTGCATCCTGTTTCCATGATTTGGAAAGGCACATATGTCTATATATGATCCCACAGTTGACAGTGCATGTCAGAGCAAATACCAAGCCATCAGGTTGAAGGAATTGTCCATAGAGCTCTGAGACAGGATGGTGTCAAAGCTCAGCTCTGGGGAAGGTTACCAAAACATTTCTGAAGCATTGAAGGTCCCCAAGAGCACAGTGGCCACATTCATTCTTAATTGGAAGAAGTTTGGAACTGCCAAGACTCTTCTTGGAGCTGGCCGCCTGGCAAAACTGAGCAATCGGGGTAGAAGGGCAATCGGGGTAGAAGAACCCAGTAGTCACTCTAACAGAACTCCAGAGTTCCACCGTGGAGATGGGAGAACCTTCCAGAAGGACAACCGTCTCTGCAGCACTTCACCAATCAGGCCTTTATGGTAGAGTGGCCAGACGGAAGTCACTCTTCAGTAAAAGGCACATGACAGCCCACTTTGCCAAAAGGCACCTAAAGGACTCTCAGACCATGAAACAAGATTCTCCGGTCTGATGAAAACAAGATTGAACTCTTTGGCCTGAATACCAAGCATCACATCTGAAGGAAACCATGCACCGACCCTACGGTGAAGCATGGTGGTGGCAGCATCATGCTGTGGGGATGTTCTTCAAGAGCGGGGACTGGGAGATTAGTCAGGGCCAAGAGAAAAATGAACGAAGCAAAGTACAGAGAGAACCTTGATGAAAACCCCTTCCAGAGCGTTCAGGACCTCAGACTGGAGGACGATTCACCTTCCAATAGGACAACGACCCTAAGCACACAGCCAAGACAACGCAGGAGTTTCTTTGGGACAAGTCTCTGAATGTCCTTGAGTGGCCCAGCCAGAGCCCGGACTTGAACCCGATCGAACATCTCTGGAGAGACCTGTAAATGGCTGTGCAGCGATGCTCCCCATCCAACCTGACAGAGCTTGAGAGGCTCTGCAGAGAAGAATGGGAGAAACTCCCCCAAATACACGTGTGCCAAGCTTGTAGAGTCATACCCAGTAAGACTCAAGGTTGTAATCACTGCCAAAGGTGCTTCAACGAAGTACTGAGTAAAGGGTCTGAATACTTATTTAAACATGATATTTAAGTTCTCTTTTTAAGACATTTTCTAAAAAATCTAAAAACCCGCTTTGTCATTATGGGAAATTGTGTGTAGATTGACGAGGGTGGAAACAATTGAATCAATTGTAGAATAATAACAACACAATGTGAAAAAATTCAAGGGGTCTGAATACTTTCCGAATGCACCATAATGTGGAATCTATACTATATCCTTTACAATTAGAGAAAGACTCCATGTCTTTTGCCATGTAATTGAGATGATTTAGGCTGATTTGCCAAGTTGGCCTCAATCACCAATAAGCTTCATTTTGCCAATTGGCAGACTCCGAAACAGCAGATGTTGATTAGAATGAAAGCTGTTTTACAGCCAGGGCTACTTACAACAAAGCTTATGAAATCTGTCTACCAAGAGGCTACAGTTGATGTGTCTATCTTTTAAAATCAATTTGATGACCCTGGCCCACATATTGCAAACACCAGTGATTGCACTTCAGTCTTCAGTATAGAAGACATCCCCACAAATCAAACAACATTCACAACCGCCTTGCCTGTTCATTATGTTTCAAGACATTCTCTTATAGGTGCATGGAGAACGTTAAGCCAACATGATTGAATTGCTCAATATAAGAAATTGTTGTCTTTTCTATCATTAATGTGATGACAATTATTTGATGAAATCAATTAACTACATTTAATTATTACGCAATTCAATTAATCATATAACAATTAATTAAGTAGTAATCTTGGGGCACCGTGGAAGAAGTGTATTTAACGAGTTACCGTTTTCCGAATGAACTCTTAAAGATATAAAGATCTCTTACATTTCAGTCATCAGTCAGTCATTAAATTAATTGTTACCTTCTATCAGTCTCATTCTGAATGTCGCAAAACTCTTGGATATCTGCACAAACCCTAGCATAAATGATGAATCAGCGATATACAAATTGGCTTAATTATTTATAATCACACAGAATTACATAAACACACAAACAGGATAACTTACACATTGATTACTACACAATGACACAACTACACAATGAAAAGTCCTTAGTGGACTGACCCGATATGATGGCTTGGTAGACAATGGAAAGGGGTGGGGACAGATAAAGTGCCGTAAAGACAGAATGGACCAACTACATACAGTTGATAACTACGCTCATGGAAATGCTAATAGTTTGCACACGAACGGCCGCTCATTCGAAAATAATTGCAATGTACATATTTACACTTGTATGTCTTGTCGTCTCTCTCTGTTGAAATTGCACGGTCCATTTTCTTTGGAGAGTAATTCATTAGAAGTCTCTGGTTGTGTTCCGTCAGACGTACCAATGGTCATTTGATAGGGAAATGTTCAATGTCCTTCTCTCGTCTTCGATTGAGTTTCTTAGACTATTTTACATATACAGCTGCAGACTGAATGTGTAGTCTTTAGTTTTGTAGATTTCTTAACCATTTGTAACGTATTCAGCTGGCGCTGCACATAACTAGTCTTTAGGGTGGTAGCCATTTAAATTGCATGTAGCTACAGCTCCATGCTCCCAAAAGGGCAAGTCATGACAAACTGTATAATGCATGTATTTACAGGTCACTGACAAATAAAGGAAATACAGCTTCAATGCCCCTTGGCATGCATTCTACAAGTGTCTGGAGGGATGTGACACCATTCTTCCACAGGCAATTCCATAATTTGGTGTTTTGTTGATGGTGGTGGAAAACGCTGTCTCGGGCACCGTGCCAGAATCTCCCATAAGTGTTCAAATTGGTTGAGATCTGGTGACTGAGACGGTCATGGTTAATGGTTTACATTGTTTTCATGCTCATCAAACCATTCAGTGACCACTCGTGCCCTGCGGAGGGGCGGTATTGTCATCCTATGCGGGCATAGCCATGGTAGACAAAATAATATCCTTCCCACCATTTATATACATGGCTAAGGATTGCTTAATTTAAGGCTGCAATCCCGTTAACTGGATCGATATGACAACAGCCAGTGAAAGTGCAGGGCGGCAAATTCAAACAACAGAAATCTCATAATTAAAATTCCTCATACATACTGTTTTTCAAACATACCATTTTATACCGTTTTAAAGGTAATCTTGTTGTTAATCCCATCACAGTGTCCGATATCAAATAGGCTTTACAGCACCACAAACGATTATGTTAGGTCACCACCAACTCACAGAAAAATTCAGCCATTTTTCCAGCCAAAGAGAGGAGTCACAAAAAGCACAAATAGTGATATAATTATTCACTAACTTTTGATGATCTTCATCAGATGACACTCATAGGACTTCATGTAACACAATACATGTATGTTTTGTTTGATAAAATTCATATTTATATTTAAAAAATCTCAGTATACATTGGCACGTTACGTTCACTAGTTCCAAAAAGATCCGGTGAAATTGCAGAGAGCCACATCATTTTACAGAAATACTCATTATAAATGTCGATAAATACAATTGTTAGACATGGAAATATAGATATACAGTGGGGCAAAAAAGTATTTAGTCAGCCACCAATTGTGCAAGTTCTCCCACTTAAAAAGATGAGAGAGGCCTCATCTTACAGGCCTCTCTTATCTTTTTAAGTGGGAAAACTTGCACAATTAGTGGCTGACTAAATACTTTTTTTGCCCCACTGTACCTCTCCTTAATGCAACCACTGTGTCAGATTTAAAAAAAACTTTACGAAAAAAGTAAACCATGCAATAATCTGAGACGGCGCTCAGAAAAAAAAAGAAAAACTATCCACCATGTTGGAGTCAACAGAAATCAGAAATAAAATTATAAATATTCCCTTACCTTTGATGATTTTCATCAGAATGCACTCCCAGGAATCCTAGTTCCACAATAAATGTTTGTTTTGTTCGCTAATGTCCATTATTTATGTCCAAGTAGCTACTTTTGTTAGCGCGTTTCGTACACAGATCCAAACGCTCGTGCAGGTCCAGCCGAACTTTAAAAAGTTATATTACAGGTCGAAGAAACTTGTTAAACTAAGTATAGAACCAATCTTTAGGATGTTGTTATCATAAATCTTCAATAACGTTCCAGCTGGAGAATTCCTATGTTTGTAGTAAAGTCATGGAACGCAGGTCGCTATCATGTGAAATGCGTGACCATTACCTGGCTCTCTGCCAGACCACTGACTCAAACAGCTCCCATCCGGCTCCACATCACAGCAGAAGCCTCAGTCAAGTTTCTAAAGACTGTTGACATCTAGTGGAAGCCTTAGGAAGTGCAAAATAACCAATATCCCACTGTGTATTCAATAGGGGCTGGGTTGAAAATCGACCAACCTCAGATTTTCCACTTCCTGTTTGGATTTTTTCTCAGGTTTTTGCCTGCCATATGAGTTCTGTCATACTCACAGACATAATTCAAACAGTTTTAGAATCTTCAGAGTTTTTTATATCCAATAATAATAATAATATGCATATATTAGCAACTGGGACTGAGGAGCAGGCTGTTGACTCTGGGCACCTTTCATCCAAGCTACTCAATACTGCCCCTGCAGCCATAAGAAGTTCATTTACTCAGAAACTCCACCTGTGTGTGAGCACCTGATTTCAACATACTGTACTTTGTATCCCTCATTTACTCAAGTGGTTTCTTTATTTAGGTAGATATCTGTAAGCAAGTCCCAACCTGGCTTCTCAACCTGGCATGCCCCAACGATTTGGATTTTGGATATAAAGTCTTTATTTAGATATGGAGCTGTATAACAAGTGGCAAGATCAATATTCCGATACTCAGTTGTTAGTGCTGAGGGATTAACATACATTTTGGTCAATTTGGATGAACTGTGTGATGTAGTAAGGAGTTGTAGGTTCCAACAGGCCAATATTCTACATAGTTTAGCAAAGAAAACATGGTAATTAACTACAATTACCATAATCCATAGAGATGATAATTTGGGACGAAATAAAAAAGTTACGCAATAAAACAAATGTGATATACACAACAGCTGAAAATGTTTTATTTAAGTAAAGTAATGTGAATAAATGGTGGTTAATTACCTACAATGACCATAATCTGTGTTACAGCGTTCAAAATAATCTAAACCGAAAAAAAAAAAACGTGATGTACTAAGGAGTTGTATTTTCCAACAGGCCAATATTCCACATAGTTCAGTGCATGAAACGTGGTAATTAACTACAATGACCATAATCCCTTGCACGCTTACATATGTCTGTGTTTCTTTTATGCCTGCTCCGTAAAAGAGACCAAGGAATGCGCGATCGATAGGGAAAGAGAGCAGTTGCTTTCACGACATATCTCTCCTTGAAAATACCTGATCTAAGTGATTGATAGTTGGTATTCAGCAGTCATAAAAGTATTCCTTATTTACTTTGAAGAACTTCTAAAATAGTGATTTTGTCAGACAGCATAGGCAGCAGCTCTATAGAGATGATGACTTGGAATGAAATAATAGTCATCAAATAAAACAAATGTAATATACACATCAACTGAAATATTTTATTAAAGTAAAGCAGTGTGAATAAATTATGCTTAATAAATGATAAGCGGCAGACACTACCATTATTGGATTTGAATTAATTGTGAGAATGCATTAAACACAACAGTGTTGCTACGGCATTTAATGTTTAAAAAATAATAATCTAAATTGAAAACGGTTGTCCTTGTTTAAATAATCGAACCGAAACTGATTTGACCTCAAAAAGAATGAATCGCTCAGCACTATTGGTGATTTGAATGGAGAAAAAAGCAGTGGTGTAATGGCCCAATGCATTCCCTTGTGGGGGAGTTTTTTATATTGTCCCCTCTGTGAGTTATGGGTGTAGGGTTTAACTCCACAACATATATTCTCCCCTCGGTGAGTTATGGGTGCAGGGTTTAACTCCAAGACATAGTCACTCCTCCTTTTCCCCCTTCTCCTTTCTGCACAACAAATCTTCATTGTCTGCTCCTTTTTTATGGTGTTTTTCCTAGACTTTTAAGTCACACACTTTTACGGTCTCTCTTTGTCTTTCTCTTCTCTGCTTCCTTCCTTTCTTCCCACCCTAAGAAATAAAGATTTTAGACACAGGTAGGTGTATGATGGTGCAATTCTGTCACTGTCTTTCTGTGTGTTAAGAATGAATATATTTTTTTATGAACATATGTTTATGGTAAATTGATAAGCCATTAAGGCATTATTTAATCATCTGGTTTGGCTCATAAAGGTGTCCAGTTTTATAACCACACTCTCTAATGTAACATGACTTTTTTTCACTGTGTTTAATGCATTCTCACATTTATTTTAACACACTCACATTATTCCATTCATAAGTGTCAAAGGCTTACAGTATTGACTAATGTACCATTAAACATAAGAACACTTACTGGGGCTATCTTCATTGCCAGATTGTTAAACAAGTTCTAACCACATTCAACAGCTTATGTTTCAGGCTTATCATTGGCCTCCGAGCACACAGATGAGTTGTGTCTTCCTCAGTTGGAAAGAGTTGACCTTTTGATATGTCAATGTGCAATGTGTCATTTAGTCATGTAAGAGGATTATGGGTAACTGGCTTGGAACATTTTTAATGTAATTGCCTTTGACAAAAGATAAAAATTCAACAGTCAATACTACTATACTTGCTGTATGTTGATGGCATATAGCGCCCTACATAGAAAATGATTAATTCTGTTCTTACATTGGATGATTTTTTCATAATAGCAGCAAGCCTTGAAGACATCTCTCCTAACTCATTCTGAAGGAGCCCGACACATTTTGAGGCATTCAAAATGAATGCAAATAAGCACAACCCGACGAAATGCCATTCAGTTGTTGACTGTCATTAACATAAACACTTCATTCTATATTTACTACAGGCTTCCCCGCGCAGGGGAGTGATGACGGTTAAAATAATCTGACACACTTGATGTTGTCGCTGCCGCTTTGTCATACTCAAACCCACTCCAATCATATCCTGTTAAATTCTCGGACTCTTTTCCTTGACTGTCAAACCTATTCCCCACCCGTTTGTTATGCAAAAATACTCACAAGCTTAATTGGGCATTCACAATGACAAAGTCACAAACAGATACAGAGGCTCCTTTTTCTGGGGTCATTATCATTCTAAATGTCAAATTATCTTTCTGTTATTTAGGAAAAACACCGTTAAATTCAACAAAGGAAAACATGTAAAGCGTTGATTATTTTTGGATTGTTCATAAAAACACCTTTTAAACAAGTTTATTTTGAGATTGTTCATATTGCGGCAATCACAGTAACCACCATTATTTCCTCAATCCTAGTAACAACCCTGCTCACCGCTATTACCTGGCCACCGACCCAGTGACTGGGCAGTTGTATGTGTCCGACACCAACTCGCGGAGGATCTACCGGCCCAAGGTCCTGACGGGGATCAAGGAACTGCAGAGTAACGCGGAGGTGGTGGCAGGGACCGGGGAGCACTGTCTGCCCTTTGACGAGACCCACTGTGGGGATGGGGGCAAGGCCACGGAGGCCCTGCTCACTGGGCCAAAAGGTAGGACCTGAGCCAACATTAGTCTGTTCCCTCCAGGGTTTGCCAATTCCGCTCCTGGAAAACTCCTGGGTGTAAAGGCTGCAGGCTTTTGTTCCAGCCCTGCAGTAAAACATTTGATTAGAACACAATTAGCTGAATTGGATGTGCTACCGCAGGGCTGAAATTGAATCCTGCAAAGCTTTCAAAAGATTGGTGATTCACAGCACAAAATATGTTTTAGAAGTAATGTGTTATCCCTTTTCACCAGGTCAGAAAATGTTTACACAAGGGTAACTGGCAGTAAATGTAAAATGCACATAAAATCAGTAGTGGATTCAGACGTGTCAGGTGAACTATTATGTCCTCACCTTTGGTCTAATAATTTCCTCATAATCTCCAGTGTTCTCTTTCAATTGCTACCATGGTCATGCATATGCTTTTTAAAGTTCTTCTGTTTCAATTTGGCCCTATCCATATAGGCAAATTTCCACGAGCATAAGGGGTTAAGAAGTCATGGATTATTAGTTTGTCTGGTGTGTGCCAGTCTTTAAAGTCCCCCCTAATGGCCCAGTTTAGACTGCATTTAAAAGAGTGGGTTTGACTGAAGGGAGTCTGGGAGGGAGTGACTCTAACTATGAAATGGGAGGAGGTAGAGGCTGGGGGAAAGATGGCAGATGGCTGGGGTTTTCTTTTCCAGACGTTTGCTGAAATATGCTCAAATGTGACACTTTTCATCTGTCTGAATTTCCCCTCCGACTCCCAGAATGCATTGGTGGTCCCTCAGCTCTTTAATGTTTCAGTAGCCAGGCAATCTTTGTGCAGACCTACATGTAGCCACAGGTCAAACCAAAGCACTCACCTATAAAAATAAATCATAAAAAAATAAACTGATTTAGAAGCTATTAAATCTGATAAAGGCAGAATGTATACCAATTCCTCACCTATTGTGATCTACTTTTCTCACCCTGTTGAGTTTAAAAACCAACCACAGTGTGTTTACACCAGCGTTTTATAGCGCTTATTGAAAAAATAAATGGAAATGTACGAGAGGTTTAATTGAAATCCTATAGGCACTGCTCTCTGTTAGGAGCCCACAATAACATGATGAGATGTGAAGTGTGCCATGGTTGCTAATGTATTTTCCCTGTGTGGGACAAATTACTACGGCAAGCACTCTCTCCTCGCACAGAAAGTTGGAACCCTCAGCCGACACTCAATCAGTCGGGCAATTTTGCCCACCGTCGTAACCATGGCAACCGCCTGTCGTTCACCCGTTTCGTCTAAAATTGGCCCTAGCCGTCATTTCCCCACGCCCACCCATTTCACAGATAGAGTGAAGAGGGTTGATGATTGTTGGGTGTTGGAGCTGCAATTTAAGGGAAAAAAGTCACGCTCATTGACACTGTACCAATGAGTTCTGTTTTTAGAGGTGGGATATGGCGGGATGCGCGGTGCCAGGCACACATACAGTAGAGATACAGCCTTTCCCACTTCACCCTGAGAAATTATTCAATAGCAGGAAAGCAGGCGGTTGAATTATTGAAGGATGTGCTTTTTGCAGTGACCTGAATAATGGGAAGCCAAACTCGACACATGTATCCGTCGTGTTCTGTCCACAGAGTCATGGAAGCAGAAAGAACTTCACATTTCCCACATCTGACACATCTATCATCTGCCTTTCTTTTATTCCCACCTTCCACCCTTTTGCCTCGACAGGTATCGCTGTGGACAAGAATGGACTGATATATTTTGTGGACGGCACCACGATCCGGAGAGTTGACCAAAGCGGCATCATATCCACACTCCTGGGCTCCAATGACCTCACGTCGGCACGCCCCCTGACCTGTGACATCAGCATGGACATCAATCAGGTGACTGTCAGATTACCAGTCAGGTCTCCCTCAAGCCTGTTCGGTCCTCAAGTCAGTTCCCATAGGGCTCACATCACAGCGCCACCTTGTGGTTCTCTTCCTGCCCATCTATGAGTCACTCAGTCCGGAGTGTTACATGTCAGTCTCTTTAGGATTCTGAGATCGCAAATATATATATTTTTATCAAGGGCATGCCAATTTGACCAATCATCGCACTATTACTGCATAAAACCATCAAATCTCTGCAATATTAGCGCATTAAACTGTCTGATTACCACACTACAAAAAGAAGGTTAGCATAAAATGGTTCAATCAAGCCATTTTTGTGACAATTTGGACAAAATCATTGCATATTGCCATGCAAAATATAAAATATGCTGCAGTAAAATCAAGCAATTATGACCGCAGCGAACCCCCAAAACTGCCATGAAATCATGATAATGGAAGTACTTACACAGTTAAATAATACACCTTTGGGCATGGTTATCTCAGGGGAAGAAAATACATTAGAAGGCATTGTATTGTGGTTTAAGGACCTCTATCTTTCAAGTTGCTGAGGCTTATTGTTGGGTATCTAGAGAAGTGTTTCCCAATCTGTTCCTTAGGGACCCTCAGGACTGCATATTGTTATTGCACTACACTAGCACGTCTGACTCATATAAGTCAAATAACCACCAAGCCCTTGATTAGTTTAATCAGGTGTAATCGAAGTTCATGTAGTCAGCAACTGATTTTTCCTACCAAACAACATGACATTTCAGCATTTCAACAACTTTCCACAGATGCAAAAATCTTCCCTTAACAGTTGATAATGGTGCATGAAGAAGGCAATAAGTTACCTCCTCATGAACATAGTGCCCTGTCAGGAGGTAATAAGTTACCTCCTCATGAACATAGTGCCCTGTCAGGAGGCAATAAGTTACCTCCTCATGAACATAGTGCCCAGTCAGGAGGTAATAAGTTACCTCCTCATGAGCATAGTGCCCTTTCAGGAGGCAATAAGTTACCTCCTCATGAACATAGTGCCCTGTCAGGAAGCAATAAGTTACCTCCTCATGAACATAGTGCCCTGTCAGGAGGTAATAAGTTACCTCCTCATGAGCATAGTGCCCTGTCAGGAGGTAATAAGTTACCTCCTCATGAACATAGTGCCCTGTCAGGAAGCAATAAGTTACCTCCTCATGAGCATAGTGCCCTGTCAGGAAGCAATAAGTTACCTCCTCATGAGCATAGTGCCCTGTCAGGAGGCAATAAGTTACCTCCTCATGAACATAGTGCCCTGTCAGGAAGCAATAAGTTACCTCCTCATGAACATAGTGCCCTGTCAGGAGGTAATAAGTTACCTCCTCATGAGCATAGTGCCCTGTCAGGAGGCAATAGGTTACCTCCTCATGAGGCTAAAACATTAACTCAATATAACTTTGTCTATCCTCTCAAACATCTCCCCTCTATCCCCTTCCATTACATACAGTCTCTGACATGGTGCAAATGAATAATGAAGAAAATAAAACTAAGAAAGCTTTTATCATATTAAAATGGAATGGCGGGCCTCCATTACACACCATATATTTAGGGTCTCTAGAGGGGACGTTTCAGGAGTGGATTGGAGTCGAGAGTCAAACTCAACTTGGATTGGAGTCCCATACCTCTGCCCTTTACACCAAGGGGACATGCCAGAGAGCATTTCCATTTGTCTTATCGGAACCCTAATGGAGGCATGAAACCATCAGGCGGACTGGCCAACACAGATATCCTTTTGGCTAGACTGTAGCATCCCAAGGCATGTTGTCCCGCATAAGAAGGCAGACTGGCAGGCTGGCATGCATGGTACAGCAGGCACAGAGACAGCCTTAAGGGCAAAATGCCTTGTTATTAATCACTGTCTGGAAAGGAAGATTAAGGATGTGTTTTCCCACAGTTTTTGACAATGCTGATGTCACACTGAAATATATCAGAGATTGTAGACATTTCTAATGGGACAAGGTTGCCAATGTCACATTGGTGATGTGTAGATGGAGAAGATCACAGTAATTTGGGTTGACAGTCACGTTTTAATGCCATGTCTCTGTGAAGTGGTGCCTATAACAATGTCCCGATCTGCAGGTGCTCCTGGAGTGGCCTACCGACCTAGCGGTCAGCCCCATGGATAACTCCCTGTACGTCCTGGACAACAATGTGGTCCTACGAATCACTGAGAACGGGCAGGTCAGCATTGCAGCAGGCCGGCCCATTCACTGCCCTTTGGCCGGAATGGACCGTGGAGGTCAAAGGGCAGCACTGACGCCCCTGGAGTCTGCCATAGCCATCGCCGTGTCCTACCACGGCGCCATCTTCATCGCCGAAACTGACGAGCGGAAGCTGAGCCGAATCCGAACTGTATCCGTCGATGGTGAAATAACCCATCTGGTGGGGTCGCCGTCCGACTGCGACTGTAAGAACGATGTTAACTGCGATTGTTACCAGACGGGTGATGGCTACGCCAAAGACGCCCGTCTCAACGCACCGTCCTCTCTTGTCGTGGCACCCGATGGCACCCTGTATATGGCAGACCTGGGCAACATCCGCATCCGGGCGGTCAGTAGGAACGGGCCTGTGTTGACCTCCAATGCCAACACCTTCGAGGTGGCATCGCCGGACGCCCAGGAAGTGTACGTCTTTGACACCAATGGTACCCACCAACACACCGCCAGCCTCATGACGGGTGACTTGAAGTGTACCTTCAGCTACAGCACGGAGAACGACGTAACCGCCATGACCGATAGCAACGGAAACACCCTGAGAATCCGCCGCGACCCTAACCGCATGCCTGTGCGCATAGTCGCCCCTGACAACCAGGTCATCTGGCTGACCATGGGGACCAACGGTGGGCTGAAGACCTTGATGGCTCAGGGCCAGGAACTGGTGCTGCTCACCTATCATGGTAACACTGGCCTGCTGGCTACCAAGACCTCTGAAATTGGCTGGACCACATTCTACGAGTGAGTATACAGAAGTAAGAGGGTCTGATTCCTGCAATGGCTGAATAGACCTTCACTTTTTGGGGTGATGAGAGTCTGACTAGATAATTATATTTGAGTAATATGAAGAAATAGTCATTGATCATAAGGTAAGCTAAATAAGTTACTGCTTTGCACTTAAAATTTACTTAAATTGATATTATACACTGCTCAAAAATGTTTAGGGAACACTTAAACAACACACTAACTCCAAGTCAATCACACTTCTGTGAAATCAAACTGTCCACTTAGGAAGCAATACTGATTGACAATAAATTTCACATGCTGTTGTGCAAATGGAATAGACAACAGGTGGAAATTATAGGCAATTAGCAAGACACCCCCAATAAAGGAGTGGTTCTGCAGGTGGTGAACAACAGACCACTTCTCAGTTCCACCTGTGGATGTCGGGCCCTCATACCACCCTCATGGAGTCTGTTTCTGACCGTTTGAGCAGACACATGCACATTTGTGGCCTGCTGGAGGTCATTTTGCAGGGCTCTGGCAGTGCTCCTCCTGCTCCTTCTTGCACAAAAGCGGAGGTAGCGGTCCTGCTGCTGGGTTGTTGCCCTCCTACGGCCTCCTCCACGTCTCCTGATGTACTGGCCTGTCTCCTGGTAGCGCCTCCATGCTCTGGACACTACGCTGACAGACACAGCAAACCTTCTTGCCACAGCTCGCATTGATGTGCCTCCTGCTGTAAACAGTTTCGGCGATGTTTACAGCCCAACACCGTGCAGGATGTTTGGCATTTGCCAGAGAACACCAAGATTGGCAAATTCGCCACAGGCGCCCTGTGCTCTTCACAGATGAAAGCAGGTTCACACTGAGCACATGTGACAGACGTGACAGAGTCTGGAGACGCCGTGGAGAACGTTCTGATGCAACATCCTCCAGTCATGGTGTGGGGTGGCATTTCTTTCATGTGCTCGCCATAGGTAGCCTGACTGCCATTAGGAACCGAGATGAGATCCTCAGACCCCTTGTGAGACCATATGCTGGTGCGGTTGGCCCTGGGTTCCTCCTAATGCAAGACAATGCTAGACCTCATGTGGCTGGAGTGTGTCAGCAGTTCCTGCAAGAGGAAGGCATTGATGTTATGGACTGGCCCGCCCGTTCCCCAGACCTGAATCCAATTGAGCACATCTGGGACATCATGTCTCGCTCCATCCACCTGTTGCACCACAGACTGTCCAGGAGTTGGCAGATGCTTTAGTCCAGGTCTGGGAGGAGATCCCTTCAGGAGACCATCCGCCACCTCATTAGGAGCATGCCCAGGCATTGTAGTGAGGTCATACAGGCACGTGGAGGCCACACACACTACTGAGCCTCATTTTGACTTGTTTTAAGGACATTACATCAACGTTGGTTCAGCCTGTAGTGTGGTTTTCCACTTTAATTTTGAGTGTGACTCCAAATCCAGACCTCCATGGGTTGA
The DNA here is from genome assembly GCF_013265735.2 of Oncorhynchus mykiss. Classification (NCBI taxonomy): domain Eukaryota; kingdom Metazoa; phylum Chordata; class Actinopteri; order Salmoniformes; family Salmonidae; genus Oncorhynchus; species Oncorhynchus mykiss. Next base: position 17,597,038 of record NC_048578.1, read on the forward strand.
TACATTTGATTTCCATTGATCATTTTTGTGTGATTTTGTTGTCAGCACATTCAACTATGTAAAGAAAAAACAATTTAATAAGAATATTTCATTCATTCAGATATAGGATGTGTTATTTTAGTGTTCCCTTTATTTTTTTGAGCAGTGTATTTTCATCTTGATGTGAAATTGGTGGCAGTCACAGTGACTTCCTTCACATTGACACACACTGGAAAATTTGCCCACAGTGTCATATTTTGACCCTTTGATGTTGCCTACATTCTCTGAAAAAAATGACACCTTTACATTAACTTCTCCATCTATCTTTCAGCTATGACAGCGAAGGCATGCTAATGAACGTGACGTTCCCCACCGGAACAGTGAACAACCTGTACACCGACATCTACAGGGCCTTGACCGTGGACATTGAGAGCTCCTTGACTGAAGAGGAAATTAGCATTACCACCAATACCTCCACCATTCGTGCCTTCTATACATTGGCTCAGGGTAAGCCACACATCTCCTCCTCTCTGTCTTGCTAAAACAAGTACAAACAGTTCAGATGGCCATTTTGAAAGTAGTTATTGGTCATTGTTGCTTGGGTTGTCACGGCAATGTTGAGTAAGATTAAGTCATGTATCATTATGGGTGAGCGGTTTTGACAGAAGACAGTGTAAATGATTACTTCCTCAGCGTGTGGGGTAAGCAGAAACCTTGTATTGTAACTCTTTGTCCACTGTATTGAGCTATTTATTTAATTATTCCATTTGTTGTAGTTCTATAGTTATGTTTTAAATGTTAATCAGTTTTCTACCAGTGAGTAGTTATTTTTTTGATATAGGTGGCAAGATTTCCCTGAGTATCCACAACAATGATTTAGAGTTACAATACTTAGTACAATGTTATCATTTATGACCCTGTCTTTTAAACATTTCAGATCAATGTAGAAGCAGTTATCAGGTTGGCTATGATAACTCTCTGAGGATCACCTATGCCAACGGAATGGACACCCACTACCAGACTGAGCCCCACATCCTGGCGGGCACTGCCAACCCCACGGTGGCACGGCGTAACATGAGTTTGCCAGGGGAGAGTGGGCAGAATCTGGTTGAGTGGCGCTTCCGCAAGGAGCAAACCAGGGGCAAAGTCATTGTTTTTGGGCGCAAGCTAAGGGTGAGTTTACCTTTATTAATCAGAGTTTCATTTATCTGTAAGACATGTTGTTCACTAATTTACTGTATATTAACCGTGACACTTACCTGAAGTGTTGACCTACAGCAAAATAATTGAAATGCCTCCCTGGATGCATCAATGACTAATCCTGGAGTTGCGTGTGAGATATGAGCATACCTGATTTCAATTAAATGCAGTAAAATAGTACCTGCTTCCAAATTCCCAATACCCTATACTGCCAGTATTCTTCTCCAGAACCTGCCAATGAGATTTACAATTGACGTTATGAACTTAACTTGGGTAGTTACTTTCCTTAACAGCAATTTTGGGTTTAATCGTTTCTGAGCAAATGCCAGTGTCTCTCAGTTTAATGAAGCCCTTGAAGGAGCTGTTCATCTCCTCTCACTGACTGCCAAAGAGCGGCAATCACACTAAATGCTGTTTTTAGGGCACCAGACAAAATAATAAGTGCACTCTCCGTGACTCTGTGACTTAAAAGTCTGTAGCATAGAATTAGGAATTAGACTACTAGAATTGACATGAACCTTCTTATGGTGGAATACAAGGTCAGCCATTTTGGTAAGGGAGTTGGGAGCTACCTAGTCAATAATTTGTCAAATTTACTGCCAATAGGCCAACATTTCATTCAAACAATGCAGTCAATGCATAGCCATACACAGGATTAAATCAGTTGTTGACAAGTTGTAAATGATATTGTACTGATATGGTATCATATTATAACACTTACAGCTTTCCAAGAAGACAACATTAAGACATTTATGGTATGCTTGCATATATTTTAGAGGCTATTTCTAAATCAAATTGATATAAAACTTTTGTATACTGTATTTATAATTATATGACAATATTTTAGGTTAGTATACAATTACTGATATATCATATGCCTTACTTGTATTTTCCTGCTTAAGTAAGAGAATGAAATGCATCACCTATGCCTCTACTGCAATTCGGACTGGTTTGGATTTCTCCCAATGGCTGACATTTTCATACCATTCTGAAACTTTGAGGGTTTGTGACATAGCCCCTCTAGTAATCTAATATGATCTCTATGGTCTGTTGTTGTTTTTGCTTGGCTTTGATTCAATACACATACCAACTAATAGGTGAATGGACGGAACATTCTATCGGTTGATTACGACCGTACGCTGAGGATGGAGAAGATTTACGATGACCACAGGAAGTTCCTGCTGAAGATTATCTACGACGGTGCGGGCCACCCTGTGCTGTGGGTACCCAGCAGTAAGCTGCTTCCCGTGAACGTCAGCCGGAGCAGCAACGGTCAGATCAGTGCCCTCCAGAGGGGGCAGACCAGCGAGCGGTTGGAGTATGACGCTCAGGGACGCGTTGTGTCCAGATTGTTTGCTGACGGGAAGACGTGGAGTTACACATACCTGGACAAGGTGAGGGTTGAAGTGATTCAATAAAAGGATTTGGTTTCTCCACTGGTCGCTCAGTGCACAACACAAATGGATGATGAAAGTAATTGTGTATAGGAATGCAGGCCTCATACACACTTTGCTTAACTCTTCCCTGTTTTGGGGACTTGCGTGATATTTTCGCTTAAAAATGTATATGTGGTCATCATAGATTGAAATGTATTGCATTTTAAAAAATCTTTATTTAACTATACAAGCCTGTTAATAACAAATTATTATTTTCAATGATGGCCTAGGAACAGTGGGTTAACTGCCTTGTTCAGGGGCAGAATGACAGATTTTTACCTTGTCAGCTTGGGGATTTGATCTTGTAACCTTTTGGTTACTAGTCTAAACACTCTAACCACTAGGCTACCTGCTGCCCCTGCATTGAGCAGTAGCCCTGATTCTCACGGACACAGGAGTATGTATGTGTCTTCTGCTTTTGTGAAGCAGGATGTGAAATCTGACACCACTTGAAGAGGAACTGTCCCTCCTACCATTTAATTCGCTTTCTGACTGTCCATCAACTCCTGGCTGAAACCTACATCACAGCCACTTATATCGTAACGCAGCAGGAGAGAGTGATTTCGTTGCTGTAGTGCATTCAGAGATCTATTTATACCAGTAATCTAAAATAATTAATAGATAAAAAATAAAAACGTTCTGTTTGTCATAGACGGACAATATTAATATGAGATGAAAAGCGAGTTCCTATCTAGTTCAAAAAGCCAAGATGGAGCTCTGTCAGACGTTCAGAGATGTGATGGAGGCAGATGTTTTGATCAAGAGAGACCTTTAGAAAATATGTATTTTACAGTTATAAGGAAGGTGAAATCTTATATTTAGTCATTTTTTAAATTGATTATACTATATATAGAACATATATAAGTCATGTCAAGCCTTATTCATACAGTTTTGTTGAATAGGAAATAGACCAAAAAAAATAGTTCATATTTTCATTTTTCTATCATATTTGTACTGTGTACTTATTAAGCTTGTGTCCTTAAGTGCCTACACCAGAAAGGTGAGATTTGACCCTTTCTTGGAGTATGCAGCATTACTATTATAGTTATTGTTTATGGCCCTCTCATGATAAAAAATTACTTTTGGGGATTACTTAGATTATATTTAGTTACTTTTCAGAGGTTTTAAGCAGAACTTCTAAACCTCACACACACACACACACACACACACACACACACACACACACACACACACACACGGTACTTGCCTACATTAGAGTTGCTCATTATGGTAACACCTCCACTTTAAGAACAGAACTCCTCGCAGAACTTCCCTAAGAACAGAACTCCTCGCAGAACTTCCCTAAGAAAAATGCATGTCAAAAATGTTATAAATTGATTTGCATTTTAATGAGGGAAATAATTATTTGACCCCCTAAGATCTCACCTTGTGGAGTTGCAATGATCATGACAACGGTGAGGAATCAACCCAGAACTACACAGGAGGATCTTGTCAACGATCTCAAGGCAGCTGGGACCATAGTCACCAAGAAAACAATTGGTGACACCACTACGCCGTGAAGGACTGAAATCCTGCAGCGCCCACAAGGTCCCCCTGCTCAAGAATGCACATATACATGCCCGACTGAAGTTTGCCAATGAACATCTGAATGATTCAGAGGACAACTGGGTGAAAGTGTTGTGGTCAGATGAGACCAAAATGGAGCTCTTTGCCATCAACTCAACTCGCCGTGTTTGGAGGAGGAGGAATGCTGCCTATGACCCCAAGAGCAGGTGGCCTAGCCAGTCTCCAGACCTTAATTCCATAGAAAATCTGTGGAGGGAGCTGAAGGTTCGAGGTGCCAAACATCAGCCTCAAAACCTTAATGACTTGGAGAAGATCTGCAAAGAGGAGTGGGACAAAATCCCTCCTGAGATGTGTACAAACCTGGTGGCCAACTACAAGAAACGTCTGATCTCTGATTGCCAACAAGGGTTTTGCCACCAAGTCATGTTTTGCAGAGGGTTCAAATACTTATTTCCCTCATTGAAATGCAGATCAATTTATAAAATTTTTGACATGCGTTTTTCTGGATTTTTTTGTTGTTATTCTGTCTCTCACTGTTCAAATAAACCTATTATTAAAATTATAGATGGATCATTTCTTTGTCAGTGGGCAAATGTACAAAATCAGCAGGGGATCAAATACTTTTTTCCCTTACTGTAACTCCTGGCAGATCTTAAAATAAGTGAGATCACTTACTGGAAGGCTCAGCTGCAGAGACTTTTCCTCGTGCAAAACCATACAGAGATTTCCTTGCCCTCACTTGGCCCTCCTTGTGCTCATTACAAGACAGGGAGAGGCCATGTCAACAAAGAAACACGAGGCACACTGAAAGCTTTAGGAGCTCAAGTAACCAATGGCCCAATGAAAGCACTTCTAGCATCCAAAGTGCATTATGAATGAACTCTGAGTTGCCATGGATTTGCCATGGAGTTGCCATGGAGTCAGAAATAAACATGTGTAGGTTTGATGCAATTGTTTAGGCTATTTTGTGAGCTGGTGGTGTGCATATATATTTATTTGTAGTCATAAAACAGCAATAATTAGTTTTTTCTCCCTTTCCTCATCTTTCCTCTAGTCGATGGTGCTCCTGCTCCATAGCCAGCGTCAGTACATCTTCGACTTTGACTCTCAGGACCGGCTATCTGCTGTCACCATGCCCAGTGTGGCCCGCTACACCATGAACACAGTCCGCTCAGTGGGCTACTATCGCAACATCTTCCACCCGCCTGAGAGCAACGCTTCTGTAGCAGTGGACTACAGCGAGGATGGCCTCCTGCAGCGAGTGGTGCACTTGGGCACGGGCCGCCGGATCCTGTACAAGTACCGACGGCAGAACAAGCTAGCCGAAGTCCTGTATGACAGCACGCGGGTCAGCTTCACGTACGATGAGATGGCAGGCGTGCTGAAAACGGTCAACCTGCAGAGCGAGGGCTTCATCTGTTCAATCCGTTACCGCCAAGTGGGCCCCCTGGTGGACCGGCAGATCTTCCGCTTCAGCGAGGACGGCATGGTCAACGCCCGCTTTGACTACACCTACGACAGCAGCCTGCGCGTTACCAGTGTGCAAGGTGTCATCAACGAGACGCCGCTGCCCATCGACCTCTACCAGTTTGACGACATCTCCGGCAAGGTAGAGCAGTTCGGCAAGTTTGGCGTCATCTACTATGACATCAACCAGATCATCTCCACGGCCGTCATGACCTACACCAAGCACTTTGACGCCCACGGCCGGATCAAGGAGATTCAGTACGAGATCTTCCGATCCCTTATGTACTGGATCACCTTCCAGTACGATGACGTGGGACGATGCACCAAGAGGGAAATCAAGATTGGGCCATTCGCCAACACCACCAAGTACGGCTATGAGTACGACGTAGATGGCCAGCTCCAGACGGTCTACCTCAACGACAAGGTCATGTGGCGCTACACCTACGACCTGAACGGCAACCTCCACCTACTGAACCCAGGCAACAGCGCCCGCCTGCTCCCCCTGCGCTACGACCTCCGCGACCGCATCACCCGCCTGGGAGACGTGCAATACCGCATGGACGAGGATGGCTTCCTCCGCCAGCGAGGTTCCGAGATCTTCGACTACAACTCAAAGGGCCTCCTGGTACGCGTATACAGCAAGGGCAATAGCTGGACCATCCAATACCGCTACGACGGCCTGGGCCGGAGGGTGTCTACCAAGAACAGCCTGGGGCAGCATCTGCAGTACTTCTATGCAGACCTGAGCTACCCCAGCAGGATCACACACGTCTACAACCACTCCAGCTCTGAGATCACCTCCCTGTACTATGACCTGCAGGGACACCTGTTTGCCCAGGAGATCAGCAGCGGAGAGGAGTACTACATCGCCTGTGACAACACCGGAACCCCTCTGGCCGTATTCACCAGCAATGGCCTCCTGATCAAGCAGGTCCAGTATACGGCGTATGGGGAGATCTACTTTGACTCCAACCCGGACTTTCAACTGGTGCTGGGGTTCCACGGGGGGCTCTATGACCCACTGACCAAATTGTTGCATTTTGGTGAGAGGGACTATGACATTATGCCCGGCAGGTGGACTGTGCCTGACATCAACACCTGGAAACGAGTGGGGAAAGAGCCAGGTCCTTTTAATCTCTACATGTTCAGAAACAACAACCCCATCAGCAAAGTACATGAAGTGAGAGAGTATGTCGCAGGTAAGATATTTCTTGTCACTTATATTCTATTTAGTAACATTTATTGTGCACGTCGTGTAAACATGTTATTTAAATGTGCTATTCAAATGTTGAAATCTTTGAACATACTTAAACTGGTAATGCATGCAATCATGCCAGCTTATTCATGACAACTAAGACATTCATTACTTATGATAAAACATTACCATATTTTCTATTTTGACATAACCACGTCATTAAATATTTAGTATGACCTTGATCTTATTTGTCCCATGTAGATGTGAATAGCTGGCTGGTGACCTTTGGGTTCCATCTACACAACACCATTCCTGGCTACCCAGTCCCAAAGTTTGATCTGACCCACCCATCTTATGAACTGAAGAAGAGCCAGCTCTGGGATGATTTACCAGTTGGTTTCATATTTTACATTATTTCAATCACTCCTTTATTGTCCTGCTATTTGTGATCCATATATTAGAGAAATGTAAAGTAGCCAGGTTGAACTTTATATTCAAAATATGTAACCTTTATTTTACCAGGGAAGACGTATTGAGACCTAGGTCTCTGTTTCAAATGTGCCCTGCCCTGCACAATACAACACAAATATACACGCTATACACAAAATATACATATATACAGTATTCACATTAAAATCCAAAAACACAGTCATGGGAAGCACAAGTAAAATGTCACAAATCACCCAGAAAACAGTTATATTCCTTCACAAATAATTCCCCAATCAGTACTCTAAACTGTCCGAACGGCACCAGAACATTAGATGAAATGTATTTAGATTTTTTTTCCCAGCAATACAGTGCATTAAAACTAAAACTAAAAGCAGATTTACCTAGCTAACTAAAACATTTACAGCTGCGCCATACAGGTTGAAAAAATAGTTTGGAGAAGATATTTGATGTACCGATTCTATGGCACATAGTTTATGAATATAATATGACACATGTTTTTTTGTATAATATCAATTATTATACAACATTCTTGCAACCAATAGAATGTTATATACAGTTGAAGTCGGAAGTTTACAAACACCTTGGCCAAATACATTTAAACTCAGTTTTTCACATTTCCTAACATTTAATCCTAGTAACAATTCCCTGTTTTAGGTCAGTTAGGATCAACACTTTATTTTAAGAATGTGAAATGTCAGAATAATAGTTGAGAGAATGATTTATTTCAGGTTTGATTTCTTTCATCACATTCCCAGTGGGTCAGAAGTGTACATACACTCAATTAGTATTTGGTAGCATTGACTTTAAATGGTTTAACTTGGGTCAAACATTTCGGGTAGTCTTCCATAAGCTTCCCACAATAAGTTGGGGGAATTTTGGCCCATTCCTCCTGACAGAGCTGGTGTAACTGAGTCAGGTTTGTAGGCCTCCCTGCTTGTACATGCTTTTTTAGTTCGGCCCACATATTTTCTTAGTAACAGGGTCAGGGTTTTGTGATGGCCACTCCAATACCGTGACTTTGTTGTCCTTAAGCCATTTTGCCAAAGTATGGAAGTATGCTTGGGGTCATTGTCCATTTGGAAGACCATTTACGACCAAGCTTTAACTTCCTGACTGATGTCTTGAGATGTTGCTTCAATATAGCCACATAATTTTCCTGCCTCATGATGCCACCTATTTTGTGAAGTGCACCAGTCCCTCCTGCAGCTAAGCACCCCTACAACATGATGCTGCCACCGCCGTGCTTCACGGTTGGGATGGTGTTCTTCGGCTTGCAAGCATCCCCCTTTTTCCATCAAGCATAACAATGGTCATTATGGCCAAACAGTTCTATTTATGTTTCCAAAAAGTATGATATTTGTCCCCATATGCAGTTGCAAACCGTAGCCTGGCTTATTTCTGGCGGTTTTGGAGCAAGTGGCTTCTTTCTTGCTGAGAGACCTTTCAGGTTATTTCGATATAGGACTTGTTTTACTGTGGATATAGATACTTTTGTACCTGTTTCCTCCAGCATCTTCACAAGGTCCTTTGTTGTTGTTCTGGGATTGATTTACACTTTTTGCACCAAGTACGTTCATCTCTAGGAGACAGAACGCGTCTCCTTTCTGAACGGTATGTCGGCTGCTTAGTCCCATGGTGTTTATACTTGCGTACTATTGTTTGTACAGATGAATGTGGTACCTTCAGGTGTTTGGCTGAAGGTACCAGACTTGTGGAGGTCTACAATTTTTTTCTGAGGTCTTGACTGATTTATTTTGATTTTCCCATGATGTCAAGCAAAGAGGCACTGAGTTTGAAGGTAGGCCGTGAAACATCCACAGGTACACCTCCAATTGACTCAAATCATGTCAATTAGCCTATCAGAAGCTTCTAAAGCCATGACATCATTTTCTGGAATTTTACACATTTTTTAAAGGCACAGTCATCTTAGTGTATGTGAACTTCTGACCCACTGGAATTGTGATACAGTGAATTTTAAGTGAAATAATCTGTCTGTAACCAATTATTGGAAAAATTACTGTCACGCACAAAGTAAATGTCCTAACCGACTTGCCAAAACTGTTGTTTGTTAACAATACATTTGTGGAGTGGTTGAAAAATGAGTTTTAATGACTCCAACCTAAGTCTATGTAAACTTCCTACTTCAACTGTTTTTGGGGGATACAACCATCCCAGCTCTGCAGATTTAGCTGCGAATAGACAGAATCATTAGATCACTTGTTTTGGTGCTGCCCATATGTAGCTGGTTTTTGGTCGCAGGTTCAGGAATGGCAGAAAAAGTTGAACATTTACTTGAAGCTAACTCTGCAAATCTGCAAATAGATCTTCTGGGTGATTTGAAAAGTCGTGGTCAATCAATCAATAATATAATAATACTCTTAGCAAAAATGTTTATCTTTAATTTACAATCTGTAGAAACTATGAGAATAGAAAGATTCAGAACTTTTGTGAAACATCACAGCGGAAAATATACTGTATGGCAGCTAGAAATCAAATCTGGATGGTCTTCAGAGAGGGATGGTAGGGGTAGAGAGTAGCTGAAAGGTGGGACTAAAAGCAAACAATAGATAACAAATGTAAAATATACTGTTTCCACAAAATGTATATAGTATGTATAAGCAGGAAGTAGAAAACAAGTATTTTTGTCCATTAGTTTACTCCAATTAAGGGAGGGTGGTAGGGTTAGGGAAAAATATATCTAATTTAAAAAAATATATATATACAGTACCAGTCAAAAGATTGGACACACTTACTCATTCCAGTGTTTTTCTTTATGTGTTATTATTTTTTACATTTTAAAATAATAATAATAATAATAATAATAAAATAATAAGACATTCAAACTATGAAATAACACATATGGAATCATGTAGTATCCAAAAGAAGTGTTAAAAACAAAATATATTTTGTGTTTTAGATTCTTCAAAGTAGCCACCCTTTGCCTTGATGACAGCTTTGCACACTCCTGGCATTCTCTCAACCAACTTCATGAGGAATGCTTTTCCAACAGTCTTGAAGGAGTTCCCACATATGCTGAGCACTTGTATATGGGGGATTGGAAATGATACAGACAATTTCATTGATAGAAGCCACAATTTATCTGCAATATTAAAGATGATCTAGATAAGACAGACGTTTATGAAGTAGGGCCTTGTAAGAAAACCGTGAGTAATGTAGAGATATAAAAGAGCATAGCTGTCTGCTGGATGAATATCAACCACTATGACAAACAAGCAGTGGAAAAAGAAGCATGTAATCTCTTCTGATCTACAATTATTTATTTATTTAATTTCTTTTTTATGTTTGTAATTTGCATCACATTTAATTGGACAGCGTTTTCATAGGAAGAAGTACAAATTGGTTTCCATTTATTATTTAATTCATTTGGCACAGTAGCAAATAACTTTATTGTATCCAGTTAACGTTTTCTGCTGTCCAAGACAATGTGTTATATTTGCCCTTGCAGTACACATTCATAACACAGATATAATTATACTGTACTTGTAATACAAATTCACAAGAAATACATAGACATTTATACACACTACATATGTGACGTTACCACTTGTCATTGTTAACATAATCATCATTCAATGCTTACTAAGCTGTCAAGAATTGCCTAGTAATCATTATATGATAAAAATCCACAATGGCATTTGACCTTGATGTAGCTTTATCTCACTTCCTGGTAATACAATTATCTTGCAGGCACTGTTTGAAGCCTGCTTCTGCTCATGAATGGACTGCAGTGTGAAGTTCTGCCATGCTCAGACATTAACGTTTCACTGCATTCTCTTCACAGTCCATCTCTGGGGTCCAGCAGGAAGTTACCAGACAGGCGCATGCCCTCCTAACATTTGAGCGGCTGCCGGAGGTCAATGCGGGCCGAGGCCGCCGAGGCGAGAAATCTTGGTTATGGTTTTCAGCCGCCCAGTCCCCTATCGGTAGGGCCGTCATGTTTGCCATCTACAAGGGCACCGCCCACACTCACACGCTCAACGTAGCCAACGAGGACTGCATCAAGGTGGCCACCGTCCTCAACAATGCCTTCTACCTTGAAGACCTGCACTTCACTGTGGAAGGCTGCGACACTCACTACTTCGTCAAGCCCGGCCTGCCCGACGGCGACTTGGCAACACTGCGCCTCACCAGCGGCCGCAAGACCCTGGAGAACGGTGTCAATGTCAGCGTGTCCCAGTCCACCACGGTCATGGACAGCCGGACTCGGCGTTTCGCAGATGTGGAGTTGCGGCGTGGGGCGCTTGCGCTGCATGTGCGCTATGGCTCCACGGTGGACGAGGAGAAGGCCCGCGTGCTTGAGTTGGCCCGCCAGAGGGCGTTAGTGAGTGTGTGGGCCAGGGAACAGCAGAGGGTGCGGGATGGCGAGGAGGGCGTCCGCCCATGGACAGAGGGAGAGAAGAGGCAGCTTCTGAGCAATGGGAAAGTGCTAGGGTACGACGGATACTACGCACTTTCCATCGAGCAATATCCGGAGTTAGCGGACAGTGCTAATAACATTCAGTTCCTACGGCAAAGTGAAATAGGGAAAAGGTAACTAACTATTGTGCACTTGCTGCCAAAAAATACTTTGAATGGCCTGTTTCAATAGAGGCGTGGCGACGGTGGGAACGAAAGCAACAATAGTGGCATGGCCAAAGATTAAATATAGCTATGTCCGAGTGGGGTGTGTGTTTTTGTAAATCATATGGGATCGAAAGCAATGCTGTGCAATGCTGTTAAACAGGGGACTACTACAGAGTAAATGTATAACTACGCCAAACCTTAATATGGGCAGTGACAAGATGTACCTCTGTAGCACAAACTGATTGGACTGTTGACTCTCAACCAGGAGCCAGGAGAAATAGTAGTGTTTTGGGAAATATTTAGTCTTTTTTTGTCTCTGTTTTTTACTAAGTGTTGTCTGCTTAAAATTAAAAGAAAGTATTTAAAGGTGAAATGAAATGTTTACATACGCATTATATCTGCACTTCTCTGGAAATATGATGTATGAATTTTTACTCTTCAATCGGCAATGTCCATTACCAGATGTTTGTCTTGAATCGATGACCTTTCAATTTGAGGTTTCGTCTCACTCAGTGACCATCACACCTAACATGTCGGAATTGAGAAGCACTCCCTTTGATAAACCCTGGCTCATACCCCTTTGTGTTGCTTTTAAAAGGGACATCATAACAATTGACATATTATACAAAATATTTGTTTTGTGCATCTGCCTTGGTAGCAGATCCGGGCAAAATATGTATGAAGGAAGTCTGGCACAGATACTTGTCTTGTCCAAGCACAGGAACACCATGTTTTGTAAATTATGAGTTTTATTGTTTTGTTTTCTATGAAATTGATTAACAGACCATTGATGATTATACCAAGTAATTTATGTTGTGTTTATACCTTGTAAATAAAATCTAAAACCTTTTTTTATATATTTTTTGTATTATGTTACAGAAGAAACGATATTGGATATTGCATCATAATGCGTCTTTGAATTATGAAATGTAATTTAGAAGTCTCTGCAAGATTTTGTTGCATAAGGTATGAAATATCCTGTCAAGGAACAGTAAAAACAAAATCTATTTAAAGTGGTACAGACGATCACTATATACCACATTCAGTGAAATATTTGCTCCTTGCGTGTTGATCACGCATAATGCCTTGTGACTTGGCCCCTGTCCAATAAATATTTAATGAACACAAATAATTAATGAATGCATATCCCCCAAACAAGTTTGTCCAAATATAGAATCCATACATGTTAGCAGCTATCATAACTTGTGTTTTGTATAATTAATAAGATCATGGATTAAAACTGTTTCTTTCGAGTCAGCCATTTTCATTTGTCATTTGTTCTAATGAAATGGTAGTACCGTAAAATACCAAGTCTTTACTAAAGATGTTTACTAAAGGCGTTTAGAAAGTGTTCAATGAGACCTTAATTTCCTAAATGCGTGCCCTAAAATGATTAAAACGGCCAAATTCTGCTCCTCTTTGAAGTCAGCTGTTTGTAACAGTTGAATTGAATTGTTTAAATTGTGACAGAACCGATTTGTGAGTGTAACAAACCAGGATTTTTGACAAGACCCCTTAACACTGATGGCTTCTATCAACTTCATAATCCTAGGGTTTCGGGGAAACACCAATTAGATTTTGGATTGTAATAATTGCTTGCCGTTCCTAATGTTATCAAAGCCTTAAGAGTTGCATCAGATCACAGGGCACACACTCGGTAGAACAAGTTTTAGGCTCAATTATAGCCTGCCCACATAATCATAGGCATGAGCCTTTGAAGAATTCTTAATGTGATACTAATTTGTTGAACATGAACATTTCTTCAAAATGTACAGGTGATGCAGTTCCCAGCCTAATTGTAAGGAATCACATGTAATTCTGATCCATGCTATTTTAATAATTGGTTTTAAAGGAAATGAAGGACCACATTTCATACAACACATATGAACCCTTAATGTCTATACAATCCTCTGTTGCTCTCTAGTGGTACAGTGTCTACAGCAGAGTAGTATTTACTTTACTAGGCAAGTCAGTTAAGAACAAATTCTTATTTCCAACAATGGCCTAGGAACAGTGGGTTAACTGCCTTGTTCAAGAGCAGAACGACAGATTTTTACCTTGTCAGCTCGGTTACAAGGCCAATGCACTAACCACTAGGCTACCTGCCACCCCAGATAAGCATTTTTGGATAAGATATTATGCCTGCATTCCTGGATTTTGATCTGGGATCAGTACTTTACCTACTACTATACAATACGCAACCAGTCACTGTACTGAGTTTATATTAAACAAAATATCTTTCATAGTTTGTTTTATATTGCAGAGAAGACTGCAGGACTCCATGACATGATTTCTTAGCAGAAGCATCAGACATCACCGTAGCATCAGATGACTGCATCCATTGGCTATTAGTACCCAGAGACAGCATCAGACAACCACAGCAACGGGCATGATCACCAAGTTTTAGCAACATTTACCTATGCTTCAAACAGAATAGCTAAGGTGTCCCAGTACAAGTGTAAGCAAAATTATCAACGGCATAGCTCAACATAACCACTATCACTGTGTGACCACAACAGGCACATTCAAAGCAAACCAGCAGATCACAACACACTGCTATGTGACCTACTTCAAAGAACAGCATAAAAGCCATGGCACAACTTGCCAAGTATATCAAAGACCAACAGCATTATGCAATAAGCACATCAGACGCATGTGAAAGACATCCATGTTCTAAAATTAAATTGATGTGACTCGTATTCATTTCATATGACACAAAGGAATCAAAGTCCCAGGGCCTGAAATACCAGTGCAATCATACATGGCATGGGTGTACACACACTTTTTTAACTTGAATGAGGGAAATTGGTTTACTGGTATGTGTTGCCTTGGACAATGCATGAACATTCCAGTGGCATAGCGCAGTTTCGCAGAGCCTCCTCAGTTTTTGAGCAAGGCCCTCACTCACCCCTCAAAAATATATAGAGAAAAATGTGCAGTTTTCTAACTATTCTCTTGTTATTTCACACATTTTGCCATGAGGCTGAGACTTTTTTGGGCTGAGCTCAGGGATCCTTCAAAGACGGGACAATCTCAAATATATGTCTTCATGTTTACAATTTTGAAATATATGTTTTGATAACGGGGTGGCAGGGTAGTCTAGTGGTTAGAGCGTTGGACTAGTAACCGCAAAGTTGCAAGTTCTGCCCCTGAACAGGAAGTTAACCCACTGTTCCTAGGCTGTCATTGAAAATAAGAATTTGTTCTTAACTGACTTGCCTAGTTAAGTAAAGGTCAAATAAAAAACCCAAAATATTAGCTATCACACCATATAAAGGAGCAACCATTTTTTTTTTTATGTTTTCATAAAATTACACCATAAAAGGCAATTTGTACAATTATTGTCCAACAAATGTTTAATGGCCTTGATTGTTTAATTGTAACATTAGAATATTCAAATATGTAAAACAAATCATCAAACATCAACATTTTTGTTTAGTTTTATAGCACTATTAAAGGCTTCAGGGTTAATTACGTTAGCATTTTGGCATGTTTTTCTAGATTTACAACATAAAACAACATTTCTAAAGCAAACATTATCCCTTAGGTCTAGCACAGCAAATATTTCAATTGTTTAAGCATATGTTGCAGAACAGTGATTAAATCAAATCAAATGTATTTATATAGCCCTTCGTACATCAGCTGATATCTCGAAGTGCTGTACAGAAACCCAGCCTAAAACCCCAAACAGCAAGCAATGCAAGTGTAGAAGCACGGTGGCTAGGAAAAACTCCCTAGAAAGGCCAAAACCTAGGAAGAAACCTAGAGAGGAACCAGGCTATGTGGGGTGGCCAGTCCTCTTCTGGCTGTGCCGGGTGGAGATTATAACAGAACATGGCCAAGATGTTCAAATGTTCATAAATGACCAGCATGGCCCAATAATAATAAGGCAGAACAGTTGAAACTGGAGCAGCAGCACGGCCAGGTGGACTGGGGACAGCAAGGAGTCATCATGTCAGGTAGTCCTGAGGCATGGTCCTAGGGCTCAGGTCCTCCGAGAGAGAGAAAGAAAGAGAGAAAGAGAGAATTAGAGAGAGCACACTTAAATTCACACAGGACACCGAATAGGACAGGAGAAGTACTCCAGATATAACAAACTGACCCTAGCCCCCCGACACATAAAGTACTGCAGCATAAATACTGGAGGCTGAGACAGGAGGGGTCAGGAGACACTGTAGCCCCATCCGAGGACACCCCCAGACAGGGCCAAACAGGAAGGATATAACCCCAACCACTTTGCCAAAGCACAGCCCCCACACCACTAGAGGGATATCTTCAACCACCAAATTACAATCCTGAGACAAAATATTATTTCAGAATATTGACCAAAAAACATTTCTTAAGGTGGTTAGCCATCAGTGACGGACTTGACAAACCCCTAACGGAGTTGACAACCGATGATTAAAACAGACTTATTTTTGAAAATGAATATCCTCAATAAAAAGATGATAATTCTATCAGATTTTTAACAGCACTCTGACAGAATTGACGTTAGACAAAAATCTGACAGTGTTGATATTTCATGGAGTTTATGAAGAGTTGCATTTTTCTTCATTCAAGTGGTATACACTGTAGCAATTGAGTTTTTCCTCAGTTGCTTTATGACTCTAAAACCTAATTAAATGTAACATATTTGAACAAAAATTATTATTTTTATTTTCATCTATCAGGCAGATGGCGTTGACAGTTTATTGTTGGGACCATGATGATTCCAAAATTGCTTTTTTAAATATATCAAAAGTAGAGAACTTTGCAGACCCTGCTGCTGTCCAAACACTTAAAAGAGACACCCTACTGTATTGCCTCAGCCCTCAAATTAAGTGGACACTTCTGATGATGTGTCGTGACGTCTGACGATGAGTATACACTTGCAGGGCAAGGTGCGTGGGAGGAGGAATGATTTTTAAATGGACCACCCTTGGCCGGAAATTCATCACTCGTTCATCCCATGATGATGGATTTTTTCAACCACCGGTGGCTTGTGGGTGCTTTATATGTGCTACAGTCAATTATGAGTGCATGTCTACTTATATTAAATATATAATTATTAATATAGGTCTACTGTATGCTAGCTAGCAAATTAATTAGCTAACTAACGTTAACCTGCCTAGCTGGAAATTCTGAAGAAGGAAAATGTTTTATTTCTACAATTTCCAAAAGAAAACCAAACAAAAACATATTTACTTTATACGAGACGTGTTTGTGCCATCATGTGTACTAACTTATTTGCATTCGTTTTTACTTACACTTGTATGTTGACTTCTCCATTGATGTTGTTTTTATGTTTTCACTGACTTTTCTTAGCGGATGTACAGTTGTTGTGAATTGAATTATGGAGAGTTTCAGGCCCTGGAGTGAATTTAATTGGACACTCGCAAAGCTGACTAAAAACAAGGGCTGAGGGGCTTACGTTGCAAACTCCCCTTGCTTGGCTAATCATTTGGAGCACCCTCCAAGATGACGACGGGGATTCCCCCAAGGGCATAAGGCGAGGGTAAGTTGACGAGGGTAT
Organism: Oncorhynchus mykiss; assembly: GCF_013265735.2. NCBI lineage: Eukaryota > Metazoa > Chordata > Actinopteri > Salmoniformes > Salmonidae > Oncorhynchus > Oncorhynchus mykiss. The sequence continues at coordinate 17,614,388 of NC_048578.1, forward strand.
CTCTTTTTAGTGTTTGGACCGCAACACACGAGTGGTCTTGTTGCACTGCATAAGGACATGAATAAGGGGTCACAGCAAGGCATGTCAACCAGCAAAGGCAGCAGAGCAGTCATCAACTACATTTACCATTTCTTCACCAACTACGGAGTTGGGGAAACAAGTGTGGATCTGAATTGTGATAACTGCAGTGGCAAAAACGAGAACAAGTTTGTGCTCTGGTCTTGTGCCTGGCGGACCATGCACAAGCTCCACCGCAGTCTGGACCTTAATTTCCTGATCACAGGCCACATCAAGTTTGCCCCCGACTGGTGCTTCGGCCTCATCAAGCAGCACTTCAGAAAGACCATGGTGAACACTTTGTCTGAGATTGCTGGTGTTGTGAAGGACAGCACTGTGACAGAGTTTGTGTGTATGCATTGATATGTAGGCTACATGTGCCTATAAAAAAACATGTAAGTAGTTTTGTCTTTGAGCTGTTCCTGTCAATTGATGTTCTGTATTATGTCATTCTGTATTATGTTTCATGTTTTTTGTGGAACCGAGTAAGAGTAGCTGCTGCTTTTGCAACAGCTAATTCAGATCCTAATAATATACCAAATACCAATACTCTGTACTTCAGGATGCTGCCACAGATCAAGCAGTACCAGCACTTCAGGTGAATGTAATTTCCATTGCATTGTATGAGGTTATTCTTCTTATTGAAACTTGGGAGGTGAATTGATGTTGTGCAAGGATGTAATGTCTTCTAAAAAAAATCTTCAAGTTTAACAGCGTCAATGCTCTGGAGCCTGGTGTTGTTGTTGCCAAGGAGCGTTCGGACTCAGTCGGGACCAGGTTTCAGCTGCTGCGCAACGCTGACATCCTTCCTCCCATAGATGGTCTGCCTGTACAAGCACCACCTGGACTGGACACAGCTAGACAAACGTATGTTTTTGAGAAGATCAGGGAGTTTTGCGACGAAGAGGCTATGGATATCACATGCCCTGCACCATAGTCAAGGGAAGGACAGAAACACACTCTCAGGGGTACATGCTCAGTCCCCTCCTGTACTCCCCGTTCACTCTTGACGGCACGGCCATGCACGACTCCAACACCATCATTTGCCGATGACACAACAGTGGTAGGCCTGATCACCGACAACGAAGAGGCAGCCTATAGGGAGGAGGTCAGAGACCTGAACATGTGGTGTCAGGACAAGAACCTCTCCCTCAACGTGATCAAGACAAAGGAGAGGATTGTGGACAACAGGAAAAAGAGGACTGAGCACGCCCCCATTCTCATCAACTGGGCTGTAGTGGAGCAGGTTGAGAGCTTCAAGTTCCTTGGTGTCAACATCACCAACAAACTAACATGGTCCAAGCACACCAAGACAGTCGTGAACAGGGCACGACAAAACCTATTCCCCCTCAGGAGACTGAAAAGATTTGGCATGGGTCCTCAGATACTCTAAAGGTTCTACAGCTGCACCATCGAGAACATCCTGACTGGTTGCGTCACTGCCTGTTATGGAAACTGCTCAGCCTCCAACCGCAAGGCACTACAGAGCGTAGTGCGTACGGCTCAGTACACCACCGGGGCAAAGCTTCCTGTCATCCAGGACCTCTATACCAGGCGGTGTCAGAGGAAGGCCCTAAAACTTGTCAAAGACTCCAGCCACCTTAGTCATAGACTGTTTTCTCTGCTACCGCACGGCAAGCTGTACCAGAGCGCCAAGTCTAGGTCCGAGAGGATTCTATAAATAGGTTCTACCCCCAAGCCATAAGACTCCTGAACATCTAATAAGATGGCTACCCAGACTATTTGCTTGGCTTTGCTTTGTTCATGTGTGGTTCGGATAGACCAGTCATCAGCACTATCTGCAGTGCCTCTTTTCAAATGATCATCAAATGACTCTCGTTGCTGCTACTATTTTTTTTTATCCTGCTCCTCAGCCACTTTACCCTCGATTGTATGCATACAACCACCTCATCTATCACTATCGTTGTTGATATTGTTCATGTACATAGTGAATATTTTATTTATATTGACAATATCTATTTCTGATATTGCTGTTATGCAAGTAACCATTGGCTGTACCGTTTACACCTTTTGTAGAGACCCATCCACTTAGCAAGACTTATCAAAATAGTGATATATCAAATGAATATTGAAATGTATGGTCGTAACATGATTTTGTGACATACCACACAGACTCGCTAAACACAAATTCTTAGTTTATTAATTATGTCTGAGTGTTGGAGTGTGCCCCTGGCTATAGGTCAATAAAAAAATTGGGCCATCTAGTTTAAGGAATTTTAAATTATTTATACTTTTACTTTTGATATTTAAGTACATTTCAGCAATTCCATTTACTTTTGATACTTTAGTATGGAATTTGATACTTTAGACTTTTACTCAAGTTGCATTTTACTGGGTACTTAAAACCTAATTACAGTTGAAGTCAGAAGTTTACATACAGTACACTTAGGTTGGAGTCATTAAAACTCGTTTTCCAACCACTCCACAAATATATATAGTTTTGGTAAGTCGGTTAGGACATCTACTTGTGCATGACAGTACTTTTTCCAACAATTGTTTACAGACCGATTATTTAACTTATTATTCACTGTATCACAATTCCAGTGGGTCAGAGGTTTACATACACTAAGTTAACTGTGCCTTTAAACACTTTTTTTGGGGGAGTTTGAAGTTGGCATCTTTTGCTCCGGACAAGGGCATTTTCAGGCCCCGACATGGAAATAAATCATATTGAAAGTATTGAGACAACTTGAGAAAAAATGTTTTCCCTAAAATTCCCCTAAATGTAAATTGCAGTCCTGTACAGGGATGTCTACTCAGATGTTATTTTAGTCTGTAGCCACTAACCTACAGAACTGCGATCAAGATGGTATATCTGAACAAGATGGCCTGTCTGCTACTTCAAGCTACTTTCAAAGATATAATGAGCTGTTGACAAATCCGTCACAGAGATGAGACTGTTTTAAACCAGAGTGGATTGATGTAAGGAGAATTTGATCTATGGCATTTTTGGTGTCAGGCTCCTGATACATCCATCTGAAAGGCTTGATCGGAGCCAATCAGTTACCGGTCCATTGTCACAAAGTGCCTCCCCAACTTGGCGACCGTGGGCTCAAAACAGTCATCTATTCCCTTGAAATGTTGGAAGATTGACAGCCTTGTTTCAAAAAGCCTTCCAACATCAGGCAATGATTGGAGCTTTAAAGGTTGACCACAAGTTTGGTCAGATGCTATATGTATTTCTTTGTATTTAGGGCTCTATCCGATCTGTAAAGCTGAAGTGTTACAGATTCTGCAATCTAAATGTAACGGTAATTTCAGAGTGAGCCTAGAATGCAGGCAACTAAAGTTCCTTTAAATTTCAATCACGCTTCTGCCATGCGGATTGAATAAAGCCCTTAGTCTGGATGGAGCACATGTCAGAGCCCATCATCAAGGGTTGTACTGACTCAGACCATGGAGACCACATGTAGTTAATGGCCAGCATTGTCATGAACTAATCAATTAAGTATCTGGGAGAAAGCAAACCAACAACTGGCCTTGATGACTGTCTGGCCTTTGAAAAGGCTTGGCGATCAATCAAGAGTGTCTGGGTCACTGTTTCAAGCATCTAGCATGTCCTCCATATGGCTCATCTCTGTGCTGGGTGTATACCAGCTAAGACAAGAACAAAAGCTGTGGCTGCTTTAGTGTGTACTCTAGCTCTCTGCAGCATGCAGCATCAGTGCAGGTTGGCACTGTGTCCCCAACCAGAAATAGTTGCTTGTTATCATGCCTCTGATCTTCTGAGGAGAGGCACAAAAGGCTTTTGGGACTTGGCTCAAAGGCGTTCTACAAAGAGACTTGGTGAAAAACAGGAGCAATATTGATCAATAGCTAATGATCTCTGGGAGATTTAAAGTGACTTGAGGCGTGCTGGAACTGGGATTTATTTATCCATTATTTTACCAGGTAAGTTGACTGAGAACACATTCTCATTTGCAGCAACGACGACGACCTGGGGAATAGTTACAGGGGAGAGGAGGGGGATTAATGAGCCAATTGTAAACTGGGGATTATTAGGTGACTGTGAGAGCCAGATTGGGAATTTAGCCAGGACACCAGGGTTAACACCCCTACGATAAGTGCTATGGGATCTTTAATGACCTCAAAGAGTCAGAACACCCATTTAACATTCCATCCGAAAAAAAGCACCCTACACAGGGCATTGGGATACTCCTACTGGCCCTCCAAAACCACTTCCAGCAGCATCTGGTCTCCCATCCAGGAACTGACCAGGACCAACCCTGCTTAGCTTCAGAAGCAAGCCAGCAGTGGTATGCAGGGTGGTATGCTGCTGGGATAACTGTTCTATGAAGAGCTATGTATGATTGTCACCAAGTTCTGTTGGGATGTGACAGAGATGGATTTGTAAATGAATTACCTTATTTTATATAAATGTTAATTATGTAGTATGATTACCTAATATTGTATCATGATCCATATTTGTTAGGAAGAGTGGAAAGAGGCCATGGTCACCTTAAAGACAAGGCTGTACTTTCATACTTTGTTTACTCCTAGAGGCTGTAGCGAGTAGAAAGCAGATGGAAGAAGATAATAAGTAGCCTTCCTGGCTGATACCAAACTCAAAGTCTTCCTGACTTCAGTGTCTGGTGAGGAGGTTTTGATGTTGTTGGCAAAATGTCCCCTTAACATGGGACTCAGCTCATTTTACACCAGGGGGTCTGGACGGGCAAAGCAAATAGTAAGGCAGCACATACAGGTCTTTACAATAAGAGTCTGTTTTTCCTATCATTATTTATTTGTATGGAGTCACATAGGCAGGTAGAGTGGAATTATAGTCTATGTACCCATGGCTACACTTACAACTGGTATACTGACTTGATTTGTGAGTTGTGTAACATGTGTAACATAATATTTGTAACATAATTACAATAATAACATATTTGTAACATAATATTTGTAAACAAACTGAAAGAGATTGTGGCTAAACTTCCTCTCACTAATGAATTGGTTTATTACTCAGTTTTCTGATTTGTATTTGTAAAATAAAATTGTGCATTCTGCAAAGAGAAAAGTAAGTAAGTACACCTGTATCTACACTGTAATTCCACTTTTCCTATGTAACTACTATGTACATACTAATAGGTAATTACGGACACGTTTTGTAGTGTGACTGATGTGGTTTATCCATCTCTCATCTATAAAAAAAAACCCAGCCGTGTTGAATGTTTAGGGACCAGCAATAGCCTCTGTGCTTCAAAATACAATATGGGCTGCCCAGGAGAGTAGATCAAAGGCATAGTTATGTCAAGGTTGTGTCAACAAGGTTCTCAGAAAACAAAATACATATAAATGACAAAATTACAGCAAGTCAGCATTTCTATGGCAAAGATTACACATTAACTGAACTACAAATATTGAAAGACTGATTCCCTGGTAGCCTATGACTGCAGTTACAGGTTACAGGATCTTAATTTGATCACTCTTTTGTTGCTGAGAAACGCAGATGAGCTTTGTCATTTGCATAATTTCACTGTAAAACCACACTAACACATGGTTATATGAACAGTATTGCACTTTTGATGTAGCCTAGGATAATAGCCTAACCACCGATCAAGCAAAATTATGTACTAAACGTTCAGATCCTGTTGCTGCAGGATTATTTTTGCTGTGACAATATAGATCAAATTAAGATCCTAGATCTGTATGCTCAAATACGTTTAATTTTGTTTTATCAGGTCAATATCGGGGATGGGACAGGAGATAAACAACATTACAGAACAACAAGGGGCGGCAGAGTAGCCTAGTGGTTAGAGCGTTGGACTAAATCCCCGAGCTGACAAGGTACAAATATGTCGTTCCGCCCCTGAACAGGCAGTTAACCCACTAGGCCGTCATTGAAAATAAGAATGTGTTCTTAACTGACTTGCCTGGTTAAATAAAGGTAAAAAAACATTGGACAGCATTACAAATGCTTTTTTTTATAGTATGTCTAAGCTGGAAGTAGAAGCCTAAATGTTGTTGTCCATTAGTTTTCTCCAATTAGGGGAGGGTTGGTAGGGTTAGGGCAAAATAATAAAGGAAAATATATATATTTTTAAATATCTATATTTTATATATTTACAATAAAATACATGGATGATTGGAAATTATACAGATAATTACGTTGATGGAAGCCACAATCTGTCTGCAATATTAAAGCTGATCTATCAGGTCAATATCGAGGATGGGACAAGAGATAAACAACATTACATAACAACATTGGATGGCATTACAAATTCCATTTTTTTTTATCCAACTCGTGTTTGCACCAGAAAGAACATTTGAGAAATTATATAATTCACTTGTTGACAACTTGATAATTCAATAGAGTGAGGGTACTACAACTCAGATCCAGTTATTGTTGACAACTTGGCAGTTCAATAGAGTGAGGGTACTACATCTCAGATCCAGTTATTGTTGACAACTTGGCAGTTCAATAGAGTGAGGGTACTACAACTCAGATCCAGTTATTGTTGACCACTTGGCAGTTCAATAGAGTGAGGGTACTACATCTCAGATCCAGTTATTGTTGACAACTTGGCAGTTCAATAGAGTGAGGGTACTACAATTCAGATCCAGTTATTGTTGACCACTTGGCAGTTCAATAGAGTGAGGGTACTACATCTCAGGGTCAGTTTGGATATACTTGAGCTGTAATAAATAAGATGTAGTTTGCAAGAGACAATATTGACTGTACATGCATAAAAACATAAATAAATGCAATAAATACAATGTACAATATACAAAAAAACTATTGAGAAATACTGCAGAAAGACATTTCACAGGTGAAAAAGATCTCAAATTGATATGATATGGCTATAGATAATTCTATAAGATACACTTTGGGATAATAACAAGGCCTCTGATGACCTACATGTTTTTTAAAACTTAAACTCAAATGAATAAGCTAAGGAAGATACACATTTTCAAGTAACATGATGCTAACATTAAACAGTGTGATGGTTGAATAACAGCTCATATTATGAACTGCACATTACACATCTGATGATAGAAGTATGTTTTGGTTGATTGCAAACATAGATTGCTAAGATGTTTTGACCTTTTTACATCCAGTGAGTTTACCCAAGAGAAGGTTAAACAAGAACGGTTGGGACTAAAAAATAACAAGATAACACATGTAAAATATACCGTGTCTGTAAAAATGTAGATAGGTTCAGAACTCTTGTGAAACAGCACAGTTGAAAAATAAATGGTAAATAGAAGTCTAAACTGGATGCTCTTCAGTGATAGATGGGAGGGGTTGCAGGTAGCTGAAGGTTGGGGCTATTGTAAAATATATTATGCACCCCCCCCACACACACTTTGGATGGCGCAAAAGGAGGTGGGCCGGATGTTGAAATATGCCAATAACATGACGTGGTGTAGAGCCCTTAAATACCTGGGTTTTCACAGAGATAGTTTTATTAAACCAACGGAAGTGGATCAAATCTTTACTTTAATTTTGAATCATTTGGAAAACAATGAGTGGCGGATGTCCATACTTTGAGAAGAAGCACTTGTATGCAATCATTACATTTCAAATTCTGTTTTAGTCAAATGTTTGTGACATTTCAAAGACATCATATAATTGAGCTGAATGCTAAATAAATTATCTTTATCATTATTATGATTTGTATGACAGCTAATCAATGCCAATACATGTGTATTTTCATTCCCCAGGTTATTCAAGAGCAAGCTGCATCTGAATGAGGAGGAGGCAGATGACTCTCAAAAAGGAATTAACAAGGCCAGCAAAGGTGGCATCATCTATGGTGACTACCTTCAGGTAAAGCGTTCTCTATCTTCATCTAACTTAATCTTCTACAAGGTTTTTAACATAGTATCATTGCCTTCTGCAGATGGAATATTTGCTCCATCTCTTATAGGTTAATTAACATAAGGGGTGGAATGGAAGTACAATTTTAATTTGTGTTAGCTGTAGTACTAAATGTTATTTGTTTTGATCCATTATAGCTTGACAAGGTTGTGACGGCCCAAGTTCTTCAGAGTGAACTGAAAGGGAACAAGATCCACGATGAACATCTTTTCATTGTCACCCATCAAGGTGAAGTATGTTTGTGGTCAAATATCATCAAGATTTGAGAATCAATAGAGGAATTGTAATCATAGTGTGCATGCATGCCCTTTGGTTCCATTTGAAATCCAGTCAATTCAATACATCAATCTAACCATTTCATCGTGGTTGCACCTAATCCTGGAAGACTTGAAAGCAATTCACCACCAACTTTCCATCAACAAATTATCAATTGAATTTAATTGCAAAGGTGGGACATTATGATTAATTTAATTTTTATTATTTTATTTCAGCATATGAACTCTGGTTCAAGCAGATTCTTTGGGAACTGGATTCAGTGCGAGAGATTTTCATTAGTGGACATGTAAGTACCTCAGAAAGCAAGAGTACCCTGACAAACATTTCAATCCGAGCAGTGTGTTTGTTTTTCTTTCTAAATTAAAGGTACATTCTAGAAATTAAAGTTGCTATTGTGTACATCAAATTGTGGCTTGAATTTAACATATAGTTCATAAATTATGAAAATACAATACGAGTCAATGCTTTACCTCATTAAACCACAAAATATAAATAAGGTCAATGACCTAAACCTTTTTTTAATGGGTGTTAAGCGGTGTGCTTCTTTCTGTCCAATACGGCCCAATTGCAGCACCCCTAGAAGCCAAAAAATTATACAGCTCATCTTTAAAATGGTCATGGTTCACCAGGTTCGTGATGAACGCAACATGCTGAAGGTCAACACCCGCATACATAGGATCGTTGTGATCTTCAGGCTGCTGGTCGACCAGTTCTCCGTGCTCGAGACAATGACCGCCTTGGACTTCTATGACTTCAGGTAAGCCCCATATTTAAATATGCCTGCGGCCTCCTCCGCCCTTCCGTCCGTCCAGTCTCTCGTTGAATAAACTACCACTGGAAGCCGATGAGGCGCTGGTTGTAGAGCGTTGATCAGACAAGGGTGGACAGAAGTAAGCGGCATCCCTCCTGCGTCTGTCATGGAGAGGGGGAGCAGGACCTCTTTTGTCAGGTTTTCTCCAGAAGTAGACTTTACCATCGGCCTTGTCTTTTTTGTCTTGGTTGAATTTCTTGATTTTAAGTTCCTTTATTTCTGTCTCAACGTAGACTGGCTGTCGAAACGTTGGTATTACATTTTTTGCATCTGAGCTCAAGAGTGTGCGGCTCTCTTTTATTTTCAAGTTTCTACTCCGCTAGCCAGCACCTCGTCTTAATAGGTGTGCGTTTCTTTTTCTTCTAAAGCCCCATAGTTAACCCATGGAGAACCTTTAGCTTATATAAATCTTTGCAAACCTTTAACCTCATAAAATGATACCCTCTTTACAATTGTAACACTCTTTACTCGTGTGTGTTGTAGAGAGTATCTGTCACCTGCCTCCGGGTTCCAAAGTCTCCAATTCCGTCTGTTGGAGAACAAGATTGGGGTCCCTGACAACCTGAGGGTCCCCTACAACAGGCGTCACTACAGGGACAACTTCAAAGGACATGAGAGTGAGATGCTGCTCAGTTCTGAGAAGGAGCCTTGTCTACTGAAATTGGTAGAGGTGTGTGAGAAGCACTAAAGCAAAATTACTGAAACATATGAAAAGAGATACTGTTTGAAGACTTGATATCATAGCAGTATTGAGAAATACTGTTTGTTGTTCTATTCAGAAATGGCTGGAAAGGACCCCAGGTCTTGAAGGCGATGGGTTCAACTTTTGGAAAAAACTGGAAGCCAACATCTTTGAAGGATTGTGTCTTGAGAAAAAGAAAATCGTGGTATGGGCTGTTTTAAAATAATCCAGTACCAAAAACTTGCCACAACATTACTTATAAGGTTACATAAATATAAAATAATATGACCAAAAGCTATGATCTTATTTGTCCTTTTGGCAGAAAATGCCAGACACTGAGGAGAAGGAGGAGATGATGGAAGAGCTGACGAAGCAAAAAGAGCTCTTCACTTCTCTGTTTGACATCAAAAGACATGAGCATCTTTTGAGCAAAGGTGAGTACCTGCATCCAGGCTAAGCATCTAACACCAACTGCCTCAACAATTCACTACCCATAATTAGTTTAAAACTACAGATCCCAGGTCTAAGAAACCATCCTGTTGTTTGGCCAGGTGAGAGACGGATCTCCTACAAGGCTCTCCAAGGAGCTCTGATGATTTACTTCTACAGGTAAGGAGGGTTCCTTACAGTTTAGGCAGGCTTATGTTTGGTCACCATTTGAGATGTCATTATTACATTGTGAATTGCTCTGTTATTTTTAGGGAGGAGCCCAGGTTCCAGGTTCCCTTCCAACTCCTGTCCAACCTGATGGACATTGATACCCTCATGACAAAATGGAGATGTAAGTTACATCCAAAGACATATTGTATGTAAAGAACAGTTACAGGTGTCCCTTACACCATTTGTATTTCGCACTAGATAACATGCTTTCAACTGTCTAGAGTATCATTGATCTGGAACAGTTGAAATAAGTGTAATATTCCTCTTGTGTCTCAGACAACCATGTGTGCATGGTGCACAGAATGATTGGTAGCAAAGCAGGCACTGGAGGCTCCTCTGGCTACCACTACCTGCGCTCTACTGTCAGGTATGTCATATATGATTATCTATTGAAATAAACCAGATCCAAAGCAATCCAGAGTTACTGTCAAGCACATGCTCTTATACCCCTTCAAGGAGCTAAGTAGGTGTTCGTTCTTCTCTCTAACAGTGATCGCTACAAAGTCTTTGTGGATCTCTTCAACCTGGCCACATTTTTGATACCTCGGCACTGGATGCCCAAGCTGGACCCCAATGAGCACACATTCCTGTTCACTGCAGAGTACTGTGACAGCTCCTACTGCAGTAGTGAGGATTCAGACTAGAACCTGTTATTAACTGTCGAAAATGGTCAGATCAGATGGAGGAAAGGTGACAACAAAAGGGAGCCTTTAAACTATGAAGACACACGTGACCCAGGGAGCATTATATAATATATATAAAATACATTTTATTTATAATGGGACAAGTAACATAGTATATAACCTTAACCACTTAAGCTGACTGCATGTATATATTGTTTATATAATTATTTAGTGTTTATAAAGTATATTGTTTATATAATATTGTGCTGTATTTAAAGTAAGAAAGAATTTGATCTATGTACATGGCCTAATTATGATAATCATGCACCGACCCATGCACTTTGGGTTATTCTGAATGTGTACCCTAAAGAAGCCTATTGGTAATCTTTTTTAGAGTAATGTTTTTGTACAGTACTTCGATATTGGCGGATTGGGTGTTTTTATGTGATGTCAGAAAAATGAACTGTATACTTTATTCACCATATAAATGATCACAGGACTGCAAAGAAATATATTTTATTGTATCAGAAGAATATACATTGTATCTGTCTCAATAAAAATACAGTACTTAAAAGGTTGCCAGAAAATGACTGACCTCCATGGGAATTGTCTTGAAAATAATTCCTTCAAGAGTTGATCGAGAATTTGGCAGTACTGAACACACTAATGAATCCCTTTAGAAAAAACATCAACGTCACCATGGCTCACACAGTCACAGGAAGACAGCAGTCACAGAGTCTGCAATACCTACAGAAAGGACAGGAATGGGGAGATTTGACATAGAGCTATAACTGTAAAATGATTGACAGGGCATTTCCACAGCAAATATGCACAAATCATTGATAGTCACTCACTGCTTATGAAAACGAACTCCTCCAATAAAGAAAGACTGATTAAGATGAGCCCAACACAATGTCTACAGTGTGAAGGAGAATGTGGCTCAATCCCTGCCGGTCATGCATGCGGTAACGTGTTAAAACATCACCTTGTGACCTGTCATCAAGGCAAAGGGTGGCTGCTTTGAATAATCTAAAATATATTTTGATTTGTTTAAAACTCTTTTTGGGTACTACATGATTCCATTTGTGTTATTTCATAGTTTTGATGTCTTCACTATTCATTCTACAATGTAAAATAAATAAATAAAAACCCTTGAATGACTAGGTGTGTCCAAACTTTTGACAGGTGTGTATGTGTATATATATATATATATATAGAGAGAGAGAGAGAGCCTTGAGGTGTGTTGGGTCATTGTCCTGTTGAAAAACAAATGATCGTCCCACTAGCGCAAACAAGATAGGATGGCGTATCGCTGCATAATGCTGTGGTAGCCATGCTGGTTAAGTGGGCCTTGAATTCTAAATAAATCACAGACAGTGTCACCAGCAAAGCATCCCCACACCTCCCCTCCATGCTTAACGGTGGGAACCACACATGCGGAGATCATCCGTTCACCTACTCTGAGTCCCACAAAGACAACGGTTGGAACCAAAAATCTCACATTTGGAATCAGACGAAAGGACAGATTTCCACCAGTCTAACGTCCATTGCTCATATTTCTTGGCCCAAGCAAGTCTCTTCTTATTATTGGTGTCCTTTAGTAGTGGTTTCTTTGCAGCAATTCAACCATGAAGGCCTGAGTCAGGCAGTCTCCTCTGCACAGTTGATGTTGAGATGTGTCTGTTACTTCAAAGTCTTTTATTTGGGCTGCAATTTGCGGCTAGTAACTCTAATAAACTCTGGGTCTTCCATTTCTGTGGCAGTCCTCATGAGAGCCAGTTTCATTTGCCCTTGATGGTTTTTGCGACTGCACTTGAGGAAAACTTTAAAAGTTCTTGAAATTGTCCAGATTGACTGACCTTCATGTCTTAAAGCAATGATGGACTGTCATTTCTCTTTGCTTACTTGAGCTGTTCTTGCCATAATATGGACTTGATCTTCTCTATACCAACAATACCTTGTCGTCACAATACAACTGATTGGCTCAAATGCATTAAACTCAGCTTCATTAAATAGTACCCACAAAACACCAGTCTCAACGTCAGCAGTGAAGAGGCGACTCCGGGATGTTCCTCTGTCCAGTGTCTGTGTTCTTTTGCCCATCTTAATCTTTTCTTTTTATTGGCCAGTCTGAGATGTGGCTTTTTCCTTTGCAACTCTGCAAAGGCCAGCATCCCAGAGTCGCCTCTTCACTGTTGACGTTGAGACTGGTGTTTTGTGGGTACTATTTAATGAAGCTGCCAGTTGAGGACTTGTGAGGCGTCTGTTTCTCAAACTAGACACTCTAATGTACTTGTCCTCTTGCTCAGTTGTCCACCAGGGCCTCCCACTCTTTTCTATTCTGGTTAGGGCCAGTTTGCGCTGTTCTGTGAAAGGAGTAGTACACATCGTTGTAAGAGATCTTCAGTTTCTTGGCAAATTCTCACTTGGAATAGCCTTCATTTCTCAGAACAAGAATAACCTGACAAATTTCAGAAGAAAGTTATTTGATTCTGGCCATTTTGAGCATGTATTCGAACTCGCTAATGCTGATGCTCAAAAATGCTCAACTAGTCTAAAGGCCAGTTTTACTGCTTCATTAATCAGCACAACAGTTTATGTTAGCTGTGCTAACATAATTGCAAAAGGGGTTTCTAATGATGAATTAGCCTAAAATAATAAACTTGGATTAACTAACACAATATGCCATTGGAACACAGGAATGATCATTGCTGATAATGGGCCTTTGTATTCCTATGTAGACATTCCATAAAAATTAATCTGCCGTTTCCAGCAACAATAGTCATTTACAACATTAACAATGTCTACACCTTATTTCGGATCAATTTGATGTTATTTTAAAAACGGGACAAAAATGTGCTTTTCTTTCAAAAACAAGGACATTTCTAAATGACCCCCAACTTTTGAACGGTAGTGTACATACATATCTGTATAACAATTCACACTATGAGAATGGAATAATAGTGGGAAATTGTGAAACTATGATAATGCCCTTTTAGTGTAAGAGCTGTTTGAAAAGACAGACTGATATTTCAGCCTGTTTTGGTGGGATGGAGTTTGCCCTGCCTGGTGACATAACTGGGCATTAAATGAGTTACAACAATAAGAAACAGAGTTCCAAACCGCTCTGCCAACAACAGCTCATTTTCAGTGTTCCCGTCCCCACTAAGACCACAGGCCAATTTGTTCTTAACTGACTTGCCTAGTTAAATAAAAGGCAAAAAAAAATAATAATAATAATTTGAGAAATTGGTGAAAGTTTTTTCATGCCACTTCAATACCAAAGATAATTTTTCGTAGCAGTTTAAGAGAATTAACGTAGCCAGTTAGGAGAATGAAGTTAAGGTTAGGAAAAGGGTTAGCTTAAATGCTCCCCTAACCTGCTACAAAAATCATTTTTTAATCGAAGTGGTGTGAAACGAGTGTCCCTGAGAAATTGGTCATTGCTAAGCAGCTATTTTTTAAATTATTTTTGACAATTTTAATTGAAAACAAATCACAGAAAGGTACAGTGCCTTGCGAAAGTATTCGGCCCCCTTGAACTTTGCGACCTTTTGCCACATTTCAGGCTTCAAACATAAACATATAAACTGTTTTTTTTTTGAAGAATCAACAACAAGTGGGACACAATCATGAAGTGGAACGACATTTATTGGATATTTCAAACTTTTTTAACAAATCAAAAACTGAAAAATTGGGCGTGCAAAATTATTCAGCCCCCTTAAGTTAATACTTTGTAGCGCCACCTTTTGCTGCGATTACAGCTGTAAGTCGCTTGGGGTATGTCTCTATCAGTTTTGCACATCGAGAGACTGACATTTTTTCCCATTCCTCCTTGCAAAACAGCTTGAGCTCAGTGAGGTTGGATGGAGAGCATTTGTGAACAGCAGTTTTCAGTTCTTTCCACAGATTCTCGATTGGATTCAGGTCTGGACTTTGACTTGGCCATTCTAACACCTGGATATGTTTATTTTTGAACCATTCCATTGTAGATTTTGATTTATGTTTTGGATCATTGTCTTGTTAGAAGACAAATCTCCGTCCCAGTCTCAGGTCTTTTGCAGACTCCATCAGGTTTTCTTCCAGAATGGTCCTGTATTTGGCTCCATCCATCTTCCCATCAATTTTAACCATCTGCCCTGTCTCTGCTGAAGAAAAGCAGGCCCAAACCATGATGCTGCCACTGCCATGTTTGACAGTGGGGATGGTGTGTTCAGCTGTGTTGCTTTTACGCCAAACATAACGTTTTGCATTGTTGCCAAAAAGTTCAATTTTGGTTTCATCTGACCAGAGCACCTTCTTCCACATGTTTGGTGTGTCTCCCAGGTGGCTTGTGGCAAACTTTAAACGACACTTTTTATGTATATCTTTAAGAAATGGCTTTCTTCTTGCCACTCTTCCATAAAGGCCAGATTTGTGCAATATAAGACTGATTGTTGTCCTATGGACAGAGTCTCCCACCTCAGCTGTAGATCTCTGCAGTTCATCCAGAGTGATCATGGGCCTCTTGGCTGCATCTCTGATCAGTCTTCTCCTTGTATGAGCTGAAGGTTTAGAGGGATGGCCAGGTCTTGGTAGATTTGCAATGGTCTGATACTCCTTCCATTTCAATATTATCGCTTGCACAGTGCTCCTTGGGATGTTTAAAGCTTGGGAAATATTTTTGTATCCAAATCCGGCTTTAAACTTCTTCACAACAGTATCTCGGACCTGCCTGGTGTGTTCCTTGTTCTTCTCTGCGCTTTTACCGGACCTCTGAGACTATCACAGTGCAGGTGCATTTATACAGAGACTTGATTACACACATGTGGATTGTATTTATCATCATTAGTCATTTAGGTCAACATTGGATCATTCA
This sequence comes from Oncorhynchus mykiss, assembly GCF_013265735.2. Taxonomy (NCBI): domain Eukaryota; kingdom Metazoa; phylum Chordata; class Actinopteri; order Salmoniformes; family Salmonidae; genus Oncorhynchus; species Oncorhynchus mykiss. The sequence continues at coordinate 17,630,198 of NC_048578.1, forward strand.
GAGATCCTCACTGAACTTCTGGAGAGAGTTTGCTCCACTGAAAGTAAAGGGGCTGAATAATTTTGCACGCCCAATTTTTCAGTTTTTGATTTGTTAAAAAAGTTTGAAATATCCAATAAATGTCATTCCACTTCATGATTGTGTCCCACTTGTTGTTGATTCTTCACAAAAAAATACAGTTTTATATGTTTATGTTTGAAGCCTGAAATGTGGCAAAAGGTTGCAAAGTTCAAGGGGGCCGAATACTTTCGCAAGGCACTGTAGTTAATCGTTCACCAGACATTATTTGATTCTGAAATAAAAACAGCTGCATTGGACCTTTAAATGAAAAGTGCTCAGAATATAAAACATTGAATTGACATTATGCTTAGTCAACAGGTATCACCAAACAAATTCCGGGACAATGTTGCATCAGGCAGTGTAAAGACTAAGCGTAAACAAGTTCAAACTCACCACAAACATTGCCTCCCATTTTAATGTAAACATAACCTTCGTTACCCCATGACGTTCCCCATGAGTTTTGTACTATCCAGTATGGCACGTCACCTGAAACAGAGGGACAATGTTTAGAATGTTCAGTCACACACTATGAACACTACTGTAGACAAAGTATTCCATGCATATGAAATTGTCATCATGTTAAATTGTAGTAATAAAATGTAAAAATTATGACAGAATTCACATCAACTACAAACTTTCTGAGTGTGTGTCTTGTTTGTGTGCATCTTGTGTGTATTTTTCGTTGTTTATTTATTTGTGTGTGTGTGTGGGCGCCCAGATGAATGCATATTTAGTGAGTGAATGGAATACCTGTGGTGTCGTAACCAGTGACCAGCACAGCATGGTTGGCATGGTGGCAGGAGCAGTGGTGCTGCATGATGCCACCCAGATAGTCCTGCCAACTGATGGCATCCACAGTCACAGCCAAGGGTCCCCACTCCACCAACCTGCCCATCATAGCCTCCTCAAGCCCACTAGAGAAGACATCACAGGCACCCCACCGGGCAAAGATATTAGATCAACATCCACTTTTGGGTGATGTTAAATTTAATTAACTGTCCAAATGTAATTTCAAAACCATTTGTTGATTTGCGGTAGACATCTGGGTTAAAAAGAGACCAGTCGGGATTCAATCCGATGGTGGATTTGGACAATGCACCATGTAAAGGTAATTTCCTATTGAGCAGACGTGCAGTGTTTACTGTGAATGTGGTCTCTGCAAACAGAGCAATATTGCCTTTGAAATGTGCATTGTGGACTAAGCGCGATCGGATTGAATCCCAGCCAAAATGAGACCAAACCTGTGAATGTTGAAACATTAAACCACTTAGCCTCGTTAATGCGTCATTACTATGCCCATACAGTAGAAGGTTGATACAACATTATATAATAATATATGATGTAAATCAGGGATCAAAACACTATCTGAGCTTGGACCCTTTTTCTGACCACATAACCAGACTACTACAAACACCTTTAACCAGGGCTCAGAGTTCTTCCTGGTCGGGAAAGTATGAGGGAGAAGGGAGCAACGCTAAGCTAGAAAACCATTATTAAGACAGCTGTAAAAACTAAAGAGGAGATTAAAGATGCATGGAACAAACAGCACAGTGAAATACTTGTGTAAATAAGAATGTCCCTATTCAGTGACCATAAACATCACATTGTTTTGAGTCAGCAGTGATATTTACCCACAATGCACCGTAGCCACAGGAATAACTTAGTACATGTCTGAATAAACAACAGGATATGAGCGTTGGGGACACAGCAGCGGGAACCTCGGTGTTAATGACCCGTCTCTGTCTACAGCATATTAGTCTGGTAAACAGTAATACTGCATCTGAATCGCAACCACCTTTGAACCTTTGGTGCAGTACTTAATGAAAACATTGCACTCACTACATTTTTTACATTTTAGTTATTTATGGGGACACTCTCATCCAGAGCGATTTACAGGAGCAATTAGGGTTAAGTGCCTTGCTCAAGGGCACAGACAGATTTTTCACCTAGTCGGCTCAGGGGTTAGAACCAGCGACCTTTCGGCTACTGGCCCAACGCTCTTAACCGCTAGGCTAACTGCCTCCCTGAACTTGGGAAAATACTGCTGTATCGTGAAACATTTCCCGAAAGAACATTGGAGTATTTGTGCTTAACTTGTGCAGACGGTCTTGTTTATATGCAACTATACGCCTGTGCTATATGCCAAGTCACAGTCATATATGACTTCATAAAAAAATTAAATAAATGTGTTAAATATTACCCATTAGAATTCAACTTAAAAAAGGTGTTGACACTCTTATACCTGAAATCATGGGCAGCAAAGTCCTTCACCAAAACACCATCATGTGACTGAGAAAATAAATGGCAAATTCCAGTCTCGGCCTTATATGGGTATTCTGACTGTTTCACCAACTTAACCCTAGTCTGAAAGAAAAGGACAGGGAGAAGCAAATTCAATGCATGTGTATACTACATGTAAAAAATATTTCATGTTGAACATCTTGTTGATTAAAAGGTATACAGTAGTAGTCTAACAGTGGAAATCACCATCACTTCTAAATAATCAATGACAAACATTTGATATTACACGAGATGCTTAAAAGGCCTCAGAAAACATATCTGGACCTGTTTCAGCCAGCTCAAGGCCCTGGTAATGGAGCCTCCATTGCAGCCCTGGTTCTTGTAGGAACAGTCAATGACTTGTTGCACACTGAGCTGTTTCAATGGCTGGCCTGATTTGGCATAGACTGACTCTATGGCGCCCACAACACTGAACGCCCAGCAACCTCCACACTGCAATGAGAGACCCTTGACATTCAAGCATCGGCATTTAACATTACAGCGAGACATTAACATGAACATCTAAATATCAAAATAAATTGTTAATATACTTTATAACAAATAGAGATAATGTCAGCAATATGTGATTTGATGTGGGATGTGTGGAATTTATGCAGTATAAAGATTTCTTATTATGAAAACAATGTCCATGTGTCAAAAGATGGATAGTAAGACTATAAAATGGTTCTCCACTGCCATCTACTGACTGTAGCGGAAATGTTGAACAAAAATGCAAAGTTACTGTGATGGGTCTCTCGTACCAGACGTTCGCAATAGCCTGGGGACAAGGTTACGGTGACACAACATAACACTTACATACATGAGGTCAATGTCAAGAGGTTTTTTCTTCATAGAAGTTAATACAAAGTGAGTGTTTTTTACTTCTATGAGGAGAAAACCTCTAGACAGAGTTCAAAGTCAACTTCAATAAGGAAGTGTGTCACCTTGAAAAGACAAGTATGTTGATATCTTAAGGAAAAGGAAGCTCTTACTGCTTGTTGATTCTGTACTGATCCGACTGCAGACTGGTCCCTCCAGTCAAACTTGGCAGGCAGTCCCCCTGTCTTCAGTCCTGAGTAGGGAGGGACTGTTTCAGCTGTGGCAGTCAAATACAGGTCTGTAGAGAAAGTCCAATTACATTTCAGTGTTCAAGTAGGCTATAGCGATCTTCTTCCAGTTAATGTGGCGTTTGGTTAGCCTCCATGTTTATTTTGGTTTAAATATAAAATTAATAATCAATACTAACCCAGTCAATCAGTTTTGTTCACTGGGAAACAAATACATTCGTTTTTGTTTTGCATAGTATTACCTCTGAATTCATTTATTGATAAATCCGAGAACTGGTTAATGCCATATTTTGCTGAGTCTTTGTCTGTTGACAATGAGTTCAGGTATGCCTGCCTTTTGATGGAATTCTGCAACAGACCACAATGTCACTGTACATGTCACAGTAGGCTAACTCTCATGGAATATCCAGAAGGTATAACAATAGTCTTACCCCCCACTTAATTTATTTGTTAATTGACGAACATATTTCAAAACTTTGATAAACCTACAGTATATCCATCCCTCTTCCTACGCAAATCACGTTAGTCTCTCTTCTGACACAGTGCCCGCACACAGCTGCAACTCCCCAGCTGCAAATACAGTTTAATTCAACTAATATAAATACGAAAAAGCCATAACACCGACAGGCCTACCTTAAAATAAGATCTGCGCCGATCATAACAATCGCTGTGGAGTTTATAATTCCGATGAAATTGTTTCCTAAACGACTCAAAATCAACATCAGTGTCTGCAGAGCAGTTGGACTTCCTGATAGTTTGCCAAACGTCACTACAACTAGCAACATCGGAAAAAGTAAGTATGCCTACATTTAGGAGGAACATGAGAAACAATGTAACACCCGTCATTTGAATTGTAGGACAAGCGACATTGTAGCCTAAAATATATTCGTTTTAGCTCAATTTCCTCTTCGCCGTCTCCGTTCTTCTTCTTCTCTGGGTTCAATTCAGGAGACTAGACCTACACATTTACACATGCAATACCGCCACCTATTGAGTTCATAGCTATGATGGATTTAGTGGACAATTGGCCCATAATAAATTATGTAACGTTACAAATTAAGCATATAATCCAAAAAAGTATAATGACAAAATGTATGTATTCCACCTGGATTGATATGGACATTATGAGATGAAGGTGGCCTATGGTTTTCTGGCAAGAGTCTTATCCACTTGAGGGTGCTTTAGTACCATTAATGCAAGCACTATTACCAGAAGTCTAAGAACATGTACTGTGTAGCCTATGTGCAGTATATCCTATAGGGTGGTTGTGTACGTGTAGATAAGTGAAAATGAAATCATCATGCACATTTTTATAGATCCCCTTTGTTTTTGTCCTAGCTGGTAATTAAGTCTATTTTATTTGGAGTCCCAAACCATGTTTTTTTTATGACACAGTTTAGGGGTAGCCTATGTCACTGTTTTTGAATCATACTTAGGTAGCCTATATCTAGCATCTCGAATGCTCTGTATGTTTTGCACCAGTTCAATTAAATGTTAGGCCAAACTGTTCCATGAATAAAATATGTTATTTCCCACTGTAGCCCAGTCTACATCTTCTCCATCTTATTGTTAATTTATGGCCGTCCCATCTTTTCCATTTTTAAAATAGGAAATTGCATTAATGTCAAAAGGTTTTCTGCACGGCTTGCCTTCATAATTGCTGCAATTTGTTTGCTCTCCACTTTTACCATCCAGAGGAGTCTGTAAACCCAGATAACAAATAGACTAATATTCTTTGGCCAAGTGAACAACTGTGTCGTCCTCCATAACTCAGGACTCAGCAAAAACTTGTATTAAAATGTTAACCTCCTCTCTGATAGGCTAGTGGTGAAGTAGAGCACTTGTTACCGTGACACCCATAGGCAATTTATCCCGAGTTGCAAAATAGTGAAGTACTGTATGCCCCCACGAGGGGCGCAACTTTGGTTTTAGAAGTGGGGGGGAACATAATTATTTTGATTATATGTATTTTTTAATTCAGACAGATAAACAATCCAAACAGCCTACCCGACCTCTCGGATGCGTCTGCATGGTCCTAAAGCACAATTGCCTCGTTTTGTATCACATTCAAATGATAAAACTGGGGGGGGGGGGGGGGGGGGGGGGGGGGGGTCAAAAATGCTATTTCAGAATGTGGTGAATGTCCTCCCTGTCTCCAGTAAAAGTTGCGCCCCTGGTCCCCACCAAACCACTCTCCATCATCAATAGCTTCAGATGAAGACTGTGGGTGCATGGCACAGTTTTTTTTCTTCTCAGAAATGACCTACATGTTCTTGCGTCGTGAGTTGATCTTACTGAGAGGGAGCCATCAGGTCCCAGAATGGTGTAGACAGGGCAAGAAAGCATCACTGTCTTGAACATTCTGGTGACACAAATAAATTACATTTCAATAGCTATGTGTTCAATGAAGTGTTGTTGTCAGCTTGGGTTATTATTTCAACCTTCTAATGACATTATTTTGTGTAGTGTAGACTAGATTCTGTTGTGTAGTGTAGACTAGATGCTGTTGTGTGGTGTAGACTAGATTCTGTTGACTCTTGGAAACGTGCGTGCGTGCGGGCGGGCATACTTGCATGTGTATCTGTGCACACATGCAACTTTAATTGTGTTGGGGCAGGTGAGAGATGAGACAGTAATGGAAAACAAGAAGAGGCTCCACGGTGCTCTGTGATCTTTACCCTGTCCCCACAACCTCCACACCAGGACCGCACATCAGTAGCACCTCATTGCTTACCTGAGAGGCTACCACTGTGCTGTGACACACAAGGAGAGAGAGGGGGATGAAGAAAGGGTGTGAGAGGGGTGAAAAGTTGGGAGCTGACAGACTGTGTTCACCTTTTCACCTTCAACCCTCAAACACAAACACAGGCATGCGCCGTACATACAAATGCGCAGGCACACTTTTCTTTACTATACTCCCAATGGTGCGACACATCCCATGCAAAAGTGGCAGTTATTTGTGTGGCATGTTTTTAACCATGCAAACACCCAAACAGTGCAAGAACTGTTTCATTCCAAACTAGTCTGAGACCTTCTGTCAAGTTGACTTCACATTGTATGCCCTCTTAAAAGACTCCAAACTCAGTCACCTGCAACACCAGATTCCTGACCCTTAGATGTTTTACAGCTCAGCAACTCATTATGTTAGTCCCTGACACACACATACACTCTCTCCCTCCTTCCCACCCTTCACTCTGACAAATCTCTCCCGACCATCCCAACATAAATCAGACACACTCACCATCCAGCTCCATGGCTGCATAATAAAGCTTGCCGCTTGGCTCACCCCTTAACTCATTGTTTGTGTGTGCTTTCATGCGCTTGTATGTGCGCGGGTTTGTGTCGCTGTGTACTCAGCATACTTAGCTGCAGTTACTTAATAGAAGCCCATTTTATCTCAGCAGACGGCAGCGTAATCAATTCTTTATGAAGTGAATGGTGAAAAAGGCTATGTCTTGGGCAACTGAAAGAATCAAGAGGCTATGCTCTGTTTGAAAGGAACATTACACCAGAAGTTTGTAATTTACTCAGTATTTTATTAGCATTAAATATCAATCAAGATATTTGCTGAAAATGAAAGGTTTAGCTTATGCATAGGAATACCATTGATATAGGGCTTCCATACGTGTCTGGGGATGGGATGTACCAGTTCCCTGCAGTCATTGCTGAGGTTATGACTGACAAAGTGAGAAACTGCTGAACATGAATATCACACCTCGCCAGAAATGGATTCTGAGTCAAATCAGCAATCACTTAACAGAATAACACAGTTTATCATGTGAAAGTGAGTGTGGAAGGCTGTGAAACAAAAGTGAAATCTACTCCGGGGGTGGTTGAGCTGGCCTGGTAGGTTGAACCATGTTAGAGTTGGAGATGGGTTGCTATGCAACTGTGATTGAAAAAGTCCATGCTGCAGTCAGGAGCCCTAAGGCACGGAGAGCACGTTTCGACAATTGCATCGGCTGGTGTGACTCAAAGTAACGACAGCTAAAGATTGGACTTACACTTCAAATGTCAACTTTTCACAAACTTTTTTTTATCCAGTGTTGTTCCTGTTTTATATCAAAACAGATTATTGACTGTGAAAATCAAGAGGAGAATAGCAAGTTTATAATGGTTATTTTAAATGGCTGATATAAATACACTGACATATAGAAACAGTGTATGAAGAAACCACCTTGAGTTTCACCTGTGAAACTATCGGTCCTTTAAATTGGTTGTTTTGACGTAGGAAGTATATATCCCTTTTCAAGTTTTCCTTCATAAGGATGTGGTGTAACAGTACTGTGATGTCAGATGCAGATGCCCCCTTTAAGATTTGTGGATGCTGTGCTAAGCCCCCTTTTATTTATTCACTTATTCATCCTTCTACACACACGCATGCAGGCAGACAGGAACACACACACACACACACACACACACACACACACACACACACACACACATACACACACACACACACATTTTAAGGTCCCAGGGAATTCCCAATCTCTATATAGCCCTACATACAGTATAATGTGTATATTTAATACCATCGAGGAATGCAAGTATACAGGGAGCGATTTGATTATTGTTCAGTGGTTAATTTAGGGGGCCGAGGGTCTGGAGAATGAATGGCGGCACACATGGCCAGCTGAGGGAGGAAAACGAGTAGCAGCACCACCACCAGCGGCCTTCCCTCCCCACCTCCTCTCTCGACACCTCCTTAAGAATGTGCCTCTTGTTCACCCTCTCGGCTGGAAACATCCTGGAGAACGACGTTTCATCTATGTAAATGTTCGAGGTCACGCAACTACCACCACCCCAGATAGCCCAGGGGAAATTGATCACATCAAACAGCTAGCCTCGCTCCACACACACACACACTCACACACACACACACACACACACGCACACGCACTCACACACACACACACAGACCTTTAATTGGAGACTGGTGACTGAGGCCTTTTGGGAAAAGGTCACCCTAATAGGGAAGGCAGGGGCTCTGGAGATAAGGTTTGAACCTACATTATGAAGTCTTGTGGCATGCAGCGATGTTATGACTAGTGAAGTCGGGAACACACCCTAAACCACCTCTGTGTTTGTTTAATATGATGCCTCTCTGTCACATGCTGGCTGAGGTGGGAATAGGCTGAAGTTGCCCTTAGACGGTGATCTTGGGTCAGTTTTGCATTTCTCCCACATGGTTAAAGGTTAAATGGTTAAATAAAACATGTGATTGACCTGTGTTTATACATATACAGTACCAGTCAAAAGTTTGCCAATGAGTAGGACACACCTACTCATTGGCAACAGTGAGAGGCGACTTTGGGATGCTGGCCTTCGAGGCAGAGTTACTCTGTCCAGTATCTGTGTTCTTTTGCCCATCTTAATATTTTATTTTTATTGGCCAGTCTGAGATATGGCTTTTTCTTTGCAACTCTGCCGAGAAGGCCAGCATCCCGGAGTCGGCTCTTCACTGTTGACGTTGAGACTGGTGTTTTGTGGGTACTATTTAATGAAGCTGCCAGTTGAGGAAACTAGACACTCACTCTAATGTACTTGTCCTCTTGCTCAGTTGTGCACCGGGGCCTTCCACTCCTCTTTCTATTCTGATTAGAGCCAGTTTGTGCTTTTCTGTGAAGGGAACAAGAATAGACTGATGCGTTTCAGGAGAAAGTTAATCAGCACAACAGTTTATGTTAGCTGTGCTAACATAGGTTTTCTAATGATCAATTAGCCTTTTAAAATTGTAAACTTGGATTAGCTAACACAACGTGCCATTGGAATACAGGAGTGATGGTTGCTGATAATGGGCCTCTGTACGCCTGTAGATAATCCATAAAAAATCTGCCGTTTCCAGCTACAATTGTCATTTACAACATTAACAATGTCTACACTGTATTTCTGATCAATGTGATGTTATTTTAATGGACCATTTCTAAGTGACCCCACACTTTTGAACAGTAGTGTGTGTGTGAATACATATATATATATATATATATATATATTAATATCCATTCAGTATGAGACAACACAGTCAATAACAGTCAAACCACCCATCCTGCAGGACTCATTACAGTATGTCATATTTATGGGCTTCTGGTATCACCTTAAAACTATTTGAGACAATGTCAAATGCAATCATCTCCACTGATATCATGGCATCATTGTGAAACACAGCTACCAGTGCATTTCCCATCATATAGAGCCAAGTCTTGGTTTTGTCATCGTCTTCCACCCTTTCTGAACATGTCTGAGACAATAAGATAGGTTGCCGAGCAACTACCCATTGAGTACATGTATAAAAAAAAATTACACTATGAGGTTGGAATTGTACTGTGAAAATGGTGATAATGCCCTGTTAGTGTACAAGTTGTTTTAAAAGCCGCTGGAAATGTCTGCTTGTTATGTCGGGATGGAGTTTTGGCCTGCCTGGTGACATCAGGGGCAGCTGAGGGTGAGAAGGTGCTTTCCTGAACCTGTAGAGACAATTAAAGGGGCAGTGTTAACAAAAAATAAGAAAGTAGCAAGTACTAGAACTACATGGAAATTAGTTTGGAATACCATTGTGGCAGGCACTAGACAGATAGGGTATGGAGCTCATCTTCACGGTGAAGGATGTTCAACATTGTATTGATTAACAAAATGGCTTCAAAAATGTGAATCATGGATTCTTTTTAATCTGTCCTCTGGATGGCAGTATTTCCTGTTTCATCGATAACTCTGTCACAAATTGCTGTTTTCCATCCCACATAGTTCCCAGCCAGACCTGCATGATTCTCGGAGGAGTGCTCACGGAACATCATGCATCATAAATCTCGGAAAAACATCAAGACATCTACAAGCTGAGATCTCCTGTCAGAGAAAATCCATTATCAGTCAAGGGACATGCGTGTTGTGACATCTTCCATATCCACACACTTCATCTTGTCATACTAATCTGATTCTGTCTATTTTAATTGGATGTAAATGATTACACAATTACCATGCTTCATTCTATATCTAGAGGACTCCTAATATCTCCAGGAGTGATAAGTATTATTTTTGTCTTTATCTGTTGTTTAGTACTGTCTTGCAAGCTACAACCATCTACTTCAAGTGCTGCCTGTCTTCCCAGTAGCCTACTTGGTGTGTAAACTGCTGACTGCTATTAACTTGTAGATGATTGTTGACATATCAACCATGATTATGGGGCAGGGCAATTTGTGACTGTTGTTGTTTTGGTAATCAGTGGCTGTATTGGAGGGGGAGTGGTTTTTCCTCTCCTAGGCAATCAGCAATTAGTACCGGGAGGTGTGCTCTTCCCCTCTGCAAGGCAATTAGCAATTAGCGTTAGTACTTCAGTCTCCCCTGTCTTTTTTAGCGGCGGTTGTATCAGCAGCAGTCTCTCGCCAAAACTGAAACGGTTCTGCAGAGTTATGAGAGGAAGGCTCCACGCTAGTCTCTCACTTTTGTATCTCGCCTAGTTCTTTTCAGATGATCTCATTTTGGTCTTTTGTAGCTTTTTTCAACTATGTGTGTGTTTTCTATAAGTGTTTGCTCTTCTCCCTGTAGGCTGTAGAGACACTCCCCACGCCTTGGCTGCAACCCTTCTAATTTAGTGTACCCTGCATGCACAACCTAAATCCTTCTCCCTCCTGTCTCCTGATTCTGCCTCTTTGAACCTACTCTCCTCCCTTTGCGCATCCTACAGTGGTTCCTCATTTAAAAGTTGCGAGCTTACACCGCGGGACTTAGAGGTACCCAGCGTCACGGCTCCATTGCTCCAGACCACCACAAGGGGGAGTTAGAGCACTCATTATGCATTTGGGTCCCAAAGGAAAAACGAATATTAATACTTTTTCACAAGCGTAGCAGGATGGGCTATTAGCTGAACAATAGACTATTCAACCTTAACTAAAGAATTGTTTAATAGCCGAGCTAGGTGTGAAACCCCCCAACTTGCAACAAATCATTTGTATCTATCTTTCCACATCTACCTATACAAGCATCTACCTACACACGGTTAATGTTCTGATTTAAAAATATATATCAGCAAAAAAAGAAACGTCCTCTCACTGTCAACTGCGTTTATTTTCAACAACTTAACATGTGTAAATATTTGTATGAACATAAGATTCAACAACTGACAAACTGAACAAGTTCCACAGACATGTGACGAACAGAAATCAAATAATGTGTCCCTGAACAAAGGGGGGTCAAAAAAAAGTTCCTGAAAGTTCCTGGACATTTCTGGGGGGAATGGCCCTAGCCCTCACCCTCCGATCCAACAGGTGATAGACGTGCTCAATAGGTTTGAGATCTGCACTCTTTGCTTGCCATGGCAGAACACTGACATTCCTGTCTTGCAGGAAATCACGCACAGAACAAGCATTATGGCTGGTGGCATTGTCATGTCAGGATGAGCCTGCAGGAAGGGTACCACATGAGGGAGGAGGATGTCTTCCCTGTAACTCACAGCGTTGAGATTGCCTGCAATGACAACAAGCTCAGTCTGATGATGCTGTGACACACTGCCCCAGACCATGACAGACCCTTCACCTCGAAATGGATCCCGCTCCAGAGTACAGGCCTCGGTGTAACGCTCAGTCCTTCGAAGATAAACGTGAATCCGACTATCACCCCTGGTGAGACAAAACCGCGAATCGACAGTGAAGAGCACTTTTTGCCAGTCCTGTCTGGTCCAGCGACGGTAGGTTTGTGCCCATAGGCGACGTTGTTGCCGGTGATGTCTGGTGAGGACTTGCCTTACAACAGGCCTACAAGCCCTCAGTCCAGCCTCTCTCAGCCTATTGCGGACAGTCTGAGCACTGATGGAGGGAATGTGCGTTCCTGATGTAACTCGTGCAGTTGTTGTTGCTATCCCGTACCTGTCCCGCAGGTGTGATGTTCGGATGTATCGATCCTGTTCAAGTGTTGTTACACGTGGTCTGCCACTGCGAGGACGATGAAGCTGTCCACCCTGTATCCCTGTAGCACTGTCTTAGGCATCTCACAGTACAGACATTGCAATTTATTGCCCTGGCAACATCTGCAGTCCTCATGCCTCCTTGCAGCATGCCTAAGGCACGTTCACATAGATGAGCAGGGACCCTGGGCATCTTTCTTTTGGTGTTTTTCGGAGTCCGAGTTTTCATAACTGTGACCTTTATTGCTTACCGTTTGTAAGCTGTTAGTGTCTTAACGACCGTTCCACAAGTGCATGTTCATTAATTGTTTATGGTTCATTGAACAAGCATGGAAAACAGTGTTTAAACCTTTTACAATGAAGATCCTTGAAGTTATTTAGATTTTTACTAATTATCTGTGAAAGACAGGGTCCTGAAAAAGGGACGTTTCTTTTTTTGCTGAGTTTATATTGGTCATGGCTCCCGAGTGGCGCAGCGGTCTAAGGCACTGCATCTTGGTGCAAGAGGCTTTACTACAGTCCCTGGTTCGAATTTAGGCTGTATCACATCCGACGGTGATTGGGAGTGCCATAGGGTGGCTCACAATTGGCCCAGCGTCATCCGGGGTTGGCTGTCATTGTAAATAAGAATTTGTTCTTACCTGACTTGCCTAGTTTAAATAAAGGTTCAAATTAAAAAACAACTGCTGGCAACCGCAGCGGAAACAATAGGAGGTGAACAGTGGCTGGTGCTGAAAATATAGCCAACTTGTTGTGCAGGTTTTGCACACCAACAGATGGAGAACCTACAACAGTCGAGCAATTCATTTAAATAATAATCTTAATTTGAATTTCACTTTACAAACAATAAGAGGGCTTAATGGGAGTCTATTTCTTCGGAGCCTAGACATATAAAATGACTTAACTGGTTGAGGTAGGCTGAGGCTTAAAAGCCTAATAGAAGTAGGATTTTTTTTATTAGGCCTACTTACAATTGTAACTGGTCGAAAATGTAGCTTCCTACATAAAACAATCATTTCAAGAAAAAAAGTCTCCACGATCAAACTAAAACAGTGTAACTAATAACGCGCACATTTGTAAATCTCAAACTCTAAAAGTAATTGGAAAGGTAGATATAAATTGTGTGACATTGTGGTTACAATAAAGAATCTTAACAAGATGCTGTGTCTTTGCAGGTGTAGCCCATCATGCAAATGTTTCCTATTAGCAGAACAATATACTTTTTATAGCCCGGCTACTGTGTGTGAAATCCCTCCACTTGCAATGTATTTGATGCATAAGTACTCTAAAGTGTTACATTTCTAACTCAAAACAGCAGTACAGTATTTCTTCATCAACATTTTTATGCTTTTGTTAATAAAATAAAGAGAAAAAAGACATTCAAATGCAGATGTTTATATGAACTACATTTTAGACGCACTTCCACCCAGCTCCATAACTACAGGTAAAACCTTGCTGACATGATCAATGTATTTGTTGTATCATCAATTTCTCTATCCAAAACATCTTGATGGCCTTGAACCAGTTCATCTGTGCTTGTCGGCATGGCACAGTTACGGATTAATGTTTTCAGTTGATGCCAAACAAGTTCAAACGGGTTTAAAATCAGGAGACCTACATGTAGAGATTATTTTAAACGTTTTTACGATTTACTGTAGTCCCACCGAAGGTGTTGTAGGTCATTTATAAAGAAATGTATTTAACCTTTATTTTACTACATAAAGGTCTACTTACTCTGCTGGCATCTTAACCCAGGTTATGCCCTCATTTGCAATGCAAACCCGGGCTGCAGAGTGTTTTGTGTCATTGTCTGCATTTGGAGAAAAAAAAAAAACTTTAGCCAATATTGGATATTTACAAATATACATGTAAGTAGGCCTAAATGTAACAAAATATTGCTATAATCCTACCTTGAAAGAAACTATGTGTACCCAGAAACACCTCTCTGACATAGGGTCCAGCATTTCTCTTGATGATTTCTTCCTCAAAGAAATATTGAGCCATGATACAGTGCCTTGCGAAAGTATTCGGCCCCCTTGAACTTTGCGACCTTTTGCCACATTTCAGGCTTCAAACATAAAGATATAAAACTGTATTTTTTGTGAAGAATCAACAACAAGTGGGACACAATCATGAAGTGGAAGGACATTTATTGGATATTTCAAACTTTTTTAACAAATCAAAAACTGAAAAATTGGGCGTGCAAAATTATTCAGCCCCTTTACTTTCAGTGCAGCAAATTCTCTCCAGAAGTTCAGTGAGGATCTCTGAATGATCCAATGTTGACCTAAATGACTAATGATGATAAATACAATCCACCTGTGTGTAATCAAGTCTCCGTATAAATGCACCTGCACTGTGATAGTCTCAGAGGTCCGTTAAAAGCGCAGAGAGCATCATGAAGAACAAGGAACACACCAGGCAGGTCCGAGATACTGTTGTGAAGAAGTTTAAAGCCGGATTTGGATACAAAAAGATTTCCCAAGCTTTAAACATCCCAAGGAGCACTGTGCAAGCGATAATATTGAAATGGAAGGAGTATCAGACCACTGCAAATCTACCAAGACCTGGCTGTCCCTCTAAACTTTCAGCTCATACAAGGAGAAGACTGATCAGAGATGCAGCCAAAAGGCCCACGATCACTCTGGATGAACTGCAGAGATCTACAGCTGAGGTGGGAGACTCTGTCCATAGGACAACAATCAGTCGTATATTGCACAAATCTGGCCTTTATGGAAGAGTGGCAAGAAGAAAGCCATTTCTTAAAGATATCCATAAAAAGTGTTGTTTAAAGTTTGCCACAAGCCACCTGGGAGACACACCAAACATGTGGAAGAAGGTGCTCTGGTCAGATGAAACCAAAATGGAACTTTTTGGCAACAATGCAAAACGTTATGTTTGGCGTAAAAGCAACACAGCTGAACACACCATCCCCACTGTCAAACATGGTGGTGGCAGCATCATGGTTTGGGCCTGCTTTTCTTCAGCAGGGACAGGGAAGATGGTTAAAATTGATGGGAAGATGGATGGAGCCAAATACAGGACCATTCTGGAAGAAAACCTGATGGAGTCTGCAAAATACCTGAGACTGGGACGGAGATTTGTCTTCCAACAAGACAATGATCCAAAACATAAAGCAAAATCTACAATGGAATGGTTCAAAAATAAACATATCCAGGTGTTAGAATGGCCAAGTCAAAGTCCAGACCTGAATCCAATCGAGAATCTGTGGAAAGAACTGAAAACTGCTGTTCACAAATGCTCTCCATCCAACCTCACTGAGCTCGAGCTGTTTTGCAAGGAGGAATGGGAAAAAATGTCAGTCTCTCGATGTGCAAAACTGATAGAGACATACCCCAAGCGACTTACAGCTATAATCGCAGCAAAAGGTGGCGCTACAAAGTATTAACTTAAGGGGGCTGAATAATTTTGCACGCCCAATTTTTCAGTTTTTGATTTGTTAAAAAAGTTTGAAATATCCAATAAATGTCGTTCCACTTCATGATTGTGTCCCACTTGTTGTTGATTCTTCACAAAAAAATACAGTTTTATATCTTTATGTTTGAAACCTGAAATGTGGCAAAAGGTCGCAAAGTTCAAGGGGGTCGAATACTTTCGCAAGGCACTGTACCTTAAAAGGAGGCAAGAGTGTTTTATTGTGGAACACATAACAGTCCGTGAGGTGTAGACTACAATATTTTATGTACCTTTTGCTTTGTAAATAGCCTAACTTACCATCAAAAATCAAATATAGGCCTGATCCCTGGCGTGAAATTGTCCCCCACACATGGAGTTTGAGCGAATGCTTGGGACTCCGCCTGCTTGATCTTCGGCGAACAAATTGCTCAAGGGCCACGGTTGATTAGTCTTTGAAGATGACGTTATTGAATGTCTCACCAGCTTTGATCCATGCCTGGGCCGTCAGGATGCAAAGTTCTTAGTTTGTCAGACAAATAATTGGGTCGCAACTACAGAACAGTACAAAACAAGCACACACATGGATAATGTTCTGAGAATAAAATTAAATAAAATAAATATATATATATAACATTTCTTACCGAGCCTTTCCATAAGTCCATACAAGTTTCTTCAACTGTCTTCTGAATGTGATTAGAGCGATATTGTGATGCCCACAGATTGCCTTTGCCGATCGCTCATCTTCATTCATCAGTGAGTCAATGGCTTGAATAGTCTCGCTGGAAATTAAATACAAATGTGCAGCATACAGTAAAGAACAGCAGTCGATTAATTAGTTAAGCTAGATTCTTGTGGTGGAGCATTTGTGTGGTGGAGTCACTTTTAATTCTTAATTCATATACTGTTTCTATCATAGGCCACTATAATCGATGGGGGCTCAGGGCGGTACCATTCTGCTCATCTGATGATGGGAGCTCAGGGAGGTACCATTCTGCTCATCTGATGAAGGTGCTCATGGATTTACATTCAAACTTTGAAGAGCGAGATCGAGTCATTGAAGGCAGACCATCAGAAAGAGAAACATTCTCTGAGGGCAGAGATATGGGCGATGGCTGATGCATTGGTTCAGAGCCAGGCGGTATTGGCGGAGAGTCACTCCGCATTAACGGAGAGTCAGGCGGCATTTGTGGAGAGGCAGGCGGCATTGGCGGAGAGTCAGGCGGCATTGGCGGAGAGTCAGGCGGCATTGGCGGAGAGTCAGGCGGCATTGGCGGAGATTCAGGTGGAGAATGACGCATTGAAAAGGGCGAGGAATGAGATGGAGTCACAATCCATGCCAGGCACATCTGTGAGCTCTGGAACTTCACCTCCGACAGGCAGTCAACATACGTAGCGGGTTCGTCAGGTTGTCGGTTCACCCTGACATTTCCATTCCTATTCTCACAACAGAACTGCTCACCAGGCACAGCAAGGGCTGCCCAGACCGTTATGCTGTTCTGCTATTCCAAGGATGTGTAACCGAAGAGCGATACCATAATTGGGCACAGAATACATAGCCTTCCCGTTGTGGATGTCTATTTCAGGACCGTTTGGTGCTGCTCTGAGACAAGCATTGGAGAAACGAAAATGTTCAAATATTCCATGATATTCTTAACCTGTCAAGGACTGGGGTTCTGCTAGCGGGGCACCAAATACAAATTAACAGAAATCTCATAAATCAAATTTCTCCAACATACAAGTATTAGGCCCCATTTTAAAGATAAAATCCTCGTTAATCCAGCCACAGTGTCTGATTTAAAAAATGGTTTACAGCGAAAGCTCCACAACCGATTAGGTTAGGTCACCACCAAGTCACAGAAAAACCCTGCCATTTTTCACAAAAAGCACAAATAGAGAGAAACTTAATCACTAACCTTTGATGATCTTCATCAGACGACACTCATAGGACTTCATGATACACAATACATATAGGTTTTGTTTGATGAAGTGCATATTTATATAAAAAAATCTCAGTATACATTGCCGCGTTACGTTCACTAGTTCCAAAAACATCCAGTGATATTGCAGAGAGCCACATCATTTTACAGAAATACTCATTATAAATGTCGATGAAAATACAATTGTTAGACATGGAAATATAGATACACTTCTCCTTAACAGAAACATTTTCTGACAAATAGATAACGTGCCACAGAATGCTGCAGCAGCCCGCAAGGTGTGCCGCAGTATGACACAACTTTTAAAGGATGAACCACTGTATGATTTGTACTGTCCCCTTGTGAGCTTACAGAACAGGGCTGCGGGCAGCTGGGTGAAAATGGAGGAAAACTAAACTTCTGGAGGACCTATCATTCCCTCATCTCTACCTTCTCTTCCTCTGTATCTGCTGCTAAAGCCACTCTGTATCACTAAATGTATCACTATACACCAAATCACTCGTCTCAGTCATGTTCTCACATGGTCTCTCCTATCATTGCTATGAATGACACTCAACTACTTTTCTCCCCCCGCCCCCTTCTGGCACCCAGGTGGCGACACGCATCTCTGCATGCCTGGCAGATATCTCTACTTGGATGTCGGCCCACCACCTCATACTCAGCCTCGACAAGACACAGCTGCTCTTCCTCCCGAGGAAGGCCTGCCCGCTGCAAGACCTCTCCATCATGGTTGACAACTCCACAGGGTCTCCCTATCAGAGTGCGAAGAAACTTGGCGTGACCCTGGACAACACCCTTTCATTCTCTACAACATCCATAGAGTTTGACCCTACCTCACACGGGAAGTGGCACAGGTCCTAATCCTGGCAATTGTCATCTCCTATATGGACTACTGCAACTCGCTGTTGGCTGGGCTCCCCGCTTGTGCCATCAAACCGCTGCAACTTATCCAGAATGCTGCAATCTGCCTTAAGTTCAACCTTCCCAAGTTATCCTATGTCACCCCGGTCCTCCTTGAAGCTCGCATCCACTACAAGACCATGGTACTAGCCTACGGAGCAGCAAAAGGAACTGCCACTCCCTATCTTCAGGCTGTGCTCAAACCCTACACCACAATCCGAGTACAGGAGGGCAGCTCCCACTCAGCCCAGGCCAAGCTCTTCCCTGTCCTGGCACACTAATTGTGGAACCAGCTTTCCCCTGAAGCTAGGACAGCAGAGTCCCTGCCTAGCTTCAGAAAACTTACTTTACTTTTTTCCACCTTACTAGCTCTAACTTTGCAAATAGCTACTTTGAGGAAAATGTACTTACTATGACTGGGATATGTGGTTTTCCTACCTAGTGCATTCATCTTTAGATAGCTAACTGGATAAGAGCTTCTGCTAAATTACTCAAATGTTAATGTAACAACAACTAGCTTTCATTTCAGCCCCTTTATGTTGTTGTCTATCACTTCAATGTAAGAGTCTGTAGCCGACTAACAGCTTCCATGTCTAGACAATGTACTTTGCTTAAGATGAAGCTGTTGCTAGTCCATCCTGTGAGATGGATATTGGGTTGTTATTTTACCTGACGTGCATATGGACACCTTTACATTTTTTTTCATATAACCTTTTCACTAGGCAAGTCAGTTAAGAACAAATTTGTATTTGCAGTGACAACCTAGGAACAGTGGGTTAACTGCCTCGCTGTCACGCCCTGACCTTAGAGATCCTTATTATTCTCTGTTTGGTTAGGTCAGGGTGTGACTCGGATGGGAAATTCTGTGTTTTTTGTTTTTGTTTTTGGCCGAGTGTGGTTCCCAATCAGAGGCAGCTGTCTATCTTTGTCTCTGATTGGGGATCATACTTAGGCAGCCCTTTTTCCCACCATTAGGTTGTGGGATCTTGTTTTCTGTTTAGTTACTGTTGCCTGACAGAACTGTGCGTTTTCATTTTCGGTATTTTGTATAAGTTGTTGGGGAATAATCAGAATTAGTTGGTAAACCTTCTTACGGAGGTGGTCCCTGCACAGGAACAGCTCAGCGGAAATTTCAGAGCGCCACCTATAGTACTCGAGTATAGTACTCGATAAATCTCTAACTTTCATAAAAATACACATGCAAGGTACTGAATTAAATCTACACTCGTTGTGAATCTAGCCACCAAGTCAGATTTGTAAAATGATTTTTGGCGAAAGCATGAGAAGCTATTATCTGATAGCATGCACCCCCCAAAATACCAGCACGACACGTAAACAACAGATTTTGCGGTAGCCGGCGCTACCCAAAACGCAGAAATCAAATATAAAACATTCATTACCTTGGACGAGCTTCTTTGTTGGCACTCCTATATGTCCCATAAACATCACAATTGGGTCTTTTTCCCGATTAAATCCGTCATTGTATACCCAAAATGTCATTTGCTGAAGGCCAGTCTGATGCTGCAAAAAGCCCATTTACAAGACGCAACGTCACTTTTTAAAATTACAAAAGTCGCCTATAAACTTTTACAAATCACTTCAAACGACTTTTCTAAACGATGAATGATGTATCAAATTGATCACGGGGCGATCTGTATTCGATAGCAGCAAGTCTGGAAATCATCGTCTATTTTTTCAGTTTCACAACATACTGTGGTGCGCCTCAAGAAAGGAGGGGTCTATTCGTGTTGTAACCAAGGATAAATGAGGCGATCCTCATTTATTTTAGGTCGCCTTAAACAATACATTGAATGGCGGTGTTTTTGGTAAACAGTTTTACCAGGGATTTTTACTCCTAAACACGTTCTGTTATAGCCACAGACCCGATTTAACCAGTTTTAGAGACTTCAGAGTGTTTTCTATACACACCTACTTATCATATGGATATACTATATTCCTGGCATGAGTAGCAGGACTTTGAAATGTTGCGCGATTTTTTACAAAAAGCTGCGAAAATTCGCATCATCCATAACAGGGTAACATAGGTAAGATGTTTTATATTCATTATATGTTTGTGAGTTATTTCTCATCAGAATGTTTATTTTTGTATAATACTGTTCGCCATTTGCAGTCATCTGTTCTCTGTCAGGACTAAGTTACTTGGGCCGCAGAGAGGGGAGAGGTCAAGCGTGTATCTCTTGGCTCCACAATGTCTCTGTGCCAGTCACTGTGTCTCTGTGATATTGTCAAGGAGGGGGCATTTGATATATGCCTGTTGATAGGTTTTGTTTTATGGTTCTGAGAGCGAGAAAATAACATAGTTTAGGAGACAAAGCTGAAAGATAATTTATGGCCAATGCTGTCTGGCTATGTGTGTCTTTGCCATAAAGGATCTCAGTTGCAATGTGTAAGGACTCTCAGAGGATTCATTTATAGACACTGAATTGATCTGAGAGTCACAGGGTTGTGATGGAGTTCATATAATTAAAGATGGACTTTATGATAACTCTGACTTGTGTGTGGTTTGCTCTCATGATTTGGTAAATACAGGAAATTTCCACGACAAAATGTTTTGTTGAATTAAAATCATGAACACTTTCCACGCTGCGCCTTGGTCTACTCTTTCTACCACCATTGAGAGCCGTTACACTTGCTCAGCTCAGGGTAGCCTAGTTTTAGCTGGTTCTTTGTATAATTTTGACCCTGAGTCATACTAAATTGTGTGTTTCTCTACTCCAATGATTAATCCAAGGATAAAAAGGGAAACCTAGTTAGTTGTTAATCTTTCAAGCACCCAAGTGGGTTTGTACTTTTTATTTTTTTACCAATAAGGAGATGGGAGAGGTTGGACTTGTAACCCTATTCTATTTTAGCATTTGGCCACGCAGACGCTCGTTGACGTGCACTAGCAATGTAGATGAAATAATTGAATAACGTGTGTACATTTATTTTTGCAACGCTCACTCATGTATCATGGCCGGTTTAGTCAGGATAAGTCTTGCATTGACTACTTGAGGGCCAATTCACTGATCACTTCAGCGTCATTGAGAATGTTCTAGTGCCTCCTTTGTTGACCAGTCTCACAAATAAGAATACATTCAAGCTCCCAAAAATGTTTTATGGCCACAGGTCAGGCATACAATGAAATTGTATTTTAGATATATGATCAAATACTTTTAACAACCACTTTTGCATACATATCAAATATATGTGTTAGTAGTTTGGCTGATGTGTGTTGACTCACCACATCCTGCAGCTTGAGGTACTCTGGGGGATTGTGCCAGACTGCTTTGAAGCTGATACTGCATGGGAAATCAGAATGTTCCAGAAGAATCCAGGCAGGTCTATACTCCACACATTCTCTGACTTCATCTTCCCAATGCCCCACTTTCAGCCAAGAGCACTGCAAAGTCCTAACTTGAGACCATTTCAATACTACAATGTGAGGTACTATAAACAATGGCTGGTGCACTAAAACAATTGCTCCAGTCTAATATAGTATAAAACATTTCCCCTATCAAAAAACAAAATAATACTTGAGCGTACTTGTGCCACTGCCTAGTGCATGGGTTACCAAGATGCAGTATGCCATCTGCTTTGTTTGCTCCCAGAATAAAACATCAGATCAGTGCTTGTTAGAGTGGAACTGACACAAAGAAGCTACATCAGATCCGTGCTTATTGGAGGGGAACTGACACAAATAAACTACAACAGATCAGTGCTTATTAGAGTGGAACTGACACAGACGCTACATCAGATCAGTTCTTATTAGAGTGGAACTGACACAAAGACGCTTCATCAGATCAGTGCTAATTAGAGTGGAATTGACACAAAGAAGCTACATCAGATCAGTGCTAATTAGAGTGGAATTGACACAAAGAAGCTACATCAGATCAGTGCTAATTAGAGTGGAATTGACACAAAGAAGCTACATCAGATCAGTGCTTATTAGAGTTGAACTGACACAAAGACGCTTCATCAGATCAGTGCTTATTAGAGTGGAACTGACACAAAGGCGCTTCATCAGATCAATGCTTATTAGAGTGGAACGGACACAAAGAAACTACATCAGATCAGTAACACACACTCTATAATGGCGTCCATCTTTAAATTTACATATTTTTTGCCTATTTCAACTTCCTCTGGACAGTAATGAAAGATGCAATAGTTTGTAACTGGTTTGCATTTTGTCCCTAGATGCTTCAGTCTCAATTTGTATGAACATGGAAATTGGTAGAGAAAGGCAGGGAAGAGGTAATCACCAAGAAACATGAAGGATCCCACCGGGCACAGACGTCAATTCAACATCTATCCCACATTGGTTGAAGGTAATTTAATTGAAATGACGTGGAAACAATGTTGATTCAACCAGTGTGTGCCCTGTGGGATGGCATCAGCAGAAACAACTAGCAGCATTGAGCACACATATTACAATCATGCATCTCACTCCGATGAAATATGATTGTGCATGATAGGAACAGTTCACTGGAACTAATTGTGTTGATTAAAGTATGAGAGGACTCCTGTGTCTATGCTCTTGATTTCTCCTTTTCACTTATACTCTCTCTCTTTCTCCCTCTCATACTTGCTCTTGCATTCTCTCGCTCACCCACGCATAGTACAGTCTTGAGTCATTTACACACCTTAATGCGTGCACACACATACACACACTGCACCCCCTTTTCCCTACGCATACACATACACTGACACACTCGTTACATTTTTGTTTTGTCTCCCATGCATACATTTTCACAGTTAATCTTTTGATCGTGGCGCCTTGATTTCTGGGGAGATGCTATGTTCTGACTTCCCTGGGCTACATATGAGTTCTATTATTTATCATTGACTGTCGTGAGGCCTAGGCAGGGGAAGAAGAAGAACATGTCCTCCCAACCTCTTTGATCACAGCCAAGAGAGGAAAGGCCCAGTGTGTTCACAGCCTCGCAGAGAAGACTATCCCTACTGATTTTGAGATTATACCGTAACAGCATTTCCCCATTTATAGTAGTGGAATGTTTAAGGTTAAGATTTGGTTGAGCAGCAGTTACAGCACTACTCTCAATCTAGAGCCATTGCTGTTGAGATCGGTGTATATTATGTTATTATATTGTTATTCCGTTTTGTGATTCTGTTATATTCTTTTGTTACTCTGTTATGTTATTTTACATTGTTATATTCTGTTGTCATTCTGTCACATTATTTTATTCTGTAGTTAGTCTGTTGTTATTCTATTGCTATTCTGTTACGTTATTCTTATCCTATATTATTCCATTATTCTGTTTATATTCTGTTTTCATTCTGTTATATGCTGTTGTTATTCTGTTCATTTTCAAAGGCTAAATGGATGAGTAGGTGGACACTTTAGGAACTCAAGACCTGTACTGATTACTGAGTTATGACTGCCATGCAGTCCTCATGGACACTAATGGTGTAACCTTTTTTTCAGAAATGTTTTTACTTTTAAATTATTGATATATATATATATATATATATACATATATATATATATATATATATATATATATATATATACCCATTGATTCTTGAAGAATATATCATTCTTGAAGAATATATAAATAATATATCCTGATATATCCTGATAACCAATGTACTTATAATTTTAAACACCAAAACCTTTGAATAAGCTTTGGAATCATCCTCCAACCAGTAATGAGATATCTCCCAGCAAGTGAGGGTAAATCAGAGATTAGTTAGCCAGTTCTAGTATGTTGTTAGCAAGTTACCATCTACAGTAGGAAACCCCAGAAACAAACAACATCTAATCCACACTTGTTGACTAAATTAAATGTAAAATACAACCTTGATATACTTTAGTCCTTGACCTTTCACACACACACACACACACACACACACACACACACACACACACACACACACACACACACACACACACACACACACACACACACTTCATACTGTACACCTGCGCTTCCATATTAAGCGGTGCACCTTTTGAATACACAAACACCCCCCTTGTTAACCTTCTATTACATGAACACACCACCCTTGTTAACCTTCTATTACATGAACACACCCCCCTTGTTAACCTTCTATTACATGAACACACCACCCTTGTTAACCTTCTATTACATGAACACACCACCCTTGTTAACCTTCTATTACATGAACACACCCCCCTTGTTAACCTTCTATTACATGAACACACCACCCTTGTTAACCTTCTATTACATGAACACACCACCCTTGTTAACCTTCTATTACATGAACACACCACCCTTGTTAACCTTCTATTACATGAACACACCACCCTTGTTAACCTTCTATTACATGAACACACCACCCTTGTTAACCTTCTATTACATGAACACACCACCCTTGTTAACCTTCTATTACATGAACACACCACCCTTGTTAACCTTCTATTACATGAACACACCACCCTTGTTAACCTTCTATTACATGAACACACCACCCTTGTTAACCTTCTATTACATGAAGACACCACCCTTGTTAACCTTATATTACATGAACACACCACCCTTGTAAAGTAAAATGGAAGAATAGAAGTAGTGGGTGGTTTAATTACCTAATTGGCCACTTTTGGTTTTCACAGTGGAGAGGTTTGTAAAGGCTCCATTGTCGTCTCTGTCAGGCCAGGTGCTAGCCTCCTACGATGGCTCAAGCCACCAATGCATATGGGAAGAGAGGTGCTTTATCATTTTCCTCCTCCCGTCACTTATCTGGCTCTCCTCCTCTCTACTTCCACTTCTCATTGGACTACTGGAACCCCACATGCTGAAGATATTTGATGTTGGTTGTTGTTATTTTGTTGACTACGCCATTGATGATTTCACATACCAGTTGCCAGAAGCGTCATGCCCATAGATACAATTGCATACATTTTTAGGATAGGAGATGTAACGCTCGTCGTTGGGAGAGAGAGAGGAGGACCAAGGTGCAGCGTGGTAAGTATTCATATTCTCTTTTAATGAAAACGAATACTTGCAAAAACAACAAAACACGAGAACGAAACTAAAAAGGTCCTGAACGGTGAAATACAAACACAGAACAGAAAATAATCACCCACGAAACACAATAGAAAACAGGCTACCTAAATATGGTTCTCAATCATGGACAACGATTGACAGCTGCCTCTGATTGAGAACCATACCAGGCCAAACACAGAAATAGCGAATCATAGAAAAACTAACATAGACAACCCACCCAACTCACGCCCTGGCCATACTAAAACAAAGACATAACAAAAGAACAAAGGTCAGAACGTGACAGGAGATATATAATTTTAATGCAATACATAATTTCACTGAATTACACTTAATTTAACTTCTACTAACTCCCCATCCCGTATGTGGGAGCGTAATCATCGCCTGACACTAATTTGCATAACGCATTGGGCATAAATATCCCTAGAAAATATTCCTATTCATGAAAATCACTAATGAAATATATTAGACTTTTGTTAATCACCCTGTCACCTCAGATTTTCAAAATATGCTTTACAGCCAAAGCTAGACAAGTATTTGTGTAAGTTTATCATAGCCTAGCATAGCATTATGCTCTGCTAGCAGCAGGCAACATTTTCACGAAATTAAGAAAAGCAATCAAATTAAATCATTTACCTTTGAAGAACTTCGGATGTTTTCACTCAGGAGACTCCCAGTTAGATAGCAAATGTTCCTTTTTTCCAAAAAGATTATTGTTGTAGGCGAAATAGCTCCGTTTGTTCTTCACGTTTGGCTGAGAAATGGACCGGTCACTACAACGCCAAACTTTTTTCCAAATTAGCTCCATAATATCGACAGAAACATGGCAAACGTTGTTTAGAATCAATCCTCAAGGTGTTTTTCACATATCTATTCAATAATATATCCACCGGGACAATTGGTTTCTCATTAGAAGCGATTGGAATAATGGCTACCTCTGTACTTTACGCAAGATTTTCTGCGGGAGCCATCATGTGACCACTTGCTCAATGTGGTCCCTTACGGCTATTCTTCAACATAAATGCGTAAAAATACGTCACAATGCTGTAGACACCTTGGGGAATACGTAGAAAGCGTAAGCTCATTCGTAGCCCATTCACAGCCATATAAGGAGTCATTGGCATGCAGCGCTTTCAAAATATGGGGGACTTCCTGATTAGATTTTTTTCTGGGTTTCGCCTGTAACATCAGTTCTGTTATACTCACAGACAATATCTTTGCAGTTTTGGAAACGTTAGAGTGTTTTCTATCCAAAGCTGTCAATTATATGCATAGTCTAGCATCTTGTCGTGACAAAATATCCCGTTTTAAAACGGGAACGTTTTTTATCCAAAAATGAAATACCGCCCCCAGAGTTTCTTAAGCCATCATTGCCCTCAATGTTTTGCCGATACATGTTTCTTGCTAAACTGTTATATTGCTATCCATCTTCTTTACTGTATGGAAGTCGTGTAAATGCAGTGTAGCCTATCTGTCATTATTGTTTCTAACAAAATGTTGATCAGACTTGATAACTACAGAATAATAGGCTACTGCGTTTGTTAACCGACGCTGGAGTGTCAAGTGTGGGTTCAAGGAAATTAGATTAATCAAACAATCTAACACAATTTGTCATCAGGCACAGGGTATACATTTTTGATATACATAAGAAAGGAGAGCTTTCCTTATGTTAAGTCATGATCTGGGAATATATTTCCCTATGAGCAAGCTAGCTCAATGGTTAAAGGCAAAGGTATTTTGTACCAGTTTGAAATCAATTCCAAGTGGAACAAAATTATCTTAAGCTTCTATGTGAGTTTGTGGAATATAGAATTACAAATGTTTGTCTCCAGATTTTTCTTGGACCAGTGTTTCATCATAAAAACACAAGAAGCATTCCTGGTGTCCAGGACAGTCAAAGCACGTGACAAATTTGAGAATCTATCAATCCAGACTCTATTTATTAATGCAACCACTAATTTGCTAATCTCTCATGGACAGATCTACGGAAACATAACTGGTACCGTAGAATCTGTCAGGAAAGAGTGGGATGCGTGGGATAATGAGCAGCAGTAGTTCTGGTTTGTGGGCTTTTCACTGGTTATTTAGACAAATCGTGATTTTGCAGGTGTTAGCATCTTTCGAATTTTAGGAGGGGATGGGACATTTGGCACGTAACTTGCAAAGAGAGGGGGTGGAGGTCCTTTTTCATATTACACTCCTTGTTCTAGCAGCTCTTCATCTCTTCTCTTAACACGTATGGATCCAGAACTTAATAGAGCAGCTGACTCATTACGTAAGACTTTAGTTCTGGGTTAACTGAGATTACTAATTTGACTATTATCTCACTAACCTCTTCCCCTGGAAATGGCAACTGCAATGCCCTCCATGGCTTATTTAAAATGCATAATATTAAAAACAAAACAAAACTGATTCTGCCGTGGCCAAGAATAGCAGATCTGAGATCTGTGGAATTTTCTGCTCCCTGACTAGACTGACATAAGGTCTTTTAACAAGGACTGAAAATATGTGGAGGGACTTTAATTGGCATATTTCTCAGTTCTCAGAGGCTGCCAGAAGCCAGTATAGTATAAAAACCTAAGCCAAGCACAAGAGAGATTCCACATCACATTCTGGTTTGGAGTCTATGATGTCATTATCTCACAGAGCTATGGTCTCGTATCAAAGAAAGGTCCTTTGATAGATTTACAGAGAAATGCAGGTCTGATATTTGTGGTGCCTGATAAATTTACAGACAACTGGAGGTCTGATATTGGTGATGCCTGATAGATTTACATAGAACTGCAGATCTGATATTGGTAGTACCTAATAGATTTACAAAGAACTGCAGGTCTGATATTGGTGGGGTCTGATCGATTTACAGAGAACTGCAGGTCTGATATTGGTGGTACCTGATCAAATGTAGTTTGGCGTCCTCTGTCAAATGTTTGGAATTCATTTCCACTGACAAAGAAAGCAACGTTTAAAACAGTAATATCTGTACCACAGATGTATTCATTTTGAAAGGCATGGCGGGGCGATGATAATTGCATGCATCCATTCTGCAAGGCTAGACAATTTGATTGGAGATTCATTACAAAGAGAGATCACGCATAACACAGAAATTATGCAATGCAGAATCAGTATTCAAGGGAAAAATTGAAAACTGTAAATTACGTTGAAATGTCCATCAGTGATCATTTTTATATGAACATGATTGGTAGTGCTGTGTCGTGAGCGTTTCTCCCGCTCTGTATTCTAAAAAGCAGCAATCACATATCTTAAAAGAGGTTGTGTAACTTATTGCCACTGAAATAGCCACTGGCTGGTAACCCTAGCTGCTGTTCCGCCCCTGGAAAGTGAATAAGATAGAAGCTGCTCATTTTAGAAATCTATTATCCCAACAGTGTGCTTATTCTCTGTTCAAACAATGTAATAATTGTTTAGAACCATACATCATGCTAGGTGTCAACTGTTACCAAGCACTTATGGGAGACAAGCATGAGGGTTAACACATCCTTTACTATTGTCACCAGCAGGTAACAGTATATCTACTGGAGCAACCCTACACAGACGTGGACAGCGACAAAGACAAATTGTATGTGTCGTATATATATATTTTTTAAACATGTTGCTATACTAGAGGGTTATACTATAAAGCAGGATCAAGGAGTTAGCCAGCTAACATGCCTAAATAGTTAGCCAGCTGACATAGTTTGAAATCACTTTTTTTGTTTCTAGAAAGAGAAGTTTGAAATGGGCATGGTCTAATTGACTCAACAACAAAATATATGTTCAGCTTTATTAATTAACCAACACATCAAAGTTAGCTGGCTAACTCATTGATCCTGCTTTGTAGTATACCCCTCTGGTGTGAAGACATATACGGCCATTGTTATCAAATAGCCCTTCAGTTATACCCATAACATTGGCATTGTCATTACTCTACTCTCCTGTGAGGATCCGAAGGATCAGGTTACAGTGGGTCCGCTCTACAGCGCCCTCTCTCTCCTGCAGAGGGGGAGAGGGATGGAGTTGGACAGTTTTATGACGGTCGTAAATACCTTGCAGAAACTCAGCCTTTGGGCTCTGCAGGATAGAGGGGAAAGAACCCTTTTGTTACAAGGAGATTCCTCCCGCCAAAACTATGGGATCCAAAAATGGAGAATGACACAATATTCCTGACACAAATAATATGGTAATTGGTGGGGTGGACTTAAAGAACAATCATGTTGCTAATTTGTGATGTAACTAAGGACAGTAGCACTACAACTGTATCTCTGAATATGTATATTTCCCAGTTTTCAGATTTACATCTAAATGTTGTGGAACTTATATGAAACTATTTATGGCAAGTGGAAAGATTAAATATGAAACTATTTGTGGAAAGATAAAATGTGATCTTAGCCTTCTAAATGAGAAATAGTTGTTAATATAAAGTTTATCCAGTCAGTAACCACGCCCACGTGAGGACAGACATTATGCCAAATGTAATGGAACCGCCCCTTTTCCAGAGTGTATATATATATATATATATATTTTTTTTAACTTAATTTAACTAGGCAAGTCAGTTAAGAACAAATTATTATTTTCAATGACGGCCTAGGAACAGTGGGTTAACTGCCTGTTCAGGGGCAGAACGACAGATTTGTACCTTGTCAGCTCAGGGGTTTGAACTTGCAACCTTCAGGTTACTAGTCCAACGCTCTAACCACTGCCGCCCCAAAAAATGACCCCCACATCAGACCAGTACATTGCTGGGTTGCTACTGCCGTGTATAATGGTTCTAGCTGTACCCTGAATAATTCACCATTGGGACCAGTACACAGACAGTAAGCTGGACATGTAAAATGGTTAGTCTCTACATTAGACCAATGTGACTGACAGCGTGAGCTGAAAGGTATGAAATGGTTAGAAACTCTGAAACTATACAGGAACACTCAGTCTGCAGCTGTTTAAGTACTTTAGTCTAGTAAACTCGACCTAAGACGAGAAGACAAAGCACAATTTAATCTCACCACTATAGATACCTCTATTCAAACAAACAGTGCTCGCTGAACAATGCGGGGTAGACCTCTGGAAGACTGTTCTAACAGACACTCCGAGACAGAGATGCTACAGCTACAAAGGACATGGTGACCTCTGGTGGACAACCAGAGACTTATCCAACCAGAGCCTTCTGATGAATTACTCTCCACAGATGGACCGGCGATTTCAACAGAAAGACAGCAAAGACAGCATACACGTAAATATGTACATTGCAATTCTTTCGAATGAGTGGTCATTCATGTGCAAGGTATTCACATTTCCATGATCATAGTTATCAGCTGTATGTACGATAGTCAAATTCCTTTGTCTCTCCCTTTCCCTCTCTTTTGAATCTGCCATTTTGTGTAACAAGCCATCACATTGGTTTAGTCCACTAGGGACCTTTCCATGCATTGTGTTAGTAACCAATCACTATAATGTGTGTGTGTTTATGTATTTCTGTGTGATTATTTAGTTAGTAAATAAATAATTAAGCCAATTTGTATATCGCTGATTCATCATTTAAGCTAGGGTTCGTGCAGATATCCAAGAGGTTTGCGTCATTCAGAATGAGACTGATGAGGTAAATAAGAATTAATGAATTGACTGTGACTGATGGAAGAGATATTTATATCTTTAGAGTTTAGTCGGGAGATAGTAACTCATTAAATAACTTTTCCATGGTGCCCAAGATTACTAATGAGTTAACTTCTTGATCCTACTTGAGACGCACCTGGAAATGCAAATGCGCTACGCTAAATGCTAAATGTACTCGTTAAAACTCAAATGTTCATTAAAATACACATGCAGGGTATTGAATTAAAGCTACACTCGTTGTGAATCTAGCCAACAAGTCAGATTTTTAAAATGCTTTTCGGCGAAAGCATGAGAAGCTATTATCTGATAGCATGCAACACCCCAAAATGCCTGAAGGCGACGTAAACAAAAGAATTAGCGTAGCCGGCGCTACACAAAAACGCAGAAATAAAATATAAAACATTACCTTTGATGATATTCTTTGTTGGCACTCCTATATGTCCCATAAACATCACAAATTGGTATTTTTCCCGATTAAATCCGTCCATGAATGCCCAAAATATCCATTTGTATAGCCTGTCTGCTTCAGGAAAAAAGCTCTCTTCCAACACGCAACGTCATTTTTAAAAATTATATACAGTGCCTTGCGAAAGTATTCGGCCCCCTTGAACTTTGCGACCTTTTGCCACATTTCAGGCTTCAAACATAAAGATATAAAACTGTATTTTTTTGTGAAGAACCAACAACAAGAGGGACACAATCATGAAGTGGAACGACATTTATTGGATATTTCAAACTTTTTTAACAAATCAAAAACTGAAAAATTGGGCGTGCAAAATTATTCAGCCCCTTTACTTTCAGTGCAGCAAACTCTCTCCAGAAGTTCAGTGAGGATCTCTGAATGATCCAATGTTGACCTAAATGACTAATGATGATAAATACAATCCACCTGTGTGTAATCAAGTCTCCGTATAAATGCACCTGCACTGTGATAGTCTCAGAGGTCCGTCAAAAGCGCAGAGAGCATCATGAAGAACAAGGAACACACCAGGCAGGTCCGAGATACTGTTGTGAAGAAGTTTAAAGCCGGATTTGGATACAAAAAGATTTCCCAAGCTTTAAACATCCCAAGGAGCACTGTGCAAGCGATAATATTGAAATGGAAGGAGTATCAGACCACTGCAAATCTACCAAGACCTGGCCGTCCCTCTAAACTTTCAGCTCATACAAGGAGAAGACTGATCAGAGATGCAGCCAAGAGGCCCATGATCACTCTGGATGAACTGCAGAGATCTACAGCTGAGGTGGGAGACTCTGTCCATAGGACAACAATCAGTCGTATATTGCACAAATCTGGCCTTTATGGAAGAGTGGCAAGAAGAAAGCCATTTCTTAAAGATATCCATAAAAAGTGTCGTTTAAAGTTTGCCACAAGCCACCTGGGAGACACACCAAACATGTGGAAGAAGGTGCTCTGGTCAGATGAAACCAAAATGGAACTTTTTGGCAACAATGCAAAACGTTATGTTTGGCGTAAAAGCAACACAGCTGAACACACCATCCCCACTGTCAAACATGGTGGTGGCAGCATCATGGTTTGGGCCTGCTTTTCTTCAGCAGGGACAGGGAAGATGGTTAAAATTGATGGGAAGATGGATGGAGCCAAATACAGGACCATTCTGGAAGAAAACCCGATGGAGTCTGCAAAAGACCTGAGACTGGGACGGAGATTTGTCTTCCAACAAGACAATGATCCAAAACATAAAGCAAAATCTACAATGGAATGGTTCAAAAATAAACATATCCAGGTGTTAGAATGGCCAAGTCAAAGTCCAGACCTGAATCCAATCGAGAATCTGTGGAAAGAACTGAAAACTGCTGTTCACAAATGCTCTCCATCCAACCTCACTGAGCTCGAGCTGTTTTGCAAAGAGGAATGGGAAAAAATGTCAGTCTCTCGATGTGCAAAACTGATAGAGACATACCCCAAGCGACTTACAGCTGTAATCGCAGCAAAAGGTGGCGCTACAAAGTATTAACTTAAGGGGGCTGAATAATTTTGCACGCCCAATTTTTCAGTTTTTGATTTGTTAAAAAAGTTTGAAATATCCAATAAATGTCGTTCCACTTCATGATTGTGTCCCACTTCTTGTTGATTCTTCACAAAAAAATACAGTTTTATATCTTTATGTTTGAAGCCTGAAATGTGGCAAAAGGTCGCAAAGTTCAAGGGGGCCGAATACTTCCGCAAGGCACTGTAAGTTGCCTATATTCTTTGACAAAACACTTCAACCTACTTTGTAACCCAACTTTAGGTATTTGTGAACGTTAATAAGCGATCAAATTGATAACTGGGCTATCTGTATTCAATAACAGCTACTCAAGAAAACAATGTCCATTTTTCAATCTTCCAAAATCGATTGTTGTAGGCTGGATGGAATGACGGCTCTATTGGTAATGTCTCAAAGGATTTTTGTCAATGAAAATGACGTTTTTGGCGACATCGTGTGGAAGCTGTAGGAATTGCATCCGTGTCCATATTAAATTTGGTTTCCTTTAAACAATACATGAAAGGAGCGCATGGATACTTTTTTCAGCTTTCAGTGACCAGTTTTTCTTGCGCTTTCGATGAAACACACGCTCTGTTATAGTCACAGCCGTGATTTAACCAGTTTTAGAAACTTCAGAGTGTTTTCTATCCACACATACTAATCATATGCATATACTATATTCCTGGCATGAGTAGCAGGACGCTGAAATGTTGCACGATTTTTAACAGAATGTTCGAAAAAGGAGGGGGTAGGATGAAGAGGTTAATTGTTACATGATTCATTGAATCATTGTAATAATTAAACATAGTTAATTGATTTGATAAAATAACAGACAAACCCAATAACGATAGTCATGACAGCATCAAAATTTACAGGAAATCCTTTAGAAGATTCTTCACAGAAACAACCTTTAAAACCAAAGAAGGTTCTGTGAAAAAAGCTTGCCTTGTTGTAACTCTGCTCACATCTCATGGTGGAGAGAGGTCATTAGCTAGCACCCACAATAGTACTAATGCTAAGGATCTGATAAGAATGGAACATGATGTTAATGATCATTTTTTGTTTTACATTTCAATACAGTGTCCTACAAAACTACCGAAAAAGCCTACCCTTGCTATGTCATTGTAGGGGTTCTAGCCTGTAATTATTGGGGTTCTAGCATGTCATTATTAGAGTTCTAGCATGTCATTATTGAGGTTCTAGTCTGTCATTATTGAGGTTCTAGCCTGTCATTACTGGGTTCTAGCCTGTCATTATTGGGTTCTAGCCTGTCATTATTGGGTTGTAGTCTACTTAGCTGGCCCATAATCTGATATAAACGGTCATTTCACGCCGAACTGTGTATCTGCAGGCCATCAAATCAAAGGCACTCCTTCGATATAAAGTTGTTTTTAATAACATGTTCCACTACTTAAAACATTGGCTAGAATTTAGGTTGTGCCTTTAGATTTCGAGAAAATTAACAACTAAGGAATTGTTCACTTTTCTCATTGACTTCTCAAACCCCAAACCCTAGCCTAACATAAGTGTATGTAAACTTCCATGATCGCAAATGGGTCTTACAAATAGACAATGACCAAAGGCATACTTCCAAAGTTGTGGCAAAATGACTTAAGGACAAAAAAGTCAAGGTATTGGAGTGGCCATCACAAAGCCCTGACCTCAATCCTATAGAAAATGTGTGGGCAGAACTGAAAAAGTGTGTGTGAGCAAGGAGGCCTGCAAACCTGACTCAGTTACAACAGCTCTGTCAGGAGGAATGGGCCAAAATTCACCCAACTTATTGTGGGAAGCTTGTGGAAGGCTACCCGAAATGTTTAACCCAAGTTAAACGATTTAAAAGCAATGCTACCAAATAGTCATTGAGTGTGTGTAAACTTCCGACTTCAACTGTAGTAACCAAAAAAGTGTTAAACAAACAATATATTTTAGATTCTTCAAATAGCCACCATTTGCATTGATGACAGCTTTGCACACTCATGGTATATGTCACACCCTGATCTCTATCACCTGTCTTTGTGCTTGTCTCCACCTCTCTTCAGGTGTCACCCATCTTTCCATTATTCCCTGTGTATTTATTACCTGTGTTCTCTGTTTGTCTGTTGCCAGTTCATCTTGTCTTGTCAGGTTTTACCAGCGTGCTTTCCCGTCTCCCTTTTCCTCAAGTTCTGTTTCCTAGTTTTCCCGGCTCTGACTATTCTGCCTCCCCGGACCCCAAGCCTGCCTGCCGTTCTGTACCTGTACCTGACTCTGACCTAATTATGAAGGAATGGGCCAAAATTCACCCAACTTATTTTGGGAAGCTTGTGGAATGTAGTTACTGCCTGCCCTGACCCATAGCCTGCCTGCCGTCCTTGACCTGCCAATTATCTGCCCTGTTTTTACAATAAATAATCTGAGAACTGTACTATCTGCCTCCTGTGTCTGCATCTTGGTCATATCCCTGAGTCGTGATAATATACACTACCATTCAAAAGTTTGGGGTCACTTAGAAATGTCCTTGTTTTTGAAAGAAAAGCACATTTTCTATTAATTAAAATGACATAAAATGATCAGAAATACAGTATAGACATTGTTAATGTTGTAATTGACTATTGTAGCTGGAAACTGCAGATTTTTTATGGACTGAGCAAGAGGATAAGTACATTAGACTGTCTAGTTTGAGAAACAGACGCCTCACAAGTCCTCAACTGGCAGCTTCGTTAAATAGTACCCGCAAAACACCAGTCTCAACATCAACAGTGAAGAGGCGACTCTGGGATGCTGGCCTTCTAGGTAGAGTTCCTCTGTCCAGTGTCTGTGTTCTTTTGCCCATCTTAATGTTTTCTTTTTATTGGCCAGTCTGAGATACGGCTTTTTCTTTGCAACTCTGCCTAGAAGGCTAGCATCCCGGAGTGGCGTCTTTACTATTGACATTGAGACTGGTGTTTTGCGGGGACTATTTAATGAAGCTGCCAGTTGGGGACTTGTGGGGCGTCTGTTTCTCAAACTAGACACTCTAATGTACTTGTCCTCTTGCTCAGTTGTGCACCGGGGCCTCCGACTCCTCTTTCTATTCTGGTTAGAGCCAGTTTGCACTGTTCTGTGAAGGGAGTTGTACACAGAGTTATACGAGATCTTCCGTTTCTTGGCAATTTCTCGCATGGAATAGCCTTCATTTCTCAGAACAAGAATACTGACGAGTTTCAGAAGATAGTTTCTAGCCATTTTGATCCTGTAATTGTACCCACAAATGCTGATGCTCCAGATACTCAACTAGTCAAAAGAAGGCCAGTTTTATTGCTTCTTTAATCAGAACAAGAGTTTTCAGCTGTGCTAACATAATTGCAAAAGGGTTTTCTAATGATCAATTAGCCTTTCAAAATGATAAACTTGGATTAGCTAACACAACGTGCCATTGGAACATAGGAGTGATGGTTGCTGACAAAAAAATCTGCCGCTTCCAGCTACAATAGTCATTTACAACATTAACAATATCTACACTGTATTTCTCAACAATTTGATGCTATTTGAATGGACAAGCAAATGTGCTTTTCTTTCAAAAACAAGGACATTTCTAAGTGATCCCAAACTTTTGAACAGTTGTTTTATTTTATTTTTTATTACACCTTTATTTAACCAGGTAGGCAAGTTGAGAACAAGTTCTCATTTACAATTGCAACCTGGCCAAGATAAAGCAAAGCAGTTCGACACATACAACAACACAGAGTTACACATGGAGTAAAACAAACATACAGTCAATAATACAGTAGAAACATAAGTCTATATATAATGTGAGCAAGTGAGGTGAGATAAAGGAGGTAAAGGCAAAAAAAAGGCCATGGTGGCAAAGTAAATACAAAATGGCAAGTAAAACACTGGAATGGTAGATTTGCAGTGGAAGAATGTGCAAGGTAGAGATCGAAATAATGGGGTGCAAAGGAGCAAAATAAATAAATACAGTAGGGGGAGAGGTAGTTGTTTGGGCTAAATTATAGATGGGCTATGTACAAGTGCAGTAATCTGTGAGCTGCTCTGACAGCTGGTGCTTAAAACTAGTGAGGGAGATAAGTGTTTCCAGTTTCAGAGATTTTTGTAGTTCGTTCCAGTCATTGGCAGCAGAGAACTGGAAGGAGAGGCGGCCAAAGGAAGAATTGGTTTTGGGGGTGACCAGAGAGGTATACCTGCTGGAGCGCGTGCTACAGGTGGGTGCTGCTATGGTGACCAGCGAGCTGAGATAAGGGGGGACTTTACCTAGAAGGGTCTTGGAGATGACCTGGAGCCAGTGGGTTTGGCGACGAGTATGAAGCGAGGGCCAGCCAACGAGAGCGTACAGGTCACAGTGGTGGGTAGTATATGGGGCTTTGGTGACAAAACGGATGGCACTTTGATAGACTGCATCCAAATTATTGTGTAGGGTATTGGAGGCTATTTTGTAAATTACATCGCCAAAGTCGAGGATCGGTAGAATGTTCAGTTTTACAAGGGTATGTTTGGCAGCATGAATGAAGGATGCTTTGTTGCGAAATTGGAAGCCAATTCTAGATTTATCTTTGCATTGGAGATGTTTGATGTGAGTCTGGAAGGAGAGTTTACAGTCTAACCAGACACCTAGATATTTGTAGTTGTCCACATATTCTAAGTCAGAACCGTCCAGAGTAGTGATGTTGGACGGGCGGGCAGGTGCAGGCAGGGATCGGTTGAAGAGCATGCATTTAGTTGTACTTGTATTTAAGAGCAATTGGAGGCCACGGAAGGAGAGTTGTATGGCATTGAAGCTTGCCTGGAGGGTTGTTAACACAGTGTCCAAAGAAGGGCCAGACGTATACAGAATGGTGTCGTCTGCGTAGAGGTGGATCGGAGACTCACCAGCAGCAAGAGCGACATCATTGATGTATACAGAGAAGAGAGTCGGTCCAAGAATGAAACCCTGTAGCACCCCCATAGAAACTGCCAGAGGCCCGGACAACAGGCCCTCCGATTTGACACACTGAACTCTATCAGAGAAGTAGTTGGTGAACCAGGCGAGGCAATCATTTGAGAATCCAAGGCTATCGAGTCTGCCGATGAGGATGTGGTGATTGACAGAGTCGAAAGCCTTGGCCAGGTCAATGAATACGGCTGCACAGTATTGTTTCTTATCGA
Source organism: Oncorhynchus mykiss (assembly GCF_013265735.2). Classification (NCBI taxonomy): domain Eukaryota; kingdom Metazoa; phylum Chordata; class Actinopteri; order Salmoniformes; family Salmonidae; genus Oncorhynchus; species Oncorhynchus mykiss. The sequence continues at coordinate 17,668,457 of NC_048578.1, forward strand.
TGGCGGTTAAGATGTCGTTTAGGACATTGAGCGTGGCTGAGGTGCACCCATGAGAAATGGGGAAGGCTTGGGCGAGTTGCTGTGGGGGGTGCAGCGCTGCTGACCGGGGTAGGGGTAGCCAGGTGGAAAGCATGGCCAGCCGTAGAAAAATGCTTATTGAAATTTTCAATTATAGTGGATTTATCGGTGGTGACAGTGTTTCCTATCCTATGCAGTGGGCAGCTGGGAGGAGGTTTTCTTATTCTCCATGGACTTTACAGTGTCCCTGTCACGACTTCCGCCGAAGTTGGCTCCCCTGCCTGTTCGGGCGGTGCTCGGCGGTCGTCATCACCGTCCTACTAGCCACTACCGATCCCTTTTTCATTTGTCTGTTGGTTTTGTCTTATTAGTTTCACCTGTGTGTATTTTAGTTTAATTAGCGTCCTTATATATAGTAGGTTGTCCCACCCTTGTTTTGTGCGGGATTGTTTTTGTTACTCTGTTGTATGGTGGTTTTTCGTGTATGTATTCTCCGGACTATTTTGGTCCTGTGTTTTGGGCTGGTTAATTGTATGCGCCCTGTGTGTTGGCGTGACCGTTTTGTGCGCCGGAGAATAAATTGACACTCTACTGAACCCTGCTCTCTGCGCCTGATTCCACCCACCACTCCTATCTCGTGACAGTCCCAGAACTTTTTTGAATTTGTGTTGCATGAAGCAAATTTCTGCTTGAAAAAGCTAGCCTTGGCTCTTCCAACTGCCTGTGTATATTGGTTTCTAGCTTCCCTGAAAAGTTGCATATCACGGGGGCTGTTCGATGCTAATGCAGAACGCCATAGGATGTTTTTGTGTTGGTTAGGGGCAGTCAGGTCTGGAGAGAACCAAGGGCTATATCTGTTCCTGGTTCTAAATATCTTGAATGGGGCATGCTTATTTAAAAAATAACCAGGCATCCTCTACTGAAGGGATGAGATCAATATCCTTCCAGGATACCTCGGCCAGGTCATTTCGAAAGGCCTGCTCGCTAAAGTGTATCAGGGAGCGTTTGACAGTGATGAGTGGAGGTCGTTTGACCGCTGATCCATTATGGATGCAGGCAATGAGGCAGTGATCGCTGAGATCTTGGTTGAAAACAGCAGAGGTGTATTGAGGAGGGCAAGTTGGTTAGTTTGATATCTATGAGGGTGCCTGTGTTTACGGCTTTGGGGTGGTACCTGGTAGGTTCATTGATAATTTGTGTGAGATTGAGGGCATCAAGCTTAGATTGTAGGATGGCTGGGGTGTTAAGCATGTTCCAGTTTAGGTCGCCTAGCAGCACGAGCTCTGAAGATAGATGGGGGGCAATCTGTTCACATATGGTGTCCAGAGCACAGCTGGGGGCAGAGGGTGGTCTATAGCAGGCGGCAACGGTGAGAGACTTGTTTTTAGAGAGGTTGATTTTTAAAGTTCAAATTGTTGGGGTACAGACCTGGATTGTAGGACAGAACTCTGCAGGCTATCTTTGCAGTATATTGCAACACCGCCCACTTTGGCCGTTCGATCTTGTCTGAAAATGTTGTAGTTAAGGATGAAGATTTCAGAATTTTTGGTGGTCTTCCTAAGCCAGGATTCAGAGACACGGCTAGACCATCCGGGTTGGCAGAGGGTGCTAAAGCAGTGAATAAAACTAATTTAGGGAGAAGAATTTTAATGTTAACATGCATGAAACCAAGACGATTAGGGTTACAGATGTCATCAAAAGAGAGCGCCTGGGGAATAGGAGTTGAGCTTGGCACTGCAGGGCCTGGATTCAAATAATGCATGTTTGTGTTGGAAATACACATTCATTCAAGAAACCACCTTTTGTGGCTGTGACAGACTTCTATTGATTGTCTGTGTGTGCATGTGTGTCTGTGTGTATCCTATACATCTGTGTGTGTGTGCGACATGATAACTAACCATTACAGCCTTTTCAAAGGATTTCTAAACCCTTATCATCCTACTGAGCATTGTCTGTGGTGATGTTACTTTGTTTGAAGAACTTTACAATGAATTGAATGTGAGGAAAGTTGTTACTCATACATTTCTGGAAGGGTGTCTTCTGCTTTTCGCCCAAGACCATCTGCTACACATGTTGAAATGATGACTCAAGCCCCTGTATTAAAAACATAAGGGAGTTCTTCAAGTCAAATAATGTTGACATGTAAAGTGTTCCTGAGATTTTTCGGAGAATTTGCTAGCCAATTTCTCGAAGACTTCAAGTCTTTTGTTCAACTGGTGATCAAACATGTATTGTGCCTTAACAACCTTTATTATGCCTTATTAACAACCTTTAAAAAACAGAACATATATAACCAGGTCCAATGCAAGTGAATGTAGATTATAAACCTCATCAAATTCATAAACATTACCAGAAAAGTGAAAACAATCCACCAAGGCTTGATTAAAACCTTTTCCAGAAAAGCAGTTTATGACAAAAGATTACTTCGAATAAATTCTGAAGGTGCATAATGAGATGTTTCTGTCTGATGGATTAGGTTGGGAAGACTAATAAGCCCAAACACTGAGTCCCAAATGGCACCCTCGTCCATATATAGTGCACTTTGTAGGGAATAGGACACGATTTGGGTCGGAAACTGGTAATTAAGAGACATCTCTGCAGGCAACTGCTATATATTGTCATTTATACAGCACTATCTGATAATACTCTGACCTAGCTTCAATCTGCTTCAGGGAATGTCTACTTTATATGAATCATGAAAACAGAGTGCTGAAATAAGGATGTCCTCCTATAGCGTCGTCCTCAGCCTCACAGATAACGAAGGAGTGTTGAAAAGACTACACGCTCTCTGAAATCCTTTTTTCATTAGAACATGCTGGCTGATAACTGATGTACTGGGGAACAAGGAGCTAAGTGCTGTTACAAGTCATTTAGGAGTGTGCCTGTTTTCTGAAACTTTAATCATATGTTTGAGTTTGACTTCAACTATCAGGGGAAAATAAGTCATTAAGAAGAATCTTTGCCTTCCAAAATTGGTTGTGTGTAATGTAAATTTTTTTACTACACAGAGTATAATCAAGAGAAATTTTCCAAGTAGAAAATAACTGCAATTACATCAACAAATAGTCATAAAGATAGGCAAACCATGACTCCAGTTAGTTTAGAAATTGTTATTGTCTGAGCATGAGGAATGTTAAATGAATGCATAATTTTTTTAACAATTAAGTAGTACACATTTTACTATTTTGTTTAATGGATATTTTCAGGTTTATAATTTGTCGTAAATACAGTGTTATAAGTGGTGTCTGCTGTCAGATAGGCACTGAGTATTATGTCTAAAACAGCATTAGAAAACAACCCACATGGCTCCAGAGGAAATAGCTAGAAGCATCCAACATGATTGGATACTGTGGCACTGTACCAAACTACCACATGGAGAAACAGAGTGAACAGAAAGATGTTGCATGACATACTTTTCGCTAGCATGACCCTAATTCTTTCAAATGCCCTTCAAATGTCTGTCGATGTCATTCATGCACTGCTTGAAGGAGTTGTTTGCGTAATAACTATCTTCACAGGGACCATATCCCCCTTGTGTTACCAAGGATGTGCATTACCATGGCAACCCTATCTCAGAGGCAGCTTGAGGAGCAGCAGTTTGAAACTGTGTGGCTATACCATCCATGGTTAACTGCCTGCCAAGTATGCCTGTTTGATCATCATAGAAACCACTTTCTTAGCTTTGTTTTGACTTGAATAAGAACATAGTGTTACTACAGATGTAGGATCTTAATTTGATCACTCTTTTAATGTAGATAATCTTCCTGCACAGCAGGAAATGCAAACTTGTAGTGTACTCAAGGCTTCTAAAGTTAGTAATTTCCAATTTAAAATGTTAGACTTGCTTTGCTCTAACAAAAAAATGTATCAACCCCTACAAAAACTGTAATTATAATCCACATAATAATTCACATTTCCTGTTTCTGAATTATTATTTTCCTGCTGTAGCAAACTGACTGAAATTAAGATCCTACATCTGTACCTGTACACCCAACACCTACTGCATTTCTAAAAACTGACATTCTCAGAGCTGTTAAAATAGTGATCTACTGTAATGTTTTAATGCTGTATTTCACTGGTGTGATGCAATGCTGTAGTTCTCGTCAATTGATTGAGTTCATCTTTGGTAACTCTTTAAGTATCTGGCACTACAGTAAATTCAAAGCCCTCTGATGTTATCATGGTCTTGATAAGATCTTCTGTCTGGTCAAGGATGAGGTTGCTGGTGAAAGCATGCACATAGGGGCTGTAGCCTACGTACTGCCTCTATGTATCTAATGGTTGCATTCAGCCCCACAGTGAACACCTCACATTAGCCTGACTTTCTGAGCGTTTTTTTATGAAGCATGTTAAGTGTATATGAACAGTGCATTGCGAAAGTATTCGGCCCCCTTGAACTTTGTGACCTTTTGCCACATTTCAGGCTTCAAACATAAAGATATAAAACTGTATTTTTTTGTGAAGAATCAACAACAAGTGGGACACAATCATGAAGTGAAACAACATTTATTGGATATTTCAAACTTTTTTAACAAATCAAAAACTGAAAAATTGGGCGTGCAAAATTATTCAGCCCCCTTTACTTTCAGTGCAGCAAACTCTCTCCAGAAGTTCAGTGAGGATCTCTGAATGATCCAATGTTGACCTAAATGACTAATGATGATAAATACAATCCACCTGTGTGTAATCAAGTCTCCGTATAAATGCACCTGCACTGTGATAGTCTCAGAGGTCCGTCAAAAGCGCAGAGAGCATCATGAAGAACAAGGAACACACCAGGCAGGTCCGAGATACTGTTGTGAAGAAGTTTAAAGCCGGATTTGGATACAAAAAGATTTCCCAAGCTTTAAACATCCCAAGGAGCACTGTGCAAGCGATAATATTGAAATGGAAGGAGTATCAGACCACTGCAAATCTACCAAGACCTGGCCGTCCCTCTAAACTTTCAGCTCATACAAGGAGAAGACTGATTAGAGATGCAGCCAAGAGGCCCATGATCACTCTGGATGAACTGCAGAGATCTACAGCTGAGGTGGGAGACTCTGTCCATAGGACAACAATCAGTCGTATATTGCACAAATCTGGCCTTTATGGAAGAGTGGCAAGAAGAAAGCCATTTCTTAAAGATATCCATAAAAAGTGTCACAAGCCACCTGGGAGACACACCAAACATGTGGAAGAAGGTGCTCTGGTCAGATGAAACCAAAATTGAACTTTTTGGCAACAATGCAAAACGTTATGTTTGGCGTAAAAGCAACACAGCTCATCACCCTGAACACACCATCCCCACTGTCAAACATGGTGGTGGCAGCATCATGGTTTGGGCCTGCTTTTCTTCAGCAGGGACAGGGAAGATGGTTAAAATTGATGGGAAGATGGATGGAGCCAAATACAGGACCATTCTGGAAGAAAACCTGATGGAGTCTGCAAAAGACCTGAGACTGGGACGGAGATTTGTCTTCCAACAAGATAATGATCCAAAACATAAAGCAAAATCTACAATGGAATGGTTCAAAAATAAACATATCCAGGTGTTAGAATGTCCAAGTCAAAGTCCAGACCTGAATCCAATCGAGAATCTGTGGAAAGAACTGAAAACTGCTGTTCACAAATGCTCTCCATCCAACCTCACTGAGCTCGAGCTGTTTTGCAAGGAGGAATGGGAAAAAATGTCAGTCTCTCGATTTGCAAAACTGATAGAGACATACCCCAAGCGACTTACAGCTGTAATCTCAGCAAATGTGGCGCTACAAAGTATTAACTTAAAGTTGCTGAATTATTTTGCACACACTATTTTTTAGTTTTTAATTTGTTAAAAAAGTTTGAAATATCCAATAAATGTCGTTCCACTTCATGATTGTGTCCCACTTGTTGTTGATTCTTCACAAAAAAATACAGTTTTATATCTTCATGTTTGAAGCCTGAAATGTGGCAAAAGGTCGCAAAGTTCAAGGGGGCCGAATACTTTCGCAATGCACTGTAAGTGTTTAAATCATGACCAATCACACTCCTCTGATACGGACGCCCACTGCATTGATCTTTCTTTGAAAACACCATGCGGTAGTGGCAGCTGTCTCACATGTCAAACCCTCACGACCCAAACAGTCAAGGGTGTGGCAGCCAGCATCACAGCAGTTGTTTGGATATCTCCCACTTTGGGATATTCCTTGAGAAAATATTATGGGTTCAGTTGCAGATGTTTTCAGTGTTTTTTTTCACTACTTGAATTGGGTGGTTGGGTTGGGACTCTGATCTGAAAATGACAAGCACCAAGAAGGATTGCAGCCATGGGTCAGTCCAAGATCTAGAGCTCTGGTTTGAGACGAAAAATGGAGCGGCTCCCAATGACAGATTTTTTCTGTTCCCCGCGGAATGTACACTCTGTGATCCGTGTTCCGGGAAGGCCACAGCCCGTCACCTTGATCTATCTCTGCCTTGGCAGTGCCCGCAACCAGTTGGCAACACCCGTGGAATTGCTGTGACCTCTGCCAACTGTGGCCGACCATCAAGGTTTTGTAAACAAACATCGATATATTGATATATAGTGGGGCAAAAAAGTATTTAGTCAGCCACCAATTGTGCAAGTTCTCCCACTTAAAAAGATGAGAGAATCCTGTAATTTTCATCATAGGTACACTTCAACTAAGACAGACAAAATGAGAAAAAAAATCCAGAAAATCACATTGTAGGATTTTTTATGAATTTATTTGCAAAATAAGTATTTGGTCACCTACAAACAAGCAAGATTTCTGGCTCTCACAGACCTGTAACTTCTTCTTTAAGAGGCTCCTCTGTCCTCCACTCGTTACCTGTATTAATGGCACCTGTTTGAACTTGTTATCAGTATAAAATACACCTGTCCACAACCTCAAACAGTCACACTTCAAACTCCACTGTGGCCAAGACCAAAGAGCTGTCAAAGGACACCAGAAACAAAATTGTAGACCTGCACCAGGCTGGGAAGACTGAATCTGCAATAGGTAAGCAGCTTGGTTTGAATCAACTGTGGGAGCAATTATTAGGAAATGGAAGACATACAAGACCACTGATAATCTCCCTCGATCTGAGGCTCCACGCAAGATCTCACCCCGTGGGGTCAAAATGATCACAAGAACGGTGAGCAAAAATCCCAGAACCACACGGGGGGACCTAGTGAATGACCTGCAGAGAGCTGGGACCAAAGTAACAAAGCCTACCATCAGTAACACACTACGCAGCCAGGGACTCAAATCCTGCAGTGCCAGACGTGTCCCCCTGCTTAAGCCAGTACATGTCCAGAACCGTCTGAAGTTTGCTAGAGAGCATTTGGATGATCCAGAAGAAGATTGAGAGAATGTCATATGGTCAGATGAAACCACAATTTAACTTTTTGGTAAACTCAACTCGTCGTGTTTGGAGGACAAAGAATGCTGAGTTGCATCCAAAGAACACCATACCTACTGTGAAGCATGTGGGTGGAAACATCATGCTTTGGGGCTGTTTTTCTGCAAAGGGACCAGAACGACTGATCCGTGTAAAGGAAAGAATGAATGGGGCCATGTATCGTGAGATTTTGAGTGAAAACCTCCTTCCATCAGCAAGGTCATTGAAAATGAAACGTGGCTGGGTCTTTCATCATGACAATGATCCCAAACACACCGCCCAGGCAACGAAGGAGTGGCTTCGTAAGAAGCATTTCAAAGTCCTGGAGTGGCCTAGCCAGTTTCCAGATCTCAACCCCATAGAAAATCTTTGGAGGGAGTTGAAAGTCCGTGTTGCCCAGCAACAGCCCCAAAACATCACTGCTCTAGAGGAGATCTGCATGGAGGAATGGGCCAAAATACCAGCAACAGTGTGTGAAAACCTTGTGAAGACTTCCAGAAAACGTGTGACCTCTGTCATTTCCAACAAAGGGTATATAACAAAGTATTGAGATAAACTTTTGTTATTGACCAAATACTCATTTTCCACCATAATTTGCAAATAAATTCATAAAAAATCATACAATGTGATTTTCTGGATTTTTCCTTCTCATTTTGTCTGTCATAGTTGAAGTGTACTTATGATGAAAATTACAGGCCTCTCTCATCTTTTTAAGTGGGAGAACTTGCACAATTGATGGCTGACTAAATACTTTTTTACCCCACAGTATTATAACATTGAAAACCTGCATTTGTCATAAAGGACCCACATAATCTGAGTGTGTATTGAAATAAACAACACAATAGAATGCAACAGTTAAAATAAAGAACACACATACTTTGCGGGAACAAATGGTTATGAGTCTCCACATTCATTGGTCCTTATGCTCATAAAGTTTCATGAAAGCACTATAAAAGTCACACCAAAACACTGCTACTGCAGTAGTTTACCAGCATCTGTTGACTAACAGTTTGTCATTCCCACAGCTTCCCTAACTCTTGTCAAAGTTACTGGGCATGGTGGGGTGGCCATTTTGGATCCTTCTCACTGTCTCTCAGTGGCCTTGTGGGGCCATGTGGAGGAGATTGGGGCACTGGAGGTTGCGGTGGCTGGCAATGCACTCCTCAGATGGTTCTCAACCCCCCTCGCATGCTCATACGGCCCTGCATTCACTTTGTTCTCCCTAGGGTTTGGCATACACTTGTTACAGTGGCTGTTGCTTCTTTCCGGCAATTACATTTTACAGCATAAAAGAACAACAACATGTGGCAGCTGGAAGTAGCTATTTCTTTGGTTTTTGGTCTGCCTCTGTTTCCCAAGGAAGCATTTAGCCACGAGTTTAACCAAAGCTTCCTCATTCAGGCATATTCTTACAGTTGTATAGTTTGTGTCTATACATTTTAAATAGATAGTAATATATCAACATTTTAATGTGTATTTATTTTGATTATATGATAAATATTTAATGACAGTCCCAAGCCATATGCCGTTTTGCAAAACTCCTTGAATAAATAATTACTGTGGTAAAGTAGAATGGGTTTGGCTTGCCAAAGTGATGTGGTAAAAATTGTTTTGTTAACTTAAAAGATTGACCGTGTCCTTGATTGTAGAACTGAAATATATATATTGAAAGACTTGGGAAGAGAAAACATTGGCAATGGGAAGAGAAAAACATCCCAGTAGTGCTCTGCCATAGCATCGCACATCTCCCACACTCATATCAATACTGATTGCAGCTTTGTTTAATTTGACGTAATTAAGAGGATTATCAAATATGTATGACCTCAAGGGAGTATAATACTCCTGGGAAATCTTGTGTCCTTCTTTAGCTATTTGTAACGCTCTCCTAGATATCTAAGGGAAATATGAAGGCAGAACTCAAAGCAAATATTCTGTTGCTAATTGTTATAACTGATCCCTCTAGATTTATTGTAAAATATGATCCAAATGTATACTTTATTTCATATCCACTTGGGTATATATTCTTACGTAACATACCAGTAGTGTAGTTCTTCAATGAATTAAATCAGTTTATTTCTGTGAGATATACAGCTGTCACAACTTTATTTATTTTATTCAGTCAGTCTGGTCACTATGGAAGCTCATTCCTGCCACCCAAAATATGCATCGGTGATGAGATAGTAAGTCATAATTATGAGATAGCAAGTTGTTATTATAGGATAGTTAATCATTATTATAAGATAGTAAGTCAATATTGTAAGATAGTAAGTAATTTTTATGAGATAGTTAGTCATTCTTGTGTGATAGTAAGTCATTATAAGATAATAAGTCATTATTCGAAGATAGTACATTGTTATTGTAAAATAGTAAGTTGTTATTGTACAATAGTAAGTCATTATTATGAGATAGTAAATCATTATGGGGCGGCAGGTAGACTAGTTTTTAGAGTGTTGGACCATTAACCGAAAGGTTGCTAGATCGAATCCATAATCTGACGAGGTAAAAATCTATCATTCTGCCCTGGAACAAGGCAGTTAACCCATTCTTCCTAGGCCGTCATTGTAAATAAGAATTTGTTCTTAACTGACTTGCTTAATTAAATAAAGGTTAAATAAAAATACAATTATTGGGCCTCCTGGGTGGATAATACGTTATTGTAAGATACTATCTAATAATAACGACGTACTATCTTCCAGTAACGATTTCATATCTCATAATAATGACTAACTATTAACTATCTTTCAATATAGGCTTACTATCTCAAAATAGCTAACTACTATCTTACAATAAGGACTCTCATAATGATTACTATCTCAGAATAATGAAAAAATGAATAAGTATGTTACAGCAATGACTTACTATCTCAAAATAACGACTTACTATCTTACAGTACTGACTTACTGTTTCATAATAATGACTTACTATCTCATAATAATGAAGTATTAAGTCATTATTATGAAATAGTAAGTCAGTATTGTAGGATAATAAGTCCGTAATCTAATATAGTAAGTCGTTATTGTATGACAGTAAGTATTTATTATACAATAGTCATTATTGTGAGATAGTAAGTCATTATTATTATAAGATAGTAAGCCATTATTATGAGATAGAAAGTTGTTCTTATGACACATTCAGTCATTACTAGGAGAGAATACATCATTATTGCAGGATAGTAAGTCATTACTATGAGATATAAAGTCATTAGTGTGAGATATAAGTCATTATTGTGAGATAGTACATCATCATTATAATATAGTATGTCAATGTTATGAGATAGTTAACCGTTATTGTAAGATAGTAAGCCGTTATTTTCAGATAGTAATTTGTTATTTAACATAGTTAATCATTATGTCATTATTATTAGATAGTAAGTTGTTATAGTCATTGTTATGAAATAATAAGTTATTATGATGAGATACACGCACAATTGTCCCAGCGTCGTCTGGGTTAGAGGACGTTTTGGCCGGGGTAGGCCGTCAGTGTAAAATAAGAATTTGTTCTTTTTTTATTTATTTCACCTTTATTTAACCAGGTAGGCAAGTTGAGAACAAGTTCTCATTTACAATTGTGACCTGGCCAAGATAAAGCAAAGCAGTTCGACACATACAACGACACAGAGTTACACATGGAGTAAAACAAACATACAGTCAATAATACAGTAGAAAAATAAGTCTAAGTGCAATGTGAGCAAGTGAGGTGAGATAAGGGAGGTAAAGGCAAAAAAAAGGCCATGGTGGCAAAGAAAATACAATATAGCAGGTAAAACACTGGAATGGTAGATTTGCAGTGGAAGAATGTGCAAAGTAGAGATAGAAATAATGGGGTGCAAAGGAGCAAAATAAATAAATAAATACAGTAGGAGGAGAGGTAGTTGTTTGGGCTAAATTATAGATGGGCTATGTACAGGTGCAGTAATCTGTGAGCTGTTGGACAAGCGGGCAGGTTCAGGCAGCGATTGGTTGAGGAGCATGTTTTACTTGTATTTAAGAGCAATTGGAGGCAACGGAAGGAGAGTTGTATGGCATTTAAGCTCTTCTGGAGGGCTGTTAACACAGTGTCCAAAGAAGGGTCAGAAGTATACAAAATGGTGTTGTCTGCGTAGAGGTGGATCAGAGACTCACCAGCAGCAAGAGCGACTCGGTCCAAGATTTGAACCCTGTGGCATCCCCATAGAGACTGCCAGAGGCCCGGACAACAGGCCCTCCGATTTGACACACTGAACTCTATCAGAGAAGGAGTTGGTAACCAGGCGAGGCAATCATTTGAGAAACCAAGGCTATCGAGTCTGCCGATGAGGATGTGGTGATTGACAGAGTCGAAGGACTTGGCCAGGTCAATGAATACGGCTGCACAGTATTGTTTCTTATCAATAGCGGTTGAGATATCGTTTAGGACCTTGAGCGTGGCTGAGGTGCACCCATAACCAGCTCTGAAACAAGATTGCATAGCGGAGAAGGTATGGTGGGATTCGAAATGGTTGGTAATCTGTTTGCTGACTTGGCTTTCGAAGACCTTAGAAAGGCAGGGTAGGATAGATATAGGTCTGTAGCAGTTTCAGTCAAGAGTGTGTCCCCCCTTTGAAGAGGGGGATGACCGCAGCTGCTTTCCAATCTTTGGGAATCTCAGACGTCACAAAAGAGAGGTTGAACAGGCTAGTAATAGGGGTTGCAACAATTTTGGCAGATCATTTTAGAAAGAAAGGGTCCAGATTGTCTAGCCCGGCTGATTTGTAGGGGTCCAGATTTTGCAGCTCTTTCAGAGCATCAGCTGAATGGATTTGGGAGAAGGAGAAATGGGGAAGGCTTGGGCGAGTTGCTGTGGGGGGTGCAGTGCTGTTGACCGGGGTAGGGGTAGCCAGGTGGAAAGCATGGCCAGCCGTAGAAAAATGTTTATTGAAATGTTCAATTATAGTGCATTTATGTGGTGACAGTGTTTCCTATCTTCAGTGCAGTGGTCAGCTAGGAGGAGGTGTTCTTCTTCTCCATGGACTTTACAGTGTCCCACAATTATTTTGAGTTTGTGTTGCAGGAAGCAAATTTCTGATTGAAATAGTTAGCCTTGACTCTTCTAACTACCTGTATATATTGGTTTCTAGCTTCCCTGAAAAGTTGCATATCACGGGGGCTGTTCGATGGTAATGCAGAACGCCATAGGATTTTTTGTGTTGGTTAAGGGCAGTCAGGTCTGGAGAGAACCAAGGGCTATATCTGTTCCTGGTTCTACATTTCTTGAATTGGGCATGTTTATTTAAGATGGTGAGGAAGGCATTCAAAAAAAATAACCAGGCATCCTCTACTGACGGGATGAGATCATTATCCTTTCAGGATACCCCGGCCAGGTCGATTAGAAAGGCCTGCTTGCTGAACTGTTTCAGGGAGCGTTTGACTGTGATGAGTGGAGGTCGTTTGACCGCTGAACCATTACGGATGCAGGCAATGAGGTGGTGATCGCTGAGATCTTGGTTGAAAACAGCAGAGGTGTATTGAGGAGGGCAAGTTGGTTAGGATGATATCTATGAGGGTGCCCGTGTTTACGGCTTGGGATGGTACCTGGTAGGTTCATTGATAATTTGTGTGAGATTGAGGGCATCAAGCTTAGATTGTAGGATGGCTGGGGTGTTAAGCATGTTCCAGTTCAGGTCGCCTAGCAGCACGAGCTCTGAAAATAGATGGGGGGGAAATCAGTTTACATATGGTGTCCAGAGCACAGCTGGGGGCAGAGGGTGGTCTTATAGCAGGCGGCAACGGTGAGAGACTTGTTTTTAGAGAGATGGATTTTTAAAAGTAGAAGTTCAAATTGTTGGGGTACAGACTTGGATAGTAGGACAGAACTCTGCAGGCTATCTTTGCAGTAGATTGCAACACCGCCCCCTTCGGCCATTCTATCTTGTCTGAAAATGTTGTAGTTAGGGATGAAGATTTCAGAATTTTTGGTGGTCTTCCTATGCCAGGATTCAGACACGGCTAGAACATCCGGGTTGGCAGAGTGTGCTAAAGCAGTGAATAAAACAAACTTAGGGAGGAGACTTTTAATGTTAACCAAGGCTATTATGGTTACAGAAGTCATCAAAAGAGAGCGCCTGGGGAGTAGGAGTGGAGCTAGGCACTGCATGTCCTGGATTCACCTCTACATCACCAGAGGAACATAGGAGTTGGATAAGGGTACGGCTAAAAGCTATGAGAATTGGTTGTCTAGAACATCTGGAACAGAGAGTCAAAAGAGGTTTCTGGGGGCGATAAAATAGCGTCGAGGTATAATGTACATACAAAGGTATGGTAGGATGTGAATAGGGTGGAGGGAAACCTAGGTAGTGAGTGATGATGAGAGAGATATTGTCTCTAGAAACATCATTGAAACCAGGTGATGTCATCGCAAATGTGGGTGGTGGAACTGAAAGGTTGGATAAGGTATAGTGAGCAGTGCTAGAGGCTCTACAGTGAAACAAGCCAATAAACTCTAACCATATTGACATTAAGGCATATTGACATTAAGGAGAGGCATGCTTAGTCGAGTGACCATAAGGGTCCAGTGAGTAGTGAGGTTGGTTGGGGTCACGGCGATTCAGACAGCTAGCCGGGCCATCGATAGCAGGCTGGCATAGGATGGAGGTCTGTTTTTAGCCACCTCATGCATTTCCATCGGTAGATTAGTGGGGTTCCGTGTGGTAGAGGGGATCAATCCAATTGGCAAAATAGATATAGTCATAGTGACCCAAGAAAAATCGTCTGATAGACCTATTCAGATAGCAGCCGATAAGACAGCTAACGATTAGCGGGCCGCAGATGGGCTTTCAGGTAACGTCGCGACGGAGGGGCCAGTTGGATAACACCCTCGGGCAGATAACGTCGGTAGTCCAGTCGTGAAGGCCCGGTGGGGCTCCGCATCGGCAATAAAACGGGTCCGGATAGGTGATTGTAGCCCAGGAGTGGCTGATGGAACTCTTCAGCTGGAATAATTTATGTTTGCTCTGGGATCGACGTAAGCCAATTGTCACACGGATAGCAGCTAGCCAGCTGCGAGATCCAGGTGTAAATGTCCAGAGCTTGCAGTTGAAATCCGGGGATATGGAGAGAAAAATAGGTCCGGTATGTTTTGGTCTGAGTCGTGTTGTACAAAACTGGCGATAGTGAGATAGTAAATTGTTGTTATGAGATAGAATTTCATTAAAATGAGATTACAAGTCATTATTGTGAGATAGTTAGTTGTTATTATGAGATAGTAAGTCATTGTTATTACCAATTTCATATTAGGTTTTTGGACATAAAGATGAAGTTTATCGAACAAAACACACATTTATTGTCTAACAAGGAGTCCTAGGACTGCCATCCAGTCAAGATAATCTTTGGCTAGTGATTAATTTTAACGCTATTTCTGAGTTTTGTGACACCTCTCCTTCTTTGGAAAAAGGCTGTATGTTTTTCTGTGACATGGCGTGGACCAAACATAATCACAAGGTGTGCTTTCGCCGTAAAGCCTTTTTGAAATCAGACACTGTGGCTGGATTAACGAGAAGTTATCTTTATAATGGTGTATAATACTTGTATGTTTGAGGAATTTTAATTATGAGATTTCTGTTGTTTTTTATTTGGCGCCCTGCAATTTCGCTGGTTGTTGGTTAGGTGGGACGCTAGCCCCACATATCCCAGAGAAGTTAAGCCATTTTGCCACAACTTTGGAAGTATGCTTGGGGTCATTGTTCATTTGGAAGACCCATTTGCAACCAAGCGTCAACTTCCTGACTGATGTCTTGAGATGTTGGTTCTGTCACGTTCTGAGCTTTATTTCTGTTGTTTTGTCATTATTTAGTATGGTCAGGGCGTGAGTTGGGGTGGGCAGTCTATGTTTGTTTTTCTATGTTTTTGGGATTTCTATGTTTCAGCCTAGTATGGTTCTCAATCAGAGGCAGGTGTCATTAGTTGTCTCTGATTGAGAATCATACGATCGTGACAGAATCACCCACCAACCAAGGACCAAGCGGCGTGGTAAACAGAGGCAGCAGGAAAAGCAGCAGCAGGGGAAGCAACAGGTGCAGCAGGAGAAGCAGCAGCAGCAGGAGCAACAGCAGCAGCAATGAGAGAGGCAGCACTGTTTGGAGAAGTGGACTTGGGAGGAGATCCTAGACGGGAAGGGACCCTGGGCAGAGCCAGGGGAATATTGCCGCCCCAAAGCCGAGCTGGAGGCAGCGAAAGCAGAGGCGGCATTATGAGCTGGCACGGCAGAGCGGCTGGAAACCCGAGAGGCAACCCCAAATTTCTTGGGGGAGGCACAGGGAGAGTGTGGCAGAATCAGAAGCCAGACCTGAGCCAACTCCCCCTGTTTACCGTAAGGAGCCATGGATGTTATCGGAGCTGTCGGCGAAGCTGAGGGCTGAGTCTGAGAGGGTCGAAGAATTATTGGACAGAATGGAGGAGAGTGAACGGATGGGAGATGAGGAGACACTCGAGGAGGTGTTATAGTATTGGGGGAGTGTGAAGAGAGAGAGCAGTTGATTTGGCGTAGTATGCAAGGCATTCGCCCTGAGGTGCGTGTCCCCAGCCCGGTACCACCAGTGCCGGCACCCCGCACCAGGCTGTCTCTCCGTCCCATCAATACAGGTGCTCCCGCCTGTCCGGCGCTACCAGAGCTTCCGCCCCTCAGTCCAGAGGCGCTAGAGCCCCTCAGTCCAGAGGCGCCAGAGCCCGTCAGTCCAGAGGCGCCAGAGCCCCTCTGTCCAGCGCTGTCGGAGCCTTCCTCCTCTCCAGCGTTGCCGGAGTCTCCAGTCTGCCCAGCGCCGCCTGAGCTGGCCGTCTGCCCAGCGCCGCCTGAGCTGGCCGTCTGTCCAGCGCCGCCTGAGCTGCCCCTCAGTCCCAAGCTGCCCCTCAGTCCCGAGCTGCCCCTCAGTCCCGAGCTGCCCCTCAGTCCAGTGGGACCATTCAGCAGGGTCGCCGTGTTTAGGAGGCCACGGAGGCGGACAATGAGGCGGAGAAAGACTGGTGAAGTGGGGTCCACGTCCAGCGCCAGAGCCGTCACCGCGGACAGACGCCCACCCAGACCCTCCCCTATAGGTTAAGGTTTTGCGGCCGGAGTCCGCACCTTTGGGGGGGGTACTGTCACGTTCTGACCTTTATTTCTGTTGTTTTGTAATTATTTAGTATGGTCAGGGCGTGAGTTGGGGTGGGCAGTCTATGTTTGTTTTTCTATGTTTTTGGGATTTCTATGTTTCGGCCTAGTATGGTTCTCAATCAGAGGCAGGTGTCATTTGTTGTCTCTGATTGAGAATCATACTTAGGTAGCCTGGGTTTCACTGTTTGTTGGTGGGTGATTGTCTATGTTAGCTTGTGCTTGTGTCAGCACAGTTCTCATTATAGCTTCACGGTCGTTATTCGTTTATTGTTTTGTGTAGTTTGTATTCAGTGTTCAGTGCTTTCTTTGATTCTTTTTCTTTGATTTTTTGCAATGATTTTTTAACTAATATGTCAAACACATATTCTTCTAAGTTAAAATGTTTCTATTTCGTATAAATATATGTTAATATTATCTAACGTCTGTAGGGTATCCATCCTTTACGCAGTTGCTCAGAGGGATAAATGATTTGGAACAGCCTTCGTTAGCGGGGGATTCAGGGGAGCAAAACGCATGCAGCCAGTCCCCGTCAAATTACTGTAGACGTAAGTCCAATAATCACATACACAAGAATATTTATACATTAAAAACAAAAGGTGTGCACCCGATATTAAAAGCTATTTTTGTGTTTACAGCTGACATACTACCAAGAAGGATGCTTCTCCAGTTCTGTACAAAGTTTTTTCAAACACACCGAGAACAGAGGACATAAATGTCCTGTCAACTCCCCCGGAAACCTCCACCCATTTGCTCCATATTCCAGACCCAAACAAGCAACGCACAACTCGGGCTCATGTACATTGTTCAGAATCAGCCCCTCCCAAAAAGTGCTACTGGGCACTTACGGCTTCACGAAACGGCGCTCCATGGACACGGTATGAAGCCTTTAAATATATATTATTAATTATACATGTTTTATTATTTATACATTTTTAGGCTTGAATATGTTAAAACAAGGACAAATAATGTTTTTTCAGGCTCCAATGAGACAGGCCCAGCAGAATCGGGAATGCTTGGTGAAAAAAGTAAAGAACCCCCGTTTTCCGCGATTCGTCAGAACAGCCCTCATCAAAAAAGCCGAGGTATTTTAATTATGTATTGTTAATATATAGTATTATACCTGAAATGTATTTGACATTTTTTTATCAAATTATTTTTAATGTTTAATAACCTATTTTGTATGTATTATTTTCTTTCAGAATCCTCCCCGGCGTATAACGGCACAGAAGACCTCACACATCTAGAGCATGCAGAGGATTCCGGCTCACCAGACATTCATAATAAAACAACCAAACCGTAGGATTTCACCGTTTTAAAGGACACCGGCTATTATGGGATGCAGCCAACCTTCTTGATTCAGCCAATTCTTTGGTGGAAACCCCCGGACCTGAATAGCCGGTGTCCTTTTCACAGCCTTTTCCAGGGCTCTAACATCCCGAAAGGTTTTGCTCCACAAACGATTGGGGGCTTTACTCGAGCGACAATACCGTCAGGATCTATCCTTATGGCATAGAACAATGCCACTGTCACGCCCTGACCATAGTTTGCTTTGTATGTTTATATGTTTTGTTTGGTCAGGGTGTGATCTGAGTGGGCATTCTATGTTGTATGTCTAGTTTGTCTGTTTCTGTGTTTGGCCTGATATGGTTCTCAATCAGAGGCAGGTGTTAGTCATTGTCTCTGATTGGGTACCATATTTAGGTAGCCTGTTTTGTCATTGTGGGTTGTGGGTGATTGTCTATGTTAGTTGCTTGTGTCAGCACATTCTGTATATAGCTTCACGGTCGTTGTTCATTTATTGTTTTGTTCAGTTTACTTCGAGTTTTCGTCATCCATTAAAATGATGCATTCACACCACGCTGCACTTTGGTCCGCTTCTTACGATGATCGTGACAGCCACGTTTGTTAAACAGCAATCCGATTAAAAAAAGCAAATACAGGATACCAAGAACACACATCATTAATTATCCAAATGGCTGAGCCAACAGACCTAATTGAGACAGTTGAAACCCTCTTATCACAGATACTGCCCGAACTCTAAGCTATAATTAACCATATGAACGAGGCGGGGGTAACAGACATAATACCGATAGATGAAAGCATATTATCACAGGTTCCATCCGAACTCCTAGAAATTATTAATCGTATGAACGTGTCAGGGACGACCAATGAAAACCTGTTATCACAGATTCCCGAAGCCCTCATATCTGTAATTAATCAGATGAATGAGAGCCTAAAATCTTCTGCGCTGCACACCCCACAAAACCAGCCATTAACGCCCAGGTCAGAAGAGTCTGAAACGCAATACAATATTTTTGAGGAATTGGAAAATTGTCTAATAAATCAGGAGGGAGATGGTATTGATAGAAGTGTACGGGTTGTGTACCGAAATAATTTCAATGCAGAGATTCAACAGTTTTTCAATTTCACATGGGTGAATCAGAATCTTGACTATGCTGTGTTTTATGTAATGATATTTGATTCTCTGAACGAAGTGTTAAACAGGGCAAGAGATTATGGCGAACCTCGTGATGTCTTATAGTTGGAAATTTGTGGAGATAGCCTGCATAACACGGTATCTCTTATTTTACCCAATGGTGAAGCAGATCTTGAACAATTTATTGCCCTGCTGGAACGACTTGTTCAGTCAAATTCATCCGTCATAGCCGAAAGGACCCTCGAGCTTGTAGTGCAAATAATATGTCAACCCCAGGGTGGTGGGGGTCAGAGAAGGAAGCTTTAGATAGCCTATTGCAATCAGAAATCATAAGCAATAAATGGACCTACCTCATAAACGTTCACAATCCTGGTAATAAGCTATGCTTTGCAATAGGCTAACCACTTATTCACTTTAGCAGCGCTTAACCGGCTACCTGTTTCTTCGGCTATAGCTCTCTGTAAACGCTCTTCACCCCCATAAGACCCGGGGTTAGAGGGGTTATAATAAATGTTTTTCAACATCTGCTCCGCCATCCTTCTTGCCTCTCTGAGGTACAATAACGTTAATGAGCCACTTTCAAATAACGACAACATTTCATTTAGATTAATTTTTTTGCAAACGTATACAGACAATTCAGGATTCGTTGCAGGTTACTTGTCCCCATTTTCTCAATGATCCCAGCATGTAATGTATTTGGTTATGATTTACATACTTGTGTCGCTGAATTTTTAAAACACACACATCCGCTATATAAGTCTATAAACAACAAATATGATACATGTTACAATTAAATGGTGTTTCAAACAAATAAAGTAAAATCTTAGACAAAGTTGTTTCTAGTTCTTCAGAATCATCCACATGACGGGATACCAGTTGTGTCCATTGTAGACTCTCGCCCCCGTATGTCGTACATGATTCATGATTTGCTCCATTTTTAGCACACACTCTACATTAGCCCAGACATTGTGTGTTGTGTAGAACGATACATTGTTCACTTTATTTTCAATAATTTGATGCATAACATTTGTAAGTTCTCTCAAAAGAAAACATTTATTTATTCTCTCTAACATTGTATGCATGTAGTTGCCCATTGCTTTACATCTAAATAACAAATATGTATTGTCACACGGTCTCTTGGGGTTTATTGAGCCAGAAAGTCATCACATCAGCCACCACAGCTTCCCTGTATTTGTTGTCGTCCACCAGGGTGTGTCGGATTTCTTTGAGTTTCTCGTGAATGTAGATCGCCTCCTTCAGTTCATGTAGGAAAGCCTTGGTTACCCCGTAAACTCTGGGAATAGACTGCACAAGACCCATAGACTCCAGGGCTCTGACCAGCGAAGGTATAAACCTGCAGGACCACAGTCTTTTCACCAGCTCCTCAAAATGGTTGAAGAAGTAGTATCTTGGGTGCTCGTATAGTCACGGATGACGGCGCTGGCTGGGGTGATTGATCTCACAACCGATGCATTTTTCTCTTATACACTCTCCAATCACCACGTCTAAAAGTGTGACTACAGAGGCCTTGAAATTTTCCACAAAAATAGTACTGACCACCCCATCAAACACATCCTCAGGCTGTATACATGTAGGGGGTGTCGTGGGTCTTGTCTGGGGGGAGTAGGATGGTGGGCTGCGAGGCATAGAGTCCTTAGGGTCTGGCCCCCATGACGTATCGGAGTCCTGGTATGTTGTAGGAATAAGCATGGCATATGCTGAAATTAAAAACTGGATACCAGGGCGTGGTTAACGCAGCCGCGTACTTAGTTTTCTTCGGGGGCTGACACTTCTGAGGATATACCTTCTTGGGGTTCCTTTGAATCATAATCCTCAGGATTTGTATACATTATGCACTTCCTTAGATGAACAATGTTCTCCCGCTGTTGGCTCTGTACAAAAAGAGCATCCATCAGCTCTAAAATGTTCAATCCCATTAGATCCCAACTTTTAAAAGGAATAAGCATGCGCAACCTAAAGTCAGGCCTCCATCACGAATGTTTTGGTTCACCCTGTGAAATACTCTTCCTGAGGAGTCAGGGGTACCTTCCCAACGGGTCTCGTAGCCCGTGAACAAGCTATACCACTTTGTGATAACTCTCAGTTCGGGACACACAACCTTGCGAAAAAACGTCCAGTCTTCAAGCCCGTAGTCCACTCCTAAAGTCTGGTCTGTATATTCTTCTCCTTCGGCTACCGTATAGAGCTTCCCTCTACAGGCCAGGTAATCAAACTGATACCCCCCATTGCTGTCCATTAGACATCATCACTTGATCTTTCAGCGCAGTTGCGGGCGGTATTTGGGTTCTATACACACTTAGAAACCGCTTTTTTGGCGCATCGTATATTGTGGCTTTATACTTGGCCCTTTCTCTATGTTTCAGCCACGGTCCTGCTTCCATTGTTACAGTCATTATTGCTTTGCCACTGATCACGAAATCCATGTTTATTTTTAAAATCTTGTTTAGTGTTCTGGGGCCGCATGTCTTGTTCTGGGCTTTATTTATAATGCGTCTGCCGCAAAAACAACCCCCCCGGACATTCCTACATCATAGACAACAACCCTAAGGGCAATAAAATAGGGTGGGTGTGGGATCACCCTCTTTGAAATCTTAAACCCACACCCCCACAGTTCAACCAGGTCCCTACACATCAATCATTATGACAACTTCAAAGGAATAGATGCAATATAGATATAAAATAACACACCCTCTAACACGTGACAACAGGAACAGGATGTCCTGGACGGATGCCCATATTTGGGCATGTACGCGTCATCCGGACATAGGGTCATAAATCAAAATTTTGACCCGTGCCGTCTACTTTATTTTCTCTTACGTATACTAACTTACTACATCATTTACCATGATAAAATAATATCCATAGAAAAAAAAGATTCCAGTGAATTAGAATACACCTCGTTGAAAATGACAAATGACTCCTAAATATACAGATGACAAGCATACCCAAACCCGCATGCTGTATAATTATCTGTCATCTCCCATATTTAAATAATGTGCTATGGAGAAACAAATGCAGTATCCATGTGCAAAAACCCTCCAAACGTCGACATTTCTAACTCTCATTGTGACCGTTTAGTGCACTGCTCATGCGTCAGTACGGCGAATGGAGACTGACATCTTGAGAGGTAATCCCTTCTTTGCCTTGCCTGTTGTCATAACTCTGGGCTGTGAATCTAAGCAGATACCCTTGCAGGTCTCATCTGAGAGTTATTCAACAGAGAGCGTGAAGGAAGGCTCCACCAGCCATCATCCTGAATAATCGTCAGGCTGACACTTCTCTGGGAAGTTTGTAGTCTAATTGTCCATGGGGAAAATAAATAAATAAATAATTAAACCTTGGTTCTTGATTCTAAACACATAATTCAGCTCTTGTAAGATTAAAACAAGTTAACATTTCACAATTTTTTTCCCCTCTGTTTTAAATTGCTTCAAAACCTAGATGATGAAAATACTGTACAGGGAAGCTTTTAGACGAATGAGTGAAATTGCTAGGTCGCTAATTGGAACAGATCACAATGTCTGCTGCAATGTCAGTTAGTTGATACTGCTCTGAGCTCTGGGTTTTGTGTTTTTACTGCTGCTTGCGTCAACCTGAGATGTAAAACACATGTGAGGGCGAGAGCTTTATTAATTAGTTAAAGGTAATTTACTGTAGCAAGGTTAAAATGTTTACCAACCCAACCCGCTCATTTCTGAAGTTGAAAGGAGCCTGGGACCACATGCTATTTTAAGATGCCATGAGCATGCCAACTCATCTTAAACTCACCCTGAACCAGTCACTAAGAGTCCAATAAAAAGATAGAGTTGAATTTAAGATGTAATTACCTGCATTTAAGCCTCTGGTTGGAACAGGTCATATTCACCCCATCAATTTCACATGGTTATAGAATATAGTTATATTCTGCTGATAGGCAAAATTATTCTCATCATCGTCTGAAGCTACTGTATGGCCATAATTTGAAGGGAAATGGCAACAGTGCACAGTTTACCTCGAAGGGTGAAATTTAGACAATTTACCATTATGTCCGCACAGAGCTGGCATGAGGTATTACACTTTTCAGCCCTTGTGGGATTGTGTTAGCTTCCAGGGGGCACGGGCCTTGGTGCCAAGGATAAAGCTGAAAAACCTAAGCTCCTTTTGAGGACTACAGTATGTTTGAAACATCTCAAGCTACTATATGTCCCCAGTCAGAAGTCCTCATTTGGAACAGCAGGGCTTGTTGTGATCCAGTGTTCAGATAACACGCATAGTCTATTTTTTTCTGTAAAACAAAAAGTTCATCCTTATTTATGAAAGACACAGTCAGGCCAAGCACAGTAATATAAAACACTAGCAATAAAAACAAAGAAGTAGAAAAAAAACAAGACGATATAAACACAAATAATCCCACTGACAAGACATTAAATATAACATAAACATTAGAAATCATTTGGAGGAAAATACGATGACCTCAATAAAGCTGTCCAAAGAGACGTTTTTCATTTAGACCTTGTTGACGCCATAATCCACTGTGGAATGTTTCTGCAGACAGCTGGGCAGTGTGACACAGAAAGTGAATAGAAAATAAATCGTATTTTACATACAGCTGTAGGATATTCCTTTTATCACTCTTTTGTTGTACCACAGGAAATGCAGATGAGCTTTGTGGTTTACGTAAATGCACTGAAAACCCACACTAACACACGGTTTTATTAACAGTATTTCACTTTTCATGTAGCCTGCTTTTGGCCAACTAATAGCCTAATCACCAATCAAGCAATATTATGGACTAAACATTCAACACATTCATCCTGTTGTTGCAGGATTATTTTGCTGTGACAATACTGGTCAAATTAAAATTCTACATCTGTAGGTAACATAGAAGACAATCCCCAGGGAAGGCAGAAGCTTCATAGGCTTCATAGGCCTCAGCACAGGTTGGTAACGTTTTTGATACGGCTTATGTTTAGTGATTCCATAATAGTTTTATATTGAAGTGTTTGATCTCGTAGATACGAGACAGAATTTGAAGACATTTTTATATGGACAACTGAAGAATTGAATTTGCTGTAAAAGCCTAACCATACACCTAAGTGCAGGAGGGCTATTGTCCTGGGGTCCAAAAAAAGGAGTTCAGATAAGTTTAACTTCTAGGTGCGTTTCTGCGATTTTACATCAAAGGCGACAATTTTAGAGAGGAGATTGGATTTGCTATTTTGAATCTGTCTATGGATTGTGACAACGTATTTCATAAGAAAAGATAGGATCCTCCACATCAAAGGTAGAAGAACTACAATTCGCTTATATTACCATCTCTGAAAATCGTAAAAACACTGGTGGCCTAAATTGGGGATGGACACTTTGATTGAGTTCAACTCGAAAGATAAATGCCATGTCAACGAGACATCACAATGTTCCAATGTCCCAAATAGGCTGTTGTGTATTGTCTGCATTGTGAAGACTTATGTTTGGTCAGTGGCTTCTAAGGCACTCTGCCCTAGAAAGTGTGAAGAGTTTGTCTTGGATGCTGTCCATCGCAGTGAATTCAGACGTATCCACCCAGACAATTATTCTCCCTGAGGAAAGTCTCAGAGAAACTCTTGAGCCTCCAATTTCACCCCACCTCTGAGACAAACCCTGCTGACCCCAGCTTTTAAAATAAAAATAATCTGTTTACTGTCATGATGTTACTGTGTCTTCCAGTTATCGGTGAAAAAGGTTTTGAACTCCACGTGAGCTTGGCTTTGTAGGTCTGATGCAATGCGATGGTTAAGACTCCATCACTGGGAACAGCTTTCTGTCTGGTTTCTAACGAGGTATCTTCAACTTAGATACATGTGTGCATGGGGTTGCCTGCATTGTGCATGAAGTTGCCATGTAAGCACCCTTTTGGTTCAAGGTAGAACCCTTTTTGGTTCCATGTCAAACCCTCTGTGGAATGGGTTTTGCATGGAACCCAAGAGTGTTCTACCTGGAACAAAAAGGGTTCTACATGGAACCAAAAGGGTTCTTCAAAGGGTTCTCCTATAGGGACAGCCGATGAACCCTTTTAGGTCCTAGGTAGGAAAAAAAAGGTGCTAAGTGGGCACACACACACATACACACACAAACACACACACACACTCTTTCCCCACCAGTGTAAACAGTGGGGGCAGCCGAGAAGATGACAGCTGGTGCTTTATACACTTCAAAGTAAGAACCCCCCCATGCATTAGAAAGGCCTTAGCGTAACATGGGGAATAATAATGCATGAGGAATGTAACATAATCGGAATGCAAAAAGACATCGTTACATTCTTTATTTACCAAACACTGCCATCACTGGCTTTATTGCAGTATTAAAAAATTAAGCAGGAAAGAGGACTAAGCCTTTTTTTAAAGACTGACATCGGAAGACAAATGCTTGGCAGTCATTGTTGAACTTTGCTTGTCCTCAAAGTTCTTCATTCCACACCATGATGTTTCTTAAACACTGGTATGCTCAAACAAACACTGTTCTTTCTCAAAAGACCATGTCAAACACGTGTTTATCAGGTTAGGACAACAAAGAGTTTATTTTAGGCTCACTTATAGCTGAGTATGAAATACATGTCTGTGTTAACAGAGACAGGAAGCAGGAGAATGGAATTAAATATTCAGTAGACACTCCTTTGGTGCAAGTCGACTAAGCCTAAAAGGATATTTAAGGGTTGACCTCTAATTCCTAGCTTGTGCAAAGTGCTAGATAGATTTCATGCCAAGATAAATAGACATTTGCTTCAGATTAGCTCCCTGCCGATACTATCGGCGGTGAATATAAGCTGTGTGTTCAGGAGAACCTCACATAATTAAGAGGGACGTTTTGTTGCGATTTTCCAGGAGCTGATTTGGAAATGGCTGGAAACTTTCCCTTCAGAAAAGAAGCCGCCCTATGTCATCAGGCAAGGGTGGTTTCCTAAATGTGTAAACCTTCACTATAAGAGAGTAAACTGACTTCTTTCTGGCCGACCACTTCCAGTTTATCGGACTAGGCCAGTAGTGCTGCGACATGAATGGCACATTTAGTGGACTGCTGACTAGCGCTGTGTGGTGCTTTACATGTGGTCATTGACCCTCCTTTCAAACAGGTCTGAAAGAAAACAGGATTCGTAAATCATTTTAACGGGGAGAGTTTATGACTAACTAGAGTGTGGCTATTTGTAATGCTCAAACAGTAGGCAAGCCAAGATTAAGACATGAAAAGAAAGTAACGTACTGTTGGTCTCTGTTGTTCAGTACAAGGTTATTGGCATTATTCTCTTTGTAGAGTAGCAAGGTTTTAGACTGCATAAGACTGGTCATGGATTATGACTCCCTAATTTTAGTGGAACTTCTTGTTTTTAGTGTGTTTTCTCAGAATTGATTTCAAGACCGTTGCACTACCCTGGAAAGTTGAAATGTTAAATTAACTTTCCAAACTTGCTTGAACGAGCATCATTTGTCCATATTATGATTATGATTCAGAGAAAAAAACGTGCCTGATTGGACTGTTATTTTTCCACCTGAACTAGCACACACAGTACCGCACACTAAGCCTTGGGGCCTTCACATTGAGTAATGCTACAGGACACTGAGGGTTCCTTGTCTCATTACTAAATCATGGTCTATAGAAAACATCCTATTGAGTCTCAGTTTAAACAGTAGCGGTTCAGTAGGTTTCCTTTCGGAAAGAATAACAAATGACATTAAGTCCCATTAAGTCCTGTCTGGTGTGTCACAGAGAACCTCAGTGTTTTGCTAAACATGCGGGTGTAATACTAACACAGAGCGAAGGTAGGCCACCCCCCTCTCAGTTATGCTGTCAGTGGGTGATGAAAATAAGGAAATGGCGCTCGCTATTTTTTGGAGGGCTTTGAAGTGGCAGGAAGGACAAATGTGGCCACTCATGAGTGTCAAGGCCAAGCTGGGAACATCTCATGGAACTGTACAGTAACGTTACACTGAGATCCTGTAATCTCTGTCTATAACAGTTAACCAACTATATGATTCCCCATTCATGTGTGTTTGAAATAACTCTTTCAGAGGGAATGTATGTCTAGTGATGGTCCAATCTAGTTGGCCTTTCAGACAACTCCTTTCTGTTAATTCATAGCCAAGCCAAATGTACAGTATGTACGGCCTGACAACAATAGAACAGTAGGTTCATCTAAATGCAGTATGTATGGCATGACAACAATAAAACAGTGGGTTACTCTACATGCAGTATGGTGTGCTTATTTATGTCTTATGGGGTATTCACAGTCTTATGGGGTATTCACAGTCTTATGGGGTATTCACAGTTGGTTGATGCATAAAGGAATCATTTACAAATACTGCTACCTTCTTGTGAGATGAGAGTCAGAGCAGCCTTGTTCTTCTATCTACAGGAAGGCACAATGGGTCAAGGCTTCCTTTCAAGTTGTGCCAGAACTTTATTGTGCTAAGTGCCGTGGAGCATGATGGGTTAGGGAGTGAATGGACTTGGATTCCTGGAAGTTGGTTTTCACGGTTTGCGGACCACGGAACACTAATTTATCAGAAAGAGGAAGCGAAACTCGCTCAACTACCCACTATGAAACTATAAATCCTTGCCACTCCCACACGACTGCTTCATACGGACAGAAATAATAAACTCCCAATACAAATGTTTGCCAGTAACCTACCTCTTTCAGGATGCATAACTTTGAGCTCATGTCCTCCTTGATCATTCTTGATTTGAGATTGATGTGAATTAATCATTATAATAATAAAACAATTAGGATTCTAATTTTGTCAACACACGTCTCATCTCATTAACATAATTTCCCTGGGTATCAGCCAAAAGATACTTAATATTTGATAGATCTACACAACAAACTGGAGATGTTCCTCCTCTCAGAGACAAAGAAACATTAGATTGAGCCCCATACCCTTCAAAACAACAGAGCGAGTAGGCCATATATATATTTTGCTTCTGAGTGAGTATTTACAGGAGAAAAACATGGACAGTGTCTGCTGGTATAATTCTTCAAGTGTCATAGGGAGTCTGGCTGTGTTTGGGTGTGTATCTGTCAGTGTCAGTGGGTGTCTTGGAACTCCATAGGGATTTCCCAGTGAATGATTAGTGCCAATGCTCCTGGGGCCCTTGGGAACTCATCTGACCTCCATGGCTCAGCGCCATATGGAGCAGGAGTCTGTGACCTGTGAGCCGCTCGCCTCTCTGTCCCACACACAGACTGACGTGCTCCACTTCTGATTGAGTGGTGACAAGCACCTGAATGGAGCCTCCCTGAATCCAAAAGTACAGCAGGATACCATAGTGATAACATCCATCATACTGCTCACATGTGCATCTTTCCTTTTCAATCAGTAGAAATAATAACGAAGCGTACTCCCAGTCCCCGCCCTTGTTTTGGTAAAAAGCTGAAGGGGTGGCTGGAGAAATTTAACCACTCTCAATTCATAGACAGAGTTATGGGTGCAAGGATGCATATAATTTTAACCATGTTTTAAGGCTATATAGTGTTTGTTTACATTTACTTCTTTTTGATGGTGTACAATAGTTAAATTAATCTCATGAGGCATTTATAAGTTATATTCTTCAAAAATCAATGGGTAGCTACATATCATTAATTTATAAGTGCAAAAATGCATGTAGCAACTGCTGATTGCACATTTTAAAGTCTTTGTTATTTTTATGTGCATGTTCGGACATGTCAAACTATTACCAAACTATTTGTCATAGAATGCCTAAAAAAACATTTTAAAAACACTTCCATGATAAAATAATTATTATCCTCTATGACTTTGCATTTTCTGCAGTTTTCTAGGGATCTGTACTCCCGAAGTTGGTGACCCCCCCCCCCCAAGTCATTACTGAACTATTTAATGTAACAAATCAAACATTAAACCTCGTAAACAATTCATGGTAATTCCTGGTTACCTCGTGAGCAATTAATTTAGATAATCGTAGGATTTGCTGTGATTAAT
This sequence comes from Oncorhynchus mykiss, assembly GCF_013265735.2. Lineage (NCBI taxonomy): Eukaryota > Metazoa > Chordata > Actinopteri > Salmoniformes > Salmonidae > Oncorhynchus > Oncorhynchus mykiss. Next base: position 17,697,344 of record NC_048578.1, read on the forward strand.
CGTGATTCATAGCAAATTCTGAATTTGCTTAAATTAAACTGCAATTTTAAAAAAAATCATACAATTAACATTATAAGAATATTGACGTCTTGATTTTGTCTAAAGTAAAGATTACCGATCCCGTAGAGCAGTGGTTCCCAAACTTTTTATAGTCCCTTACCCCTTCAAACGGCAGCAGGAAGAATTAAGTCCTCCACAATAGTATGAGGCTTGCCTGTCCTAGCCACTCGGTAGCTCACCATATAAGACGCTTCTAGCCCCTTCTTATTAATGGTATCTGTTGCTTTTATACATGTCTTACTACTCGAAAGTTGTCTTTATTCTCGTTCAAAAAACGCCTATGGCATATTTTTCAAATTGTCATGTTTTCATTTCTAAATGTCTGCGCAAGAGTGAAGGTTTCCTGTGAGAGAGTAGCGGTTAATGTGATTGGATGTTAATTATTTGACATTGTGTTGATATTTCGCTGAACTCTAGATGGTTTTATTTTTATTTTGGCACTGAAATCAAGGCTACTCAGGCGAAAGAAAAACCTTCACATAAATGTATAGCCCTGCTGGAAAATAGAAATGTACTGTTTGAAAATGTGAATAAAAAAATTATTATTATTATATATTTTTTTAAATGTGAATCATCATTTTTTTTGGCCGTATATCCCGACGGCATTGGTACACGTACCCCAGTTTGGGAATACCTGCCGTAGAGGTTAACTGATTAACTCCGACAGCCATAGTATGAACACATTCTGAGTGCCCTTCTATCACATGCCTACAGATGCATTCATAACGTCTTGTGCATTCATAACGTATGTTTTTTAGTGAGTGTTACTGCTTAACCCAATGGTCAACTTTTCAAGGATAGATCTCTTTATTATGTTACTTATTTTTTTACATATGGTGTAATCTTTTTATTTATTTAATTGAGACAGCCTCTGTTGTGATTTTTCCCTCTAGAGTTGATATTAGACACAGAAGTTTCTACGATGTAGGGTGAAGTTCCATTCCCACACTAATGGATAAGGTTAGGATAAGGTTAGGATCCTAGATCTGATGGCCGTTGAAAGCTAATGTAATGAATCTGGATTCACTGACCGTTGGCCAAATTGTCACGTCCTGACCTTAGTTCCTTTTTTATGTCTCTATTTTGGTTTGGTCAGGGCGTGAGTTGGGGTGGGCATTCTATGTTTTTCATTCTATGTTTTGTTCTGTGTGTTGTATTTCTATGTGTTTGGCCTGGTATGGTTCCCATTCAGAGGCAGCTGTCAATCGTTGTCTCTGATTGAGAACCATACTTAGGTAGCCTGTTCCCACCTGTGTTTGTGGGTAGTTGTTTTCTGTTTTTGTATTCTGTACCAGACAGAACTGTTTCGGTTTCGTTCATTCTCTTTGTTGTTTTTTCATTCAGTGTTCAATTCATAAATAAAGATCTTCTTCAACCCATGACAGCCGTTACAATAGTTGTTATTAATAATGCATTTTCCTCATGGCCAGGGGGTTATGGGTTTGTGAGTCACGTCATCAACTGTGAGCCTTGGCAGGATGCATCAGGCTAACGCCTAGGTAGCCATACACAATCAATGTATTGTGTTTGTGTTGCACTATGACAAGTTCAGCTGAGTTATTGGACTGTCCAATGTTCTTGGTATCGAATTGGTGTTAGTTTTTTAGTTTCTTGAGTACAACGTGATTAAAAAAGCTCAGTGCTCAGGTGATTAAATTGGCAATAAAGCCTGGACAGAGAGATTAAGAAAAAAAAGAGAAAGTCAATAAAGCGTTGTTGTGTATGGTGATTTGTCTGTTTGATTCTGGACTTGCTCTCGCTAACCTCTGGAGGAGATGCAAAAACCTGTCCTTTCTGTGAGGGCGAAGGGGGAGGCTAGTTGGTTTAACATCTGACATCTGAGGAGATGAGGAGTAGGAGCAATGGCCGCACTAACCAAAAGGGAGACATCTGTCAAACATTTTAACCTATACTTAACATTAGGCTTCACCTCTACGGTGCTAGCACACCGTTTCCTGCTACATGATTAATACTAGTCTTATGTCAGAGGGACATTTGATTTCCAGTGAGGTAGCTGCTTCCTAGAAACTGCAGCACTAGCCAGGCCTATTATTATCAAAATGTAACTTGCACCTGCCAATTTGGCCTCCATCAATACATGGACCAATAGAATTAGACATTGGACATGTCGTCTGGAGATAGATCCTCCCAACAGTATTGCTGCTGGATTCTCCCATCGTTCACCTCCAGCATCAGTTGTAAATGACTCTCACATCGTAATCGATATTGACCTTCATGTTGAAATAGACACTACTTAGAAAGGATGAAGTAACTGCAGTAGTATACTACGGTGTGGTGTTGTGAATCAGAGGTGAAGCTACAAATACGAGCTGCATTCATAAAGTGCCTCAGAGGAGTGCTGATTTAGGACATGTTTGTTAATATGTTTATATAGGGACACACCTGTGTGCACCAACATCCAAACCATGGACACCTCAGCACTTAAACCTTGAGGGACAACAATCAAGAGAAAAGGTCAAGGAAGCAGGTCTCTCAATTGAAGGTTTTGAAAGAGTCTTTTCATACTGGAATGTATATGAATCAAGGTGGCTTGAACTAAGAACTCTGATGGCAAACGTGAGGATGATCAATGTGCTTGGATAGAGAGGGGAGTCTCTACACATTTGGGTTCGTGCAAGTTTACGATTAATTGAAAGACAGACAGAGATGTTTAATTGTTGGGACACAATTGCTTGATTACGTCTGAGGAAAATAGTGTTTAAATATGTTTGGACATGAACGCAAAGTGTTGTAAGTACTACAGTAAATGTTCCACAATATTATTACGTTTAGACATGAATAAAGACACCGTCACGTAAATTGTGTCCTGATATGGACAGTAGGAGACTGTGAGAAAGGGGGCATTTGGACAAGGGCTTAAATGGTAGTGAACACTGGACTACAGTCAAACACACACACACTTCAACTGTTTCATGTCTTGTGCAAGCACAGGGTTTTCCTCCTCCTGCAAAAAAGAAAGAAACAGAAAGTCTGTCCGGGGCCGAGGGAGGGTGTCTGTTTTAATATTATAGAAACCACAGTGGGACTTGCCTGGTTCATACAGTAGGATCTGGCATCACGCCGGACGCCTACGAGGCTGTATATTAGATCAGAATAATTGTCTGGGACAACTATCTGAGATGGACAAATGAGAACCTCCCCCTGATTGACCTCATGGCCCGAGGACTGGATGGAACCATGCTGCACATTATTTTGATATGTGGTGATACAGGTCCTCCAGGGTGTGGTTATTCAGGTCCTCCAGGGTGTGGTGATACAGACCCTCCAGGATGTGGTGTGATACAGACCCTCCAGGGTGTGGTGATACAGGTCCTCCAGGGTGTTTTGATACAGGTCCTCCAGGGTGTGGTGATACAGGTCCTCCAATGTGTGGTGATACAGGTCCTCCAGGGTGTGGTGATACAGGCCATCCAGTGTGTGGTGATACAGGTCATCCAGTGTGTGGTGATACAGGTCCTCCAGGCTGTGGTGATTCAGACCCTCCAGGATGTGGTGATACAGGTCCTCCAGTGTGTGGTAATTCAGGTACTCCAGGGTGTTTTGATACAGGTCCTCCAGTGTGTGGTGATACAGGTCCTCCAGTGTGTGGTGAATCAGGTCCTCCAGGGTGTGGTGATACAGACCCTCCAGGGTGTGGTGATACAGGTCCTCCAGGGTGTTTTTGAGACAGGTCCTCCAGGATGTGGTGATACAGACCCTCCAGGATGTGATGATACAGGTCCTCCAGTGTGTGGTAATTCAGGTCCTCCAGGGTGTTTTGATACAGGTCCTCCAGTGTGTGGTGATACAGGTCCTCCAGGGTGTTTTGATACACGTCCTCCAGGGTGTGGTGATACAGGTCCTCCAGGGTTGGTGGGATACAGGTCCTCCAGGGTGTGGTGATAAAGGCCTCCAGGGTGTGGTGATACAGGTCCCTCCAGGGTGTGGTGATACAGACCCTCCAGGTGTGGTGATGATACAGGCCCTCCAGGGTTGTGGTGATACAGGTCCCTCCAGGGTGTGGTGATACAGAGCCTCCAGGGTGTGGTGATACAGGTCCTCCAGGGTGTTTGATACAGGTCCTCCAGTGGTGGTGATACAGGTCCTCCAGGGTGTGGTGATAAGGTCCTCCAGGGTGGTAATAAAGGTCCTCTAGGGTGTGGTGATACAGGTCCTCCAGGGTGTGGTGATACAGACCCTCCAGGGTGTGGTGATACAGGCCCTCCAGGGTGTGGTGATATAAAGGTCCTCCAGGGTGTGGTAATAAAGGTCCTCTAGGGTGTGGTGATACAGGTCCTCCAGGGTGTGGTGATACAGACCCTCCAGGGTGTGGTGATACAGAGCCTCCAGGGTGTGGTGATACAGGCCCTCCAGGGTGTTTTGATACAGGTCCTCCAGGGTGTGGTGATACAGACCCTCCAGGGTGTGGTGATACAGGCCCTCCAGGGTGTGGTGATACAGGTCCTCCAGGGTGTGGTGATACAGACCCTCCAGGGTGTGGTGATACAGACCCTCCAGGGTGTGGTGATACAGACCCTCCAGGGTGTGGTGATACAGGCCCTCCAGGGTGTGGTGATACAGAGAAACCTAGAGAAACCAGAGACACTGTTCAAAGGTTTTTAGGGTGATGTTAGTGTTATGTTTGATCAGAACGGTTTGATGATCAATGGATTTGCAGGATGCAGTGACATACAGAGGCAAATATCAATGCCACTTCCTTAGTTGTTTTGGGAAAGATATTAATGCAATATGCCATGCAAGAATCCTGGCCTCCAAGCCTTTGGCACTGTATGATGGGTAGAGCAGGTTGGTTCCTGACGTTGCAGAGATAGCCGATGATTAGTTATCCCGGACTATATGTTACTGTCTCCAATCTTGACAGATTTGAGTCATGGGTTTATTCAACACACATGCGGGATAGCGTGCAGGCACACAGTACATACAAACACACACAGTACACACACACACGCTCATGCACACATTCGTACAGTACATACTTATACAGTATGTGCACGCACGCACGCACACACACACACACACACACACACACACACACACACACACACACTTGTTTTACTATCCTTGTGGGGACCAAACAATTCCCATTCAAATTAATATTTTCCCTAACCCTAACCCTTAACCTAACCTTAACTCTAACTCCTAACCCCTAATTCTAACCTTAACCCTAAACCTAAGCCCTAAGTCTAAAATAGCCTTTTTCCTTTTGGGGATAGCGTGTAGGCACACAGAACATACTAACACACACACACACAGTACACACACACGCTCATGCACGCATTCATACAGTACATACTTGTACAGTATGTGAACACACACACATTTGTTTTACTATCCTTGTGGGATAATTCCCATTCAAAATCCTATTTTCCCTAACCCTAAACCTAACCCTTAATCTAGCGCTAACTCCTAAACCTAACTCCTAACCCTAACCCTAATTCTAAACCTAACCCCTAAGACTAACATACGTAGTCTTTTTCCTTGTGGGGACCAGTGAAATTTACCTAGGATATTTAAACCAAAAACACAATTAACCCACCAGTTTTTGAGTGTAAGGGGGCAATTTCTTTTCCACACAGGGTCATTGGGTGTTGCATAACTTTGTTTATGAAATAAATTAAATAAGTATGTAATTGTAGTGTTATATGTTCACTCAGGTTCGCTTTATCTAATATTAGGTTTGGGTTGAAGATCTGATCATTTTCAGGGCAAAATTCTAGAAAATTAAAAAGTGGCAAATACTTTTTCACAGCAATGTATTTTGGGGCGGGCTTTTGCCCATCGAATACCCACCTGGGGCCAATGGGGTCATGCCTGCTGGGTAGTTATATTTCCAATTAAGTCTGATTTACATTAAACCATAATGATGGTGTCTGTGTATTGCTTTGCTTAAAGTTAACATTTTTATGAAAAAAATTCACTCATGCATGTGATGTTTTCATCGAAATGTCTCTTTGTCTATAAGAAACCAACTGAATGATCTTAGTTCCCGATGCCCCTTGTTCTTGTTATTTTCAAAGGGGGGCTGAACTTGCTGATTTGGCTTTTTCTTGGGCTTGGCCACAATGTAAATGGGACAATATTTTCATTAAATGTTTTCAATATTTGTATATACATTTCTCCAATATATAGTTGGTTTGAAATGTGGAGCTGTTGACATTTTAAAATATTGTCCCATGTACATTGTTTATTTTACTGATGTTCCCTAACCAGCCCCATTGGGATATCAACTGTCAAACCAAGTTTACCATGGGCATTACGATGGGGTTGCGTACAGGTGCGCTACAAATGTATGATTAATTGGGCACTGCTAGCTGTTGGCATGTGTGCAGGGTTGAAATATACTCAACCCAAGGAAAACTGTTATGGTACAATTTTATAATACAACAATATTATTATATTTACACTTGAATCAATTTTGACACTAGAATAAATGTTTCTGAGTGATATCAATGCCACATAGGCCTTTATCAAAACGAGAAGTTGCTTTTTAGGAGCAGTTGCTCTTTAATGGTCATGCCTTTCCCATTTATTTAATGAATGTGGAGAGAGGTTATCTTAATTGTTTTGTTATAGAGCGACAATAAACTCTACACAATGGATCCAATCATCCGTTACCTTAGCCATTCCGTCATTAAACAACAACCATGAATGAAATAGTTTGTTTATTTTCCAACCTCATTAATTGAGGAACATGAGTAGGGTTCCTAGATGAATTGTGCATAAAACAGCTACTTACACTGATATCTGACAGTGGTGTGTTGATACTTTGTCTATGAAGTGTATACGGTGTCACAACAGACCTACTGATAGAGCCATATACAGTACATGCCTATGACCATCATCTTATTCTGATAGATGACTTTGATGTGGAGCCATCTGCCCCCAAATGTAATTTCCTCAGTCAAAATTCCCTAATGATACCAATCAGACCATTCCAATATCTATGAAAAACAGACGCTTTATCTTGTGAGACCAAATGAAAGTCCTTATATTGCAGGGGGCTATGTCAAAATACAAGTACCTATCTCCAGTAAAACACTGACTGATTTATTTCTATCGTCAGATACAACAACATACATCCTAAAAGGTCATGTTAAATACTTTGGTAGAGAAGAGAACACACCCATATGACGTGGACAAACATATAAAAGAATAATATTGAAGAACAACACTCAACTACTGTACAAATGAATGAGAAACTACAATTCATTTCAGCTTACAAAAAAAGCATATTGGGCATTAAATTCCCTTTCATTGAACAAATAAATATCTAATATGCATGAATCTATTCTTCCACTCACTAATTGGGGTTATATGAAGTTCTAAAGCAAGCAGATTTTTACACCTTTGCAGAGACGCTATGTACGTTGAAATGCATCTTGGTCTAAGTGTGCAACTATCTCCTCACTGAATACAAGTATCTTTGGTAGAAAAATATGACAGGACAGAAGAACCATGAAAATGAAACATTTACACATAACAGTTTGCACCAGTATGACAGTTCAACATTATTACCACTATTTCACTCCAGAGATCTAATCAGTGGGAAAATGGGGAAAAGAAGTGGGGAATCACTGATAAACAGTGATCCTTGATGGGATTATAAAGTAGCAGAGGAATTGGCCTGAAGGCAGCTCACTTATGTACAGAAAGGTGCTTGAATGAAGAGGAGTCCAATTTCTAAGATACTCCCTGGCCACGTGTTGAATTTTCACAAGACACCTTAAAGGTATTTTGCACAAAAAAAGCACAAAGAAATCTCAGAAGCAAAGGGATTAAAGAATGATTAAGATTGGTCCATCATTCCAGTGCAGTCTATCCATCTCCTGTCTCTTCAATGCACTCAAAGTCAACTACAGGTCCTCCACAGCGACCAGATCCATCCACAAATGAAGTAGTTCCAGTCAGTTTTTAAACTCGTCCAATTAACAAGGGAACGAGGATTGGCTGGGAGACGCTGTAAGACGCGTGCAGTTTCAAGCGTCTCCTGGGATGCCGGTGACTCCAGTACACAGGTCTGAGATCAGTCCCAGTCATCTTTGCACACACAGGCACACTCTTCGTGGTGTTCCATTGGCACATCGGTCATGGACTTCTGCAGGCCTCGGCCCCCGCTTCGGTGCTTCAGCAGGAGAACCTACAGAGGGCGGCGAACCAGAAAGCAGATTGAGAGTTGCCCTCCACCAAAAACAACAGCAAACACATTTACACATCATATGCTTCAATTAGCTACATGGCAGAAATGTCTCCATGATAGGCTACATTTGTTATACATCAATGACACATTTCAACCACCAAATAACAGGATGTAATTTAGCTTGGGTTTATTATCGCTATCTTTCTGAAAAAGAATGAACTTCTTGTATAGGTAGCACATATTCTTACCAGGTAGGTACTTTTAATGACCCTTGTCTAGAAATGCAAACTTTTGATAACTTTCCCAAAATGTCCAGGTTTTCCAGAAATCATGGTTGGAAGATTCCTGGATTTCCAGTGTATTCCCTCCTGATTCCAGGAATATTCAAACCTCTGAACTTCGCAGCGCTACGTATGCCACATTTTTACCTCATGGTACTTGTTGACTACCCGGGTGGGCACACACTGACAGTCGAAGCAGCGGTGTGAGCAGCAGGCACAGTTACCCCCGCAGCGCTTCACCAGGAGGCAGCTAGGCCAGAAGATGGCATCCGTCCTCTTGAGCTCCTCCCTTAGGGAGACGGAGAAGTTGCGCGGCGTGCAGCTGTACAGTTTCACCTCTTCTCTCAACAGGTTGAGATCCACCCCTGTTCAAGAAATAGTTTAATCTCATCACGTCAGCCTAAAATTATTAAACACAGTGTACTAAATTCCAAAGAAGGGGCAGCAATTGCTAAGCTGACGTTAAATTGCAATTTCCAAAATGGTAAAACTGTCTTGAAAAAGTTAAAAGTTCTTTGCTCAACTGCATCTGTTTTTCCCTCTATCTCAACATGACAGACTTTTCTTCCACTGCAATTCCTATCACTACAACCCCAGTTGTACCTCTGGATTTCTTGTTGTGTAGGAATGACTTTCCCAGGATGTGCCAAGTGGGCTTGTACAGGTCTTCCATGTCCTGCTGCCATCTCTCGGGCTCCAGATACTTCATGACCTCCTCCACGGTGCTGAGGCCAGCCACGGCCTCAGACAACGCATCTGAGTTCTGCAGAGATGGAGCTGGAGTTACCTCGGGCTTCAATACACTCTAAAGAAAACCGGCACAAGGGAAGACGGGGGAAAAATGTTGTTAGACTTCAGCTTCATGACCTAACTGAATTAAGCATCATTTAATGGATTATTTTAGAGCCCCATTCAATAACCGCATTGAATCAGAGGTTTAAACAGAATTATACAGGTATTACAGGCAAAACCCCTGAAAAGTAAGATAAGATTTACTTAATGAGTGATTGTGCTACAGTGCATTACAAAACTGAACATCAAAGCTTCATTTTGGTATCTCTATAGCTCTATAGACTCCACAGCTCTTCACTTAGATAGATTTCCATCCAGACATAACTTCAGTAGCAACAAGGTTTAAGCTGAGACTTATTTCTGTTACAATGAGGGGCGGTATTGTTTGTTTTCTCTGACTGATATCTGCCTAAGACACGGAATGTCCGTCCTCTTGAGCTCCTCCTTCAGGGAGACGGAGAAGTTCCGCGGCTCTGACACTCGTCGGATGCGGCAAGGCTTGCAAACCATTACAGACTACAAAGGGAAGCACAGCTGAGAGCTGACCAGTTACACGAGCCTACCAGATGAGCTAAACTACTTCTATGCTCGCTTCGATGCAAGTAACACTGAAACATGCATGAGAGCACCAGCTGTTCCGGAAGACTGTGTGATCACGCTCTCCACAGCTGATGTGATTAAGACCTTTAAACAGGTCAACATTCACAAGGCCGTGGGGACAAATGGATTACCAGGGCGTGTACTGCGAGCATGCTCTGACCAACTGGCAAGTGTCTTCACTGACATTTTCAATCTCTCCCTGCCCGAGTCTGTAATATCAACATGTTTTAAGCTGACCACCATAGTACCTGTGCCCAAGAACACTAAGGTAACCAGCCTAAATGACTACCGACCCGTAGCACTCACGTCTGTAGCCATGAAGTGCTTTGAAAGGCTGGTCATGGCTCACATCAACACCATTATCCCAGAAACCCTAGACCCACTCCAATTTGCATACCGCACCAACAGATCCACAGATGGTGCAATCTCTATTGCACTACACACTGCCCTTTCCCACCTGGACAAAATTATGCTATTCATTGACTACAGCTCAGCGTTCAACACAATAGTGCCCTCAAAGCTCAACAATAAGCTAAGGACCCTGGGACTAAACACCTCCCTCTGCAACTGTATCCTGGACTTCCTGACAGGCCACCCCCAGGTGGTAAGGGTAGGTAACAACACATCCGCCAAGCTAATCCTCAACACAGGGGCCCCTCAGGGAAGCGTGCTCTGTCCGCTCATGTACTCCCTGTTCACTCATGACTGCATAATGCAAGCGAGCACTGATAATGCAAGCGAGCACTGATAATATTGACACTTCAGCACTGAAAGTGTAACTTTATTTGGTACATGAATTACTAATGATATCAAATCCCTATATTGTCACAGTGTATGAAAAGCTTTGACAAAGCACATTTGTATTATGTTACTTATATCTAATAACCTACATGACAAACAGTAAATAGAAAGAAATCTTGAGCTGCGTCATAAAAGGAGAAACAGGGATTTGATTTGACAGCGTAAAGAGATACGGAATGAATCAGTGAAAATGACCTACTACTGGATTGGCATTGTCACACTGAATAATGGCAACGATACAGGAATGTCTGTTCTGATTCACTGACAACATAATACATGCTGATATTACAGTCAGCACTCACTTTGGTGCTGCCACTGCATGATATGATTAGAGAGGAAGGCTACAGAGTTAAGCAACATGGCTAAGGCAGAGGTCGGAAAATGTTGTTTATGCAAATGCACTGATGAGACAAGACCGTAACTACCAATTGGATACCACAAAATTAGGGAGAAAAAGGGGTAAAATTTAAAAAATATATATACAGTGGCAAGACAAAGTAGGTGAACCCTTTGGAATGACCTGGACTTCTGCATAAATTGGTCATAAAATTTGATATGATCTTCATCTAAGTCACAACTATAGACAAACACAGTCTGCTTAAACTAATAACACACAAACAATTATTCGTTTTCATGTCTTTAGTGAACACACCGTGTAAACATTCACAGTGCAGGGTCGAAAAAGTATGTGAACCCTTGGATTTAATAACTAGTTGACCCTCCTGTGACAGCAATAACCTCAACCAAACGTTTCTGTAGTTGCGGATCAGACCTGCACAACGGTCAGGAGGAATTTTGGACCATTCCTCTTCACAAAACTGTTTCAGTTCATCAATATTCTTTGTATGTCTGGTGTGAACCACTCTCTTGAGGTCATGCCACAGCATCTCAATCGGGTTGAGGTCAGGACTCTGACTGGGCCACTCCAGAAGGCATATTTTCTTCTGTTGAAGCCATTCTGTTGCTGATTTACTTATGTTTTTTGGGTCGTTGTCCTGTTGCATCACCCAACTTCTGTTGAGCTTCAATTGGTGGAAAGATAGACTTATATTCTCCTGCAAAATGTCTTGATAAACTTGGGAATTCATTTTCCCGTCTATGATAGCAAGCTGTCCAGGCCCTGAGGCAGAAAAGCAGCTCCAAACCATGATGATGCTCCCTTGTCCATACTTTACAGTTGGGATGAGATTTTGATGTTGGTGTGCTGTGCCTTTTTCTCTCCACACATAGTGTTGTGTGTTCCTTCCAAACAACTCAACTTTAGTTTCAACTGTCCACAGAATATTTAGCCAGTAGCGCTGTGGAACATCCAGTTGCACTTTTGCGAACTTCAGACATGCAGCAGTTGTTTTGGGGGCAGCAGTGGCTTTCTCCCGTATTGTCCAGTCAAGAACACCATTCTTGTTTAGTGTTGTACGTATCGTAGACTCGTCAACAGAGATGTTAGCATGTTCCAGAGATTTCTGTAAGTCTTTAGCTAACACTCTAGGATTCTTCTTAACCTCATTGAGCATTCTGCGCTGTGCTCTTGCAGCCATCTTTGCGGTACAGCCACTCCTAGGAAGAGTAGCAACAGTACTGAAAGACAATTTGTCTTACCGTGGACTGATGAACATCATGGCTTTTAGATATTCTGTAACTCTTTCCAGCTTCAAGCAAGTCATCAATTCTTAATCGTGGGTCTTCTGAGATCCCTTTTGTTCAAGGCATGATTCACATCAGGCAATGCTTCTTGTGAATAGCAAACTCAAATTTGTGAGTGTTTTTTTATAGGGCAGGGCAGCTCTAACCAACATCTCTAATATCATCTCAATGATTGTACTCCAGGTTAGCTGACCCCAGACTCCAATTAGCTTTTGGATAAATCATTAGCCTAGGGGTTCACATACTCTTTCCAACCTACACTGTGAATGTTTACATTATGTATTCAATACAGACAAGAAAAATCAAATAAAAAAATCCAGGTAATTCCAAAGGGTTCACATACTTTTTCTTGCCGCTGTATATATGCAGTTGAAGTCGGAAGTTTAAATACACTTAGGTTGGAGTCATTAAAACTTGTTTTTCAACCACTCCACAAATGTCTTGTTAACAAACTATAGTTTTGGCAAGTCTACTTTGTGCATGATACAAGTAATTTTTCCAACAATTGTTTACAGACAGATTATTTCACTTATCATTCAGTGTATCACAATTCCAGTGGGTCAGAAGTTTACATACACTAAGTTGACTGTGCCTTTAAAACATCTTGGAAAATTCCAGAAAATTATGTCATGGCTTTAGAAGCTTCTGTTAGGCTAGTTGACATCATTTGCGTCATTTGGAGATATACCTGTGGATGTATTTCAAGGCCCACCTTCAAACTCAGTGCCTCTTTGCTTGACATCATGGGAAAAAAAAAAAATGTGAAGCCCTCCAGAAGTCTGGTTCATCCTTGGGAGCAATTATTTACAAACGGCTGAAGGAACCACGTTCATCTGTACAAACAATGGTAAGCAAGTATAAACACCATGGGACCACGCAGCCATCTTACCGCTCAGGAAGGAGACGTGTTCTGTCTCCTAGAGATGAACGTACTTTGGTGGGAAAAATGTAAATCAATCCCAGAAAAACAGCAAAGGACCTTCTGAAGATGCTGGAGGAAACAGGTATACAAATATCTATATCCACAGTAAAATGAGTCCTATATCAACATAACCTGAAAGACCGCTCAGCAAGGAAGAAGCCACCGCCATAAAAAAGCCAGACTACGGTTTGCAACTGCGCATGAGGACAAAGATCATACGTTTTGGAGAAATGTCCTCTGGTCTGATGAAACAAAAATAGAACTGTTTGGCCATAATGACCATCGTTATGTTTGGAGGAAAAGGGGGAGGCTTGCAAGCCGAAGAACACTCTCCCAACCATGAAGCACAGGGGTGGCAGCATCATGTTGTGGGGGTGCTTTGCTGCAGGAGGGACAGGTGCACTTCACAAAATAGATGGCGTCATGAGGAAGTAAAATGATGTGGATATATTGAGGCAACATCTCAAGACATCAGTCAGGAAGTTGAAGCTTGGTTGCAAATCGGTCTTCCAAATGGACAATGACCCCAAGCATACTTCCAAAGTTGTGGCAAAATGCCTTAAGAACAACAAAGTCAAGGTATTGGAGTGGCAATCACAAAGCCCTGACCTCAATCCTATAGAAAATCTGTGGACAGAACTGAAAAAGCATGTGCGAGCAAGGAGGCCTACAAACCTGACTCACTTACACCAGCTCTGTCAGGAGGAATGGGACAAAATTCACCCAACTTATTGTGGGAAGCTTGTGGAAGGCTACCCAAAACATTTGACCCAAGTTAACAATTTAAAGGCAATGCTACCAAATACTACTTGAGTGTATGTAAACTTCTGACCCACTGGGAATGTGATGAAAGAAATAAAAGCTTAAATAAATCATTATTATTCTGACATTTAAATTCTTAAAATAAAGTGGTGATCCTAACTGACCTAAGACAGGGAATTATTACTAGGATTAAATGTCAGGAATTGTGAAAAACTGAGTTCTAATGTATTTGGCTAAGGTGTATGTAAACTTCTGACTTCAACTGTATATATTTACAATATAAAATAAAGTAAAATAAAAAGTAACACTGTAGAATTACATAACAATAACGGGGCTATATACAGGGTGCCCGGTACTGAGTAAATAGGGATTGGGGTGTCATTGTAAATGGTCTGGGTGTCCATTTGATTAATTGTTCAGCAGGCTTATAGCTTGCGGGTAGAAACTGTTAAGGAGCTTTTTGGACCTGCTTTCCGTGCGGTAGCAGAGATAACAGTCTACGACTTGGGTGACTGGAGTCTGGTACATAGGTCCTGGATGGCACGAAGCTTGGCCCCAGTGATGTATTGGGCCATATGCACTACACTCTGTAGCACCTTATGGTCAGATACCGAGCAGTTGCCATATCAGGCGGTGATGCAACCGGTCAGGATGCTCTCGATAGTGCAGCTGTGTAACTGTTTGAGGATCTGGGGACCAATCCCAAATCATTTCAGTCTCCTGAGGGGGAAAAGGTGTTGTTGTGCCCTCTTCACCACTGTCTTGGTGTGTTTGGACCATAATAGTTTATTAGTGATGTGGACACCAAGGAACTTAAAACTCTCGACCTGCTCCACTTCAGCCCCATCGATATAAATGGGGGCCTGTTCAGACCTTATTTTCCTGTAGTCCAAGGCACTGCTTTCTATAAGAAATAACTGGATACTTTTGCTCGCTATTTGAATCCAGTTACTGTTGCCTGGACTTGGCACTGGGTATAAGTGTGGAATGGAAACCATTAACAGCTTGTGAATGTTGACGGTGCTACAGTCCTCCAATTAACGGCACTCCATAGGCACAGCCTCATAAGTGGCAGTCAAGCACTCCTTCAGAGACAGATGAAATGCAGTGAATAAAGCTTCGGGAAGGAGCTGAGAGGCCAGACTAAAGGCATTGGGGAACAAAGCACTTAAAAGGGCCAGCATAACTTTTGATAGGCATGAATTCTCTGAAGACGTTAAACTGGTATCGAGAATCTGGTCGTCGGGTAACTTTAGTTTTTCCTCAGAAGTTTGAAGTGTTCAGGTGTAGCAGAAGCTGTCATCTATTATGGGATGGTAGATAGAGCAGCAAAGAAGGTTCTTTCCAAATATACAGTACCAGTCAAAAGTTTGGACACATCTACTCATTCAAGGATTTTTCTTTATTTTTACTATTTTCTACATTGTAGAATAATAGTGAAGACATCAAAACTATGAAATGACACATATGGAATCACGTAGTTACCAAAAAAGTGTTAAATATAATCTAAATATATTTGAGATTCATCAAAGTAACCACACTTTGCCTTGATGACAGCTTTGCACACTCTTGGCATTATCTCAACCAGCTTCACCTGGAAAGCATTTCCAAAAGTCTTGAAGGAGTTCCCACATATGCTGAGCACTTGTTGGCTACTTTTCCTTCATTCTGCGGTCCAACTCATCCCAAACTATCTCAATTGGGTTGAGGTTGGGTGATTGTGGAGGGCAGGTCATCTGATACAGCACTCCATCACTCTCCTTATTGGTCAAATAGCCCTTAAACTGCCTGGAGGTGTGTCAGGTCATTGTCCTGGTGAAAAACAAATTATAGTCACACTAAGCACAAACCAGATGGGATGGCAAATTGTTGTAGAATGCTGTGGTAGCCATGCTGGTTAAGTTTGACTTGAATTCTAAATATATCACTGACAGTGTCACCAGCAACGCACCATCACACCTCCTCCTCCATGCTTTACGGTGGAAACTACACATTGCAGAGATCATTCGTTCACCTACTCTGCATCTCATTAAGACACAGCGGTTGGAACAAAAAACAAATTCATCAGACTAAAGGATAGATTTCCTCCAGTCTACTGTCCATTGCTTGTGTTTCTTGGCTCAAGCAAGTCTCTTCTTCTTATTGCTGTCCTTTAGTAGTGTTTTTTTTTAGCAATTCACCCATTAAGGCCTGATTCACGCAGTCTCCTCAGATCAGTTGATGTTGAGATGTGTATGTTACTTGAACTCTGTGAAGCATTTATTTGGGCTGCAATTTCTGAGGCTGGTAACTCTGGGTCTTCCTTTCCTGTGGCGATCCTCATGAGAATCCGTTTCATCATAGCGCTTAATGGCTTTTGCGACAGCACTTGAAGAAACTTTCAAAGTTCTTGAAATTTTCTGGATTGACTGACCTTCATGTCTTAAAGTAATGATGGACTCTTGTTTCTCCTTGCTTATTTGAACTGTTTTTTCCATAATAAGGACTTTTACCAAATAGGGCTATCTTCTGTATACCTCCGCTACCTTGTCACATCACAACTGATTGGTTCAAATGCATTTAAATGTTAATTTGTGGAATTTCTTTCTTTCTTTTAACAAGGCACACCTGTTAATTGAAATGCATTCCAGGTGGCTACCTCATGAAGCTGGTTGAGAGAATGCCAAGAGTTTGCAAAGCTCTCATCAAGGCAAAGGGTGGCTACTCTGAATAATCTCAAACCAATCAAAATATATGTTATATTTAACACTTTTTTGGTTACTGCATGATTCCATATGTTTTTTCATAGTTGTGATGTCTTCACTACTGTTCTACAATGTAGAAATAAAGAGTACAAATACCACAAATAGAGAAAAACACTTGAATTAGTAGGTTTGTACAATCTTTTGACTGGTAAGTGAAAGTTTCCTATATTTGGAACTCTAACAGCACCCGCAGACAACACAATTGTATTTGTATTAAAAATCAATATAACCTAAATACATGTGATGGAACCGAGTCAAAGATTACTTTTGTGTTTTCAGCCAATTATTTGCATGGTTATCAAAATGTGCAAGTTATCAACTCGCCTCCCATTGACATAGCTAAGCTATGACCTCTCCTTAGCAACCCTGCAAATATTTTGCCTCATAACTGCAGTTAACATGTTCACAATCTAACTCTTTTCTTGTGTTGCCTGATACTTAGTCTTTTATCTTAGCCACAACTTCATCGGGTAAGAATTCATCTCAAGGGATATAAAACCCAGACACAGAATATAATCTATTGTATTCTGCAGCCATCACTAAAAGGTGTTTCAAATTGGTTGCAGGCTGTGTCCATCTTTTAGAAGGAAACTAGCTTAGCAGGCAGACGAGGGACAGCAACTCCTGCCAGAAACGACAGAGGAATTGACGATGTGAAGAGTGAGAAGTGAACTGAACTAGACATCTGAGGTATGTGCTGTACATGCACATGTATTATGTCAGGAAGCACTGAAGAATGTCTGACAGGACTTTATGAATCCAGGACAATGTATCCATCAAAAACCTTGAAGCGCAATCTCATTGAGCAAGCTATTGTCACTTTCTTGCAGGATTGCATATTGTAGAGGAATGTGTTCAGCTCTAATGCTGGGAAATATTATACAAATATTGCA